>NC_089843.1:35560619-35864369 GCF_035609145.1 Eleutherodactylus coqui
CGACATCATCAGCCAATCCCTAGATGATGCAAAGGTAAGAACAGTCGGTTTGACACCCAATGACTTAATTTGGCGAATAAACCCAATTAAAATATGCGCCAATTACGGTTGGGCTAATACCGCCGGCTATTAATTCCTGCAAGCGGTTCACAAACATTGCACTTCAAACTAAGGCAAGTCTCATCCAGGTCCCACTTTTCGGAGTATGATTTGGGGGGGGGGGGGGGCTATGTACTTTGGAGACGCTCCTCATTTCCCCCTAATAGTCATTTCTAGAAGGCGACAAAAAATAGCTGTTAAATAAATTGTGAATTTGCAATGTGTTGGTTGAGTAACCTCATCTTGTGGAAAAATGATTATACAGCAATGTAGAGGGAGAGAACATCGGGGGAGGGGCTCCGATGGTGGTGGAGGTGCTGGGAGGGGTGGGGGTCCCTTACAAATAAAGAAGATTGATGGCTGTCAGCTGGTGTGAACTAGGATGGCAAGATGAGCAAAAGTGTTAATAGTGACGCAGCAGAGCTGAGTTTGTCATTTGACATCACTTTATGTCACCTGTGGGACTGCTGATAAAGCTACTGCATTATCTGAAGACCGTATTTTCACGGACGAGCGCAATATTGGCCAGAGAAACTCGGATCAATACCGTGCTTGTAAGCCTACAATTCTCCCTGCGACTGCGATGTGTTTGGTGATCAAATGCATCGCTGCACATACGATTATTACGCAGGCTTTCATGCGTGTGAAAATTGCATGTTGTTCCAATAGAAAAAATTAAAAAATGTGTTTTTTTTTTTTGCTTCCATAGAAAATAATCCTTAAAAAATAGGACATGCTGCGATTCTTCTATCTTACAGCATGGCTGCGAGGGAAAATAATGGGATATTACAATGAAGGAGTTCGGCGCATCTCGCAATCGCACAGAACTCGCACTTTTTTTCACCTCTGTAAATATGGCCTAAGCCATTGAGTTATAAGAGCACATCAACACTGCAGCCACTAAGAGTCAAAGGACTAGTCAGCTCTGCTACATCTGTGCCAGCCTAGGGAATGATGATGGTTCTGGAGGGTTGATATATAAGGGACATATAGCCAGTGGGAAATACAGATTGGAGACTGGCAGGCACCCTGCAGCTAGGTGTAGAAGTTGGTAACACCTATGGTGATGGGTAGAAGAAGAAGGCAACATGTGAGAAGAGAAGACACTAGACCGAGAGCCTTGATGAATAATAAAGCTCTGCCTGGAGCAAAGTGCAAGGAGAGCACTCCGCTATGTGCACTGGATGTAGCAGAGCTGACTGTGCGCATGCATTGTTTGTGTGCTGCGAATGGATAATTCAGTGGATATTCAATCACCATGAATGCCACATGACAAACTCAGCACTGCTACATCTCCATATAACTCTATAAAGAGATGTTTCATCAAAACCACCAAATGACATACACAACAAAGTCCATATTGTATCAGTTAACACGTTCAGTGCTGCTACTAACTATTGCTGAAGTAAGTCAATAGACACAACGATGCCCACAAGCCTGCCCATGCTGCCACATCAAGTCAGCAGCTTCATGCCCTGTCTGCATCAGCTTAGATGGATCCTATAAAAGCAACACTCATTTTCCAGGTGCATAGTCTCCCCAGACAAGGGTGGCAGTGCCAATCTCTAGGTACCAGTCTATACAATAGGAAGTATAATCATGCTCACTGCAGGATGCCAGTACAACTCTGCACATCCCAGCAGGGTGCCAAGTTAATGTGTGCGCAACCCAATGCAGTGCCAACTCAATGCCAGTCTGTACACACATGATTACACAGCTTGTGTGTACACGGAGATAATGCCAACCTCAAAATCCCAGCACACTGCCAGCTGTATAGACAAGAATGGGTGACTTACCACAGATGAGCAGGAGCAGGACGCATCCACACAGCCTGACCGAGCTCATGGTGATGAGGAGGGTGATGATGGTGATGAAGGACCCCCTGGCACAGGGATGCTTGGTGTCTGGGACTGGTGGGCACTCAGGCTTTAGCTCTGCAGGTGCAGCTCAGCTCTGCACCTTGTATTATACACATCCCCCTTTAGATCCAAGCTGCAAAAAGCCTCCCAATCCAAGAGGATGAAATGTGGGGATGAGAAGTTTGATTGCACCCCCTGCTGCAAACTTCAGCCTCAGATAAACGTGCTCAGGGCTTAATTCTGTACTGGCACTTTAAAGGGCTCCAAAATCCTTAGTATCCACTCAGTGGGGTGCTGGTAGTAGTATCCTGGTAAAGCTGGTATCCTAGCTGTGGGCAGAGTGCCTCCTTAAATCCTGAGATGCCCTGTATCCTTCCAACAGATAGATGCTGGTGCTGAAGAAGGTAAAGAATCCTGATACTACAATGGGGGTATCCTCATAAGGGGCTCCTGGCAGCAGTTAGATCCCTGGCACTGATGCCCCCAGTGCTGCTGGTTCTTCAGTTGCCTCCTTCTTCTTGCCCTTACTCCATCCTGTGCTGCAACCCAGCACCATGCAATGCAATGTAATGCAATCCCTCTCCCAGGTCTGTGCTCCCAGCACAAGAACAGAGCTGCTTGTCACTGAACACAGCTATGGAGTGTTTTAAAGGGACAGAAAGAGTCATAAATTGTCGGGAGCAGCAGCTCTCTCTCCAGCAGCAGCAGTACCTCCCTCACATCCACATTGCCTGATGATGGGGAAATGTGAGCATCACCACAGTCTATCCATCACATGGAGCCCTCTCCTTCTCTGCACTGAGCACCAGTCAGGAGGCTGCAACCTTTAGATTGCAAGCTCCTAGGGGGATCTGTCATTGGGATTTAGTATCCAGTGGAGGTTCTAGTTCATACCCTTGTTGTCAAGTTCTACAGACTACAGATGTGAACGTGCTGAGATTATTTGATATAGCAGAGCTGAATTTGTCACTTCCCTACTATTGAACTAGGAAATAGCTCGAAAGGCTAAAATTGCAACTTCAGCTCTGCTACATTAGAGGTTGAGCTTATTTTTATAATGTGGGAGGGAAGGCATATGATAACAATGTAACATATGCATAAGCTGACACCAAACTGCAGTAATGTGCATGTATACAGGGGGTAGTCAAAAAGTTGGCTCCACCGCTATATGTCAATACTGGTGGCCTATATTGAAAAAACAATAGTGGACTTGGATTGGAAGACATGGATGCGCTACATGATGGTATGGCGTACGGACTCATGGGGGCCCTGGATTTCAATTTTGTGTAGTGGCCCCTATAAGAGATAGAGAGAAAAATTCAACTGCAAAGTTGAAGAGTCACATTTGGGAAGCATAAATCATTTTCCGTGTCTCTAAGTGGGACCACTGCCATGACTGAAGTAAGGAAAGGGTACTCAAAGTGGCCTCCTTCTGCTAGGATACATGGAGGTGTTCAAAAGAGCAGTCCAGGGCTGACGCTATCATTACGGGACCATGTTAGTGAACAGCGAGCCGCCGATTCAGTGTAAATAAAAATTACTAGTAAGAGCACGACCCAATCAGAACATAATGTACTTATCAGCATCAATGAGGGTTGGAGTTTGGTGCAATTGCTTCAGTGGACTCATAGAATGGTAGAGTTGGAAGGACCTCCAGGGTCATCGGGTCCGACCCCCTGCTCAGTGCAGGATCACTAAATCATCCCAGACAGATATTTGTCCAGCCTTTGTTTGAACACTTCCATTGAAGGAGAACTCACCACCTCCCATGGTAACCTTTTCCACTTATTGATCCCCCTCACTGTCTAATATCTAATCTGTGTCTCCTCCCTTTCAGTTTCATCCAATTGCTTCTAGTCTTTCCTTGTACATATGAGAATAGGGCTGATCCCTCTGCACTGAGACAGCCCTTCAGATATTTGTAGACAGCTATTAAGTCTCCTCTCAGCCTTCTTTTTTGCAAGCTGAACATTCCCAGATTCTTTAACCGTTCCTCATAGGACATGATTTGTAGACCACTCACCGTCTTGGTAACTCTTCTCTGAACTTGCTCCAGTTTGTCTGTCTTTTTTAAAGTGGGGTGCCCAGAACTGGACACAGTATTCCAGATGAGGTCTGACCAAGGAAGAGTAGAGGGGGATAATGACCTCATGTGATCTAGACTCTATGCTTCACTTAATACATCCCAGAATTGTGTTTGCCTTTTTGGCTGCTGCATCACATTGTTGACTCATGTTCAGTCTGTGATCTATTAGTATACCCAAGTCTTTTTGACATGTGCTGTTGCTTAGCCCAATTCCTCCCATTCTGTATGCGCTTTTTTCATTTTTCTTGCCCAGATGTAGGACTTTGCATTTCTCCTTGTTAAATACCATTCTGATAGTCGCGGCCCACTGTTCAAGCTTTTCTAGATCTTTTTGAATACTCTCTCTCTCGCTCTTCCCTGGTGTTAGCTATCCCTCCTAGCTTTGTGCCGTTGGCAAATTTGATCAGTTTCCCATCAATTCCCTCCTCCAGATCATTTATAAAAATGCTGAACAACACTGGGCCCAGGACAGAGCCTTGTGGTGCCCCACTTGATACATTCTTCCACTTGGATGTGCAGCCATTTATGACCACTCTTTGAGTACGATCACTCAGCCAGTTGTGAATCCACCTAACAGTTGCCTTGTCAATCCCATATTTGATCATTTTTTCAATAAGTATAGTATGAGATACTTTGTCAACTGCTTTACTAAGGTCAAGATCTACTATATCCACCGCATTTCCCTGATCAACCCAGTCGGTAAAACTGTCATAGAAGGAAATTAGATTAGTCTGGCATGACTTGTTTGTTACAAACCTATGCTAGCTCTGGATAATTACTCCATTCTCATCCAAGTACTTGCATATATGCTGTTTAATAATTTGTTCACAGATTTTTCCCGGTATAGAAGTCAGGCTCACAGGCCTGTAGTTTCCTGGATCCACCTCCTTCCCTTTTTTGAAGATATGGACAACATTTGCCCTTTTCCAATCTTCTGGGACTTCTCCTGTACACTTTCCTGACTTCAGTTGTATTGGCGATCCCACAGGATTTAAAGAGATGCGGAATGAGGATTCTGTTTCTCACATGCTGCTCTTCAATACCGCAATTGGATTTTACTCTCTATTTCCTACAGAGGCCACAACACAAAATTGAAATCCATGTTCCGGAGGCCCCCAGGGGTCACTCCGCCATATCATCATGTCTTCTTCTCCAAGTACACTATTGATATTTCCATATAGGACACCAGTAGTGAGATACAGCGCTGGAGAAGACTATGACTACACCCTGTATAGGGCATTCTGCTTCCAGATGTGCCTATTAGAGATGAGCGAGCGTACTCGGCCACGCCCCTTTTTCGTCCAAGCGCCGCGATTTTCGAGTACTTCCGTACTCGGGCGAAAAGATTCGGGGGGCGCCGTGGGTGAGTGGGGGGTTGCAGCGGGGAGTGGGGGGGAGAGAGAGAAGGCTCCCCCCTGTTCCCTGCTGCTACCCCCCACTCCGCCACGCCTCCCCCCGCCCCCCGGTGCCCCTCGAATCTTTTCACCCGAGTACGGAAGTACTCGAAAATCGCGGTGCTCGATCGAGTGATTACTCGAAACGAGTAGGTTCGCTCATCTCTAGTGCCTATACACCATTTAGTTCACTGGAGCAGATAATCCACTATCCACTAAGTGCAAACATATAATATAGACTGGCACTGTTTTCCTGCCCCCATGATCACTACTTTATGTTACATACCAACAAAGTGGAAGACCTCAAAAACATTTCCATCCATAGGTGTTACGTTAACTAACACAACCTCTGCATCCTTTATAGTTACACATTTGTTTAAAGGGGTATTTCCATCTCACATATTTGCAACATATCAATGAGCTATGGGAGTTTGTCTTTTATGGTAGAAGTTTTCGTTTTCATTGATAGTACACTGTCCTGCCAGAAGTAATTGGACACCTGAGCAAGAATCAAATGTAGTATCTATTCCATATGTTAATACTTAATGGGACTCCTTTGGCCACAATGACAGATGCATGAAACGTCAGGTCTGGAAATATGTTCAGCATCCATCTTCTTTAAGAGAACTCGCCAGACGTCTTCAGGATGAATAGAGGGACATACCAGCTGAAGTGTATCAGAGATTAGTAAAAAGTATCCCATGGAGAGTATTCAATAAGATTTAAGCAATGTAAATAAGTACAACTTTCAATTCTTCCTCAGGGGTCCAATTACCCTTGTTGGGTACACATGCCTGATCTCTGGGTGTCTGACTGCTGGGACTCCTAGCGATCTCAAAAGAAGCACCTCTGAATGCCCTCTGTGAATGGTTCGGTGGCGCACACTCTATGGGACAAGTGGAGATTGTTGCCCTCTGTCCTATAGAGGTAAATAGAGTGGTGGTCACGCATGTGCACTGCCACTCCATTCACACGGGGCATTTGGGTGCACTGGTGTCATAATCGCTGGGGTCCCAGTAGTTGGACCCTCAGCAATCAGACATTCATCTCCTGTCCACAGGATTGGGGCTATATATCTTTATTGGGAAGCTCACACAAACCATCAAGAATGTAAAATTAAAGTTTTCTATATCTGTAACCTCACTCTGCACTTTGTTACAATTGTAGCAGCTTCTGTGTCATGTGATTTTATGACATCCATGCACAGTGTAAAGCCATTAAAGAGGCCACAGCATACGGTTGGCGCTCTTGGCATCAGCACTCATATCCTGGGTGCCATGATTGCAGGAGTTTGGGGGAATGAGACGCTGTGGCCTATGATTGGTCATAGCGGTCATGTGCTTCCTCATGGTGGTCTACCCGGAAACCGGCTCCAGGGCAGTATGAGACGCTCAGCTAGGAGAGGTGAGTATTATCTATTTTTTTTATTTTATAATGGACCCAGAAGCTGGAAAAGGTTTTATGTTAATGATAAAACCCCTTTAATCTCATGATGTATAGATGTAACAAACGCTATCTTGACATTCGACACTAGTACAGTCATACCTCTACTTTCGTTGCCTTCTTCTTTCGCCGGTTTCCAGTTTCACTGATACTTCAACGCAGAATTTCACCTTTACTTTCGTTGCCTGCTTCTAGTTTTTACATTGATTCTTATGGAAATAATTGCCTCGAGTTTCATTGGTTTCAAGTTTAGCTGATTGCTTTCAGACGGATTACAAAACTAGAGGTTTGACTGTATTGCGAGAACCAAAACAGTACAACCATATTTCGGGTCCAACTTTGCTAAAAGTTCAGTTCGGCATGAAGCTGAACCTCAGGCAGTTGGTCTCAGCTGAACCCACTAAAATTTCTGCTTCCTTCTTTTTTTCTTGATCTACTTCTTCTGTTCTCCTTTCTTCCTCTTCCCCCTTCTTTAACTTTGCCTTCTCTCTTCTTTTTCCTCTTCCACTTTCCATCTTTTCTGACTTTTTCTGCTCCTCATTCTTTCTTCCTCTTCCCTTCTTTACCTTCTTCCACTTTTCCTTCTTCATATTCCTCTTCCCCTTCTTCATCTTCTCCTTCCCCTTCTTTTTTACTTTTCCCCTTCTTTACCTTCTGCCTCTTTTTATCCTCCTTCTTCTTGTTCCCCTTCTTCCCCCTCCTTCTTTCTTCCTCCTCTCCTTCTTTACCCTTTTCCTCTCTTCCTTCTTCTTATTCTTCTTTCCCCCTTCTTCATAATCTCCTCACCCTTTTTTTCCTCTTCCCATTCTTTTTTCTTTGTTCTTCCTCTTCTCTTTCTTCCTTCTTCTCCTTTTTCCCATTCTTCTTTCTTCCTCTTCTTCTCCCCCCTTCTTACTACTTTCTTCTACTTATTTCTTCCTCCTGTTTTTATGGCTTTTAGGGCTATAGCAGACAAATGTGTTTGTGGAGTTTTTAAGACTAGTTGGTCTAAGCTTAGATCACCTACTAGTTGGCTTCGTTTACACCAAAAAGTATGCCAAAACTTTGCTGCAATTTACAGCAACTTGTTGCAACTTTTGTCAAAATGTAAGGCCACCCTCTTTTTTGTACAAGTAAGAAAAATTACGGTAAAACTGTTGTATTTTGAATAGTAAATTGCTTGCTAGAAATCAAGTTATCACGATGCACCCATCACACGAGTATCTGTATATTTACGGCAGTGTGCATTAAGGGGTTAGACTGTCCATCATAGTTTTTGCCCTTAATTACACAATCACTTAAATATATAAGCCTTGCCCTATCTTTGGACCGAAAAACGCTGGCAGCTCTATAGACTCCTATGGGAGCCTATGGGACCAGTCAGAAAAGGGAGAGGGAAGGAGTTAAACAGCGGTTAGCGCTGCTAAACACTGACAGTTGCCTCTAGTGAGGCATTTAAAAGTGATTACTAGTAGTTCTGCCAACCGAGGGATGTCGGGGCTGCGGCGTAAGTTCCCTGCCATACGCCACAGCCGGCCATGTGAATGGACCAAAAAATCTCAAATAATAGCCGCCACTTGGTTGCGGCTATTCTTCGTTCCTGCAGACGACCTGCAGATTTTGGTTTGGAACTCGCTGCACAATTTTAACCGGATCGGGTTTGCATATGCGAACCCCGATAGACTCCTTTGGTGCCAAATGCGCATAAAAATAGAGGATGTTGGTTTAGGTTTTTTTTTGTGCACATGAAAGCAATAGTGTGATTGAACCCACTAAAAACAATGGGTTCTATTCTCTGTGCAAATATGTGCACAAACGCACTTGTGTGAATAAGCCCTTAGATCTAAGGATTTTGGTGCGGGATTCCGCAGCTGTGGATTTGGATGCAACCTGCATGTAATGCGTGTGAACGGTCCCTAATACATGAGGAGACACACAGCTCTTCATATATTAGGTGCATCTTGGTTTCGCCATGTGCCTACGTAGAAAAGTATCCAATCTGGTGTCCATCTCTGTTCTAATCATGTATAAATGTGTCAGTACAGGAAAGACACGTCCCCTCCCAAGGATGGCAGGACGGACAACAAAAAGTCACAATTGTTTTGCAAATCCTCACTTGTGATAAAAATGTAGTACTTTTTTTTTTAGAAGCTGGAATAGAATGTTTTATGAATGTTTCCCAGAAGTACATTATTAAGTTTCAGAACTTTTCATTTTTATTGTAATTAAAGTTGCATTCACACAGGTGAGAAAATCATGCAAGTTTATGTTTTGCGAGAAAAGTTTCAGCATGTTCTACTTTAGTGTGAGTCTTGCACGAGGATAGAACATGCAGATATGTGGTCTGCTGTACAGATTCGAACACTTAAAAACTGTTTTTTAAACAATGCTGGACAACCCTTTTAATACACTTTGTAAAAAATTCAGCCCCTAGAAAAAGTTGTCATTTTACTCCAAAACCCGGCATGCAGTTCCATCTCAGGCAGATATACAAATGATGAGGGTTGTGGAGATTAGATGAACGGTCTTGTCACCGGAGAGCTTGTTGACCACTAGACGCCTCTACGATGCACAGAAGAGGTTTCACCCCATTACCAGAGTCTGAGAGGGTCGCATTATTGGGATGGGAGAAGCTGGATAGTTGTATCAATGAATTGTCCCCCAATGTGCCGTTCTGACCAGACTGTTAGGAGGTGTTAGGACCAGTGGATGTGTACATCCAAGCTGGAGGTGGTACAACAGGGTACTAGAGCCTCCATGCCCACCCATATTACACCTTGCATCCAAGCTAGAGGGGGTAAAAAGACTTCATACTGCCCGTATCACATTTTGCATACAAGCTAGAGCTGGTACAACAGGGTACTATGGCATCCATGCCTGCCTGTATCACATCTTGTATCCAAGCTAGAAATAGTAAAACTGGGTAGTAGAGCCTCTATGCCCAACCGTATCACATCTTGTATCAAAACTGGTGGTGGTATAACAGGGTACTAGAGCTTCCATGCCTGCCTGTATCACATCTTGTATCCATGAAGTAAGTGGTACAACAGGGTACTAGAGCCTCCATGCCCGCCTGTATTGCATCTCGTATCCAGGCTAGGCACGGTAAAACAGGGTATTAGAGCCTCCATGCCTACCTGTATCACTTCTTGTATCTAAGCTAGAGACAGCACAACAGGGTACTAGAGCCTCCATGCCTGGCCATATCACATCTTGTATCCAAGCTAGAGGTGGTACATCAGGGTACTAGAGCCTCCATGCCCGCCCGTATCACATCTTGTATCAAAGCTAGAGGCGGCACAACAGGGTGCTAGAGCCTCCATGCCATGTTTTATCTAGAGATTAGCGAGTAGCAAAATGCTTGGGTGCTCGTTACTCGAGTCGAACTTTTCGTAATGCTCGAAAGCTCTTTTCAAGTAATGAACCCCATTGAAGTCAATGGGAGACTCGATTATTTTTCAAGCTGACCAATGCTTCGCATGGGGGAGGTTGTGTGAAACACCTGAAAACATCAGAAAGTCATGGAAATACCACATAAACAGATAGGGAAAGGCAGGGGCAGCATGCATGGGTGCATCTGAGGCTCCCAGGTCCCATTGTTAAGCCAAATTAGGGGCAAGGGCCAGGCGGTCACCCCCTTAACAATTTACTTGGGACAGACCATAAGTAGCAAGGCACACACGCTGGCACATCTTAGCTAAGCACCACACTAGCTGCAACCAAGGACAATCACCGCCTGCGGGTGACACCACTGCCTCTTCTCCTGGGTTACATGCTGGCATTGCTGTCCAACCCCCCGCACGAGGCCTGCGTCCACAGCGCACACAAAATTTTCCCTGCGCAGTGCTCAGCTGCCCTCATGCCACACGCTGGCTTGATAGCCACGCCACCCTCATGTCTATTTATAAAAGCGTCTTGGATGAAGATGAACCAGAGACACACACTGCAGAGGGTTGGCAGGGCTTGGCAGCGACCCTCTTTGAAAGTGTGGGCGATAGCCCACAATGCTGATGAGAATTGATGATAAATTGACGTACGATCATCATTCCAATCCCATGCCACCTCCGTCACAAAATTATCAGTAGCCGCAAATGTGGGCATAAAGGGGACTCAGATGCCAGTACCTCTTCACATCTGCACAATGCAGCAGCGCATACTAACCCCAAAGATTGGTTTGAAGCAAGAGGTGGCACAAAAGCAGCCACCACAGGTATACAGTGACCCTGTGAAAGTCTCATTAAATCAGTTACGCTTCCTATGAACGCTCCAATCCAGTATCTCGGATAACTGTGGTAATTTGTAACGCAAGAGATAATACATGCCGACCAGCGCTGTTCCCCAGGCCCCAAGGAGGTGGAGGAGGTGGCATAATAAGCCCGAGAAACCGTGACCGAGGTAGGACCCGCAGTACTCTGTGTGGGAAGCACGTGAGTGGGCCCAGGGTCAGGCGCGGTCCCAGCCTCCACCTGGTTGACCCAATGTGCCATCAGTTATGGTTCCTTTCATCGCTCCAAAGACTGGATGAACCACAAAGAAGTTCCACAGGTTAAACCTGGTGCAGTTGCAAATTCCCCCAGGACCTCGGCCTCTGCCCACACCCTCAGCAATCGTGGGCATAAAGCGGACTCGGATGCTAGTACTGCTGTGAACGTCTCATTAATTCAGTTACGCTTCTTTTGATTGGTCCAAACCAGTGTCTCAGCAAATACATGTCGACCAGCGCTGATCCCCAGACTCCAAACAGGAGGGGGAGGTGGCATAATAAGCCCGAAAAACCGTGACCAAGTAGGACCTGCAATCCTATGTGTGGGAAGTAGGTGAGCGGGCCCACGGTCAGGCTCGGTCCCAGCCTCCACCTTGTGTGACCCAAGGTGCTGTGAGTTACGTAGCTATGGGAAACCCATGTGTCCCCACACAATTCATTCTGTGTATGTGTCAGATAGCTGATCAACGCAATGGGAAAGCCTTCTGCACCCTACCCAAGTCATTCAGTGTATTTGTGCCAGATAGCTGGACACCGCGCTGGGAAACCTTTTTGCACCCACAGCATAGGTGAGCCCATAAAACCCAAGGAAAGTATTAAACTTGAAGAAATTAAAGTGCCCAAACATGGGAGAGTTTCACCCCGCCCAGGACCTCGGCCTCTGCCCACACTTCTGCCCGATTCACTCTTTGTATGTGTCAGATAGCAGAACAATGGGAAAGCCTTTGTGCACCCACAGTATAAGCGAACCCCTGAAACATTTCTGTAGCAAGAGTATAGGGGGACCCCTGAAACATTTCTGTAGCAAGAGTATAGGCGAACCCCTCAAAACTTTCTGTAGCAAGTGTATAGGCGAACCCTTGAAACATTTCTGTAGCAATAGTATAGGCGAACCCAGCAAGAACATTTCTGTAGCAAGAGTATAGGTGAACCCCTCAAACCTTTCTGTAGCAAGTGTATAGGCAAACACCGGAAGAACAATTCTGTGGCAAGTGTATAGGCGGACCCCAGAAACCTTTCTGTAGCAAGAGTATAGGCAGACTCCTCAAACCTTTCTGTAACAAGTGTATAAGCGAACCCCTTAAACCTTTCTGCAGCAATAGTATAGGCGAACCCCTGAAACATTTGTGTACCAAGAGTATAGGCGGACTCCTGAAACATTGGTGTACCAAGATTATAGGCGAACCCCTGAAACATTGGTGTACCTAGAATATAGGCGGACACCTGAAACATTGGTGTACCAAGAGTATAGGCGAACACCTGAAAAAAATTGTTTACCAAGAGTATAGGTGAATGCCTGAAAAATTGGTGTACCAAGAGTACAAGTGTACCCCTGAAAAATTGGTTTATCCCGAAGGCAAGTGAAACCCATAAACATTTTTTTATAGATAGAGATTGTTGTTGCTTAATTTGTAACAGAGCCTGGAGGCAGCCCTCCGAAAAAATTGGTTTCAACAGAGCCTTTTGGCCCGCAGAAAAATTGACAGTTCAGAGTGATGACATGCTGTTTTAGAAGGAGGAGGAGTAAGATCCGAAAGGGATAGACCAAGCTATTTCTCCCCTTTTTGGGGGAGAGGATGCATATTTCTCCTGTTGCAGCTAAAAGAATCTTTAGGATCCGCTGCTTTCCACCGTTGGAGAAGAGAAGTCTAGGAAAATCCAGCCTTTGTTCATCTTTATGAGTGTAAGCAGGTCGGCACTGGCAGTTGACAGGCAGGTACACTTATCCATGATAATCCCCCCAGCTGCACTAAACACCCTCTCTGACAAGATGCTAGCGGCAGGGCAGGCCAGCACCTCCAGGGCGTACAGCGCAAGTTCGTGGCATGTGTCCAGCTTTGACACCCAATAGTTGTATGGAGCAGAGGGATCACGGAGGACGGTGGTACGATCGGCTATGTATTCCCTCACCATCTTTTTACAGTGCTCCCTCAGTCTCAGTCTTGACTGGGAAGTGGTGACACAGTCTTGCTGAGGAGCCATAAAACTGTAAAAGGCTTTGGAGAGTGTTCCCCTGCCTGTGCTGGACATGCTGCCTGATCCCCACACCTCCCCTGCTAGTTGGCCCTCTGAACTGCGTTTTCTGCTGCTAGCGCTGTCAGATGGGAAGTTTAGCATCACTTTTTCCACCAGGGCCCTGTGGTATTGCATCACTCTCATACCCCTTTCCTCTTCGAGTGGAAAGGTACTCCTTATACCGTGGGTCGAGAAGGGTGTACACCCAGTAATCCGTGTTGGCCAGAATGCGTCTAACTCGAGGGTCACGGGAAAGGCAGCCTAACATGAAGTCAGCCATGTGTGCCAGAGTCCCAGTATGCAACAAATCGCTGTCCTTGCTAGGAGGGTGACTTTCATGATCCTCCTTTTCCTCCTCCTCTTTAGCCCATACACGCTGAACAGAGGAGATGGAAGCAGCATGGGTAACCTCTGCAGTGTGGCCAGCAGTCTCTTCCGCCTCCTCCTCCTCCAAAACACGCTGAGATATAGACGTGAGGGTGGTCCGGCTATCAAGCAACATACTGTCATCCCCCATCTCCTGTTCTAACCGCAAAGCGTCGGCCTTTATGCTTAGCAGCGAACTGCTCAGCAGGCAAAGCAGCGGGACGGTAACGCTAATGATGGATGCATCGCCGCTTACCATTTGGGTAGACTCTTCAAAGTTTCTGAGAACCTGACAGATGTCTGCCATCCATGCCCACTCTGTGAAGATCTGGGGAGGCTGACTGCCACTCCACCGCCATGTTGCAGCTGGTATTCCAGAGTTGCTCTACGCTGCTCTTACAGCCTGGCCAACATGTGCAGCGTAGAATTCCAGCTCGTGGGAACATCACACAGCAGTCGGTGCTCTGGTAGTGCCTGCGTCCTGGGAGGGGGATTGGATTTGTGTGCCAGGTTGTGGCCCAGGGGAAGAGGCAGTGGTGTGACCCAGAGGTGGTGAATGGCCTTTGTCCCACCTTGTGGGCTACTTGGCCATCATATGCCTGCGCATGCTGGTGGTGGTGAGGCTGGTAGGGGTGGCTCCCCAGCTGATCTTGATGTTGCACAGGTTGCACACCACTGTTCGTCGGTCATCCGTGCTCTCTCTAAAAAACATCCACAGAGTTGGGGGATTATTGCCTCTGGCCCTGCCTCTCCCCCTGGCCACCCCACTGCCTCTTCCAACCTGTCCTGCTGCTGCACTTGCCTCCCCCTCTGAAACCCTGTCTTCAGTAGGCTTAGTAAGCCAGGTGGGGTCAGTCCCCTCATCATCCAGCAGCTCTTCCTCTGAATCCTCTGTGTGCTCCTCCTCATCATCCTCATCCACAAAAAGCTCTAGAGACAGTTGCCACAAGTCCCCAGCCTCATCACCCGGATGCTGGGAAATTTCCAAATGTTGGTCATCGTTCACGACAAACTCCTTGGGTGGTTGAGGAACCGTTTTCCCACTCAGGGCAGGGACCCGAGAACAGTTCCTGGGAGTCTGCCTGATCAGAATCTGTCATTTTCCTGGAGTGACGAGGCTAGGAGGAAGGAGGAGCAGCCAGAGGATTCAGAGGTGGAGTCCCTAGCCCAGTAATAGCGGACTGCATGGAAGAATGGGGGTTTGATACATTGCTCGATGCGTTATCCGAGATCCACGACAGGACCTGATCGCATTGCTGTGCTTGTAAAAAAGGTCTGCCATGCGGACCCACAAATTGTGATATGAAGCAGGGGAGCGGAGAGTCGTGGCACTCTCCTAATCCCTCTGCAGCAGGCTGTGATTCACCCTGCCCAGGACCTCGGCCTGTGCCCACACCCTCACTTGGAAGCCCACTTCCACGTCCTCGAACCTTACCCTTACTCCTCATCATGTCGGATAAAGGATAGAGCAGGGCTCAAATAAATTAACCCACTCTATAGCACTAAGAACTGGGGCTAATTCCCCGCACACACAGAGACTTGTTGATAATGGAGGCTCTATGCTGTGACAGAAAAAATTAAACCGCTGTTTTGCGCTGATAGCTAGGGGTAATTTACCGCTCACAGAGACTTGTAGATAAGAGACGCTGTGTAGAGTGGCTGACAACTATTAACCCAGTGGATAGTGCAGATAACTGCGGCTACTTCACTGCACACAAGGAAGTGTATTGTGAGATGCTCTGCACAGGGGCAGAGAACTATTAACCCAGTGGATAGTGCAGATAACTGCGGTTACTTCACCCAACACAGTGAATGGTAGATGTCAGATACTCTGCACAGGGGCAGAGAACTATTATCCTAGTGGATAGTTATGATAACTGCGGCTACTTCACCCAACACAGAGAATGGTAGATGTGAAATGCTCTGCAGTACCCCAGGAAAAATTAGCGTAAGGTTTACCGATGAGAACTCTGCCTAATGCACTGCACACAGAGAATGGTAGATGTGAAATGCTCTGTACAGGCCTATATACTTGAAAATAAAAATTGGTGCACTACTGCTCCCAGCCAGCCACAAAAGTAATGCACACAATGAGGAGTAGCTCTAAGAAGGACCATTGGGTTTTTGAAGAGAGGATCCCCACTCTAACACTTTCCCTATATCAGCAGCAACACTTTCCCTAACCTCTGACAGCATTTGCCTGAGGCCAGCTGCGGGCAGCACCAGTTTAAGTAATCACCTGATCAGCCCAGCCACTCACTGCTGTAGATGTGCACAGGGCTGGCACATCACAGCAGAAAGTGGTAATGCCTTCCCCGCATGTTTATTGGCTAAAAAATGGCGCTAAACATGCGGGGAAGGGAAATAAAAGTGACTCGAGTACTGCATGGTGTTCGACTCAAGTACCAAGCATCTCGAGTACCCTAATGCTCAAACAAGTAGCAAGCTCGGACAAGTGTGCTCGCTCATCTCTAGTTGTATCCAAGCTAGAGTCAGTACAACAGGGTGCTTGAGCCTCCATGCCCAACTGTATCACATGTTGTATCCAAGCTAGAAGTGATGCAACAGGGTACTAGAGCCTCAATGCTGCAGTATCACATCTTGTATCCAAGCTAGAGGCGGTACAGCAGGGTACTAGAGCTTCCATGCCCATCTGCATAATATTCTGTATCGAAGATAGAGGTGGTCCAACAGGGTACTAGAGGCTCCATGCCTGCCTGTATCACATATTGTATTCAAGCTAGAGGCGGTACAACAGGGTACTAGAGGCTCCCTACAAGGGGTCGGTTCTCCACAATAAATGACCCTTCTGCTCTGATATGTAATCACTTATAACAATGATACAATCACACAGAGAAAATTTAATTAAATTCTGACATCTTCTTTTAGGGGAGGGATTGTTCTCACAATGAGTGTATCTTCCACTACTTCCTCCTTTTTTGACTTCTTGCACTGTATCTACTCTGGGTGGTCCTACACAGAGTAAGTGTTTGAAACCTTTGAATGCCCTCCTTCCTACTTCAGTCATGCTTAACCCCTCTTGCCCTGAACAATGTTATGAATGTGTCCTTCTTCTGGGGTATGCACAAAGATGAAGATTCCCTTTATTCTTAAGAATTATTGCCCTATTGATAAATTGCCTTCTCCAATATTGGCATTGTATGTCTTCATTCCTTGAGTCTTAACCTCTTAGCCTTAGTTGACCTGTTGAACTTGCAACTTCTGATGCCCCTGTGATTGTCTTTGTGCTGTTTTTACATTCTCTGTTTACTCCTTCACTCCATGGTACCTTGGCTCATCAACCTCTTGAAGACCATGCCAAGTTGTGACTGCTGTTGTTTTTTTTCCATTGACCAGTTATCACCTGGAAGAATGTTCCTTTATCCTTGACTATTCCCACTTGCGAGGAACCCTGGTGAAAACTGAGTCTTAAGCTATCTTGATATACACTCTCCTATCAAAAGCAATTGAACACCTGACCAGGAATCAAAAGTAGTATTTATTTCCATATGTTAATACTTAGTGGGGCCTGTTTGGCCCTAATGACATTGGATGCTCTTCGTGGAATACCTTCTAGTAACGTCTGATAGACCTCAGCTGGTATTTCCCTCCATTCATTCTGCAAACGTCTGCAGGTTCTCTCAAAAAAGATAGATGTTCTAGTTCATCCCAAAGATATTCAGGTGGGGACTCTGTGCAGACCAGTCGAGTTATGGAACCATATCCTCATACCAATGTAAGATAGCATTGGATTTGTGACAAGACACATTGTCTTGTTATATGTATTGCTGAACATTCCCAGAGTATTGTCACATTGTCAGCAGCACATTATGGTCTAGGGTACACCTCCGTCTTCATGGTTCTTGTCATAACAACAATGGACCGAGACCATGCCACGTAACACATCCCAGACCATAAAGGAACCTCTGTTGTACTGAACTGTTGGCACAACACACTCCGGCAAGCGGCGTTCCCCAGGATCCTCCACACCAGGTACATCCATCTGATGCGAATATGGAGTGGCGTGATTCATCACTCCATAGAATGTTCTTCCATTGCTCAGCTGTCCAATGATGACATCCTAGCACCATTGTAGATGAGCCCATGCTTCTTCTTAAAGAGAACTCACCAGATGTTTACAGGATGAATGGAGGGAAATACCAACTAAAGTGTACCAGACGCTATTAGAAAGTATGTCACAGAGAGTATCTGATGTCATTAGGGCCAAAGGAGCCCCACTAAGTATTAACGTATGGAAAGAAATACAACTTTTATTTCTTGCTCAGGTGTCCAATTACTTCTGGTAGAATAGTGTAGTTCAAGAAAAAATGGACAAAAAATGCTCTTTGAGTGTGTGCAGCTATGATAGAAGCCTTTGTCATATAGAGGTAAAAAACTCTGTGCTCTGGGACTATGAGAGAAATCTCAAGACCCACAGGTCTAATGGTTAAAATACCATATTTATTAAAGGGGTTGTCTCGCGAAAGCAAGTGGGGTTATACACTTCTGTATGGCCATATTAATGCACTTTGTAATGTACATTGTGCATTAATTATGAGCCATACAGAAGTTATTCACTTACCTGTTCCGTTGCTAGCGTCCCCGTCTCCATGGCTCCGTCTAATTTCAGCGTCTAATCGCCCGATTAGACGTGCTTGCGCAGAAAGGTCTTCTCCCTTCTGGTCGGTCCGGGCTTGAGCGGTGTTCTGGCTCCGCCCCTTCTACGCATCACTGCGTAGCTCCGCCCCGTCACATGTGCCGATTCCAGCCAATCAGGAGGCTGGAATCGGCAATGGAACGCAAGACATCCACGGTGCACCATGGGAGAAGACCCGCGGTGCACCATGGGAGAAAACCGCAGTACATCCCTGGGAAAGGACCGGCGGCCATCTTTGGAAGAAGTTTTATAAGTTGCTGAAACGCGAGAACGGTGAGTAGAAACCATCGTTAAAAGCCGTTTACACTTGTGCATAGTAATGTTTGCTTTAGAAGGGGGACTAGGCAAAAAAAAAAAAATCACTTTTGCCTCGAGACAACCCCTTTAACCGAATCACCTATGTAATGGGTTTCGGTGCACTTTGGCGCCTTTCTCCAGCATAAAAATAACATCCACAATGTACATTTATATAAGCACAATCTAATGAAGAACTTACAATCATAATTCCCACTCCAGACGCCAAAATGGTCATCATGATGTCACAATAGTGGGTTGGACTTTCATTTTGCATGTGTGATTCAATGAATACATACGGTAATTTAACCATTAGACCCGTGGGTCTTGAGATTTCTCTCATAGTCCTAGAGCGCAGAGTTTCTTTTTTACTTTTTCATTTTTTGGCTTGGCTGTAAGCCCCTGGTTATTCAGAGGGCTCCTAATCTCCGAGATGACTCTCCAGGGCACCTGGATCAAAGGACGAAGAGTTATACTGATACGTAGGCCTGGACACTAGGTACCGGTGGGATCCCTATCCAGGAATCCCTCCGTGTACCAGGTGAGAGGATTTCTCTCCATTACTTGGTATTGATACTATAGGGTGCTGGTACATGGCTACTCATTTTTTCTTTGTCATTTGTCATATAGAGGGTAGCTCAACTGTAAGAGAGAAAGTAACTCCTAATTCAAGAGCCTGTTAAATGGTAATAGATATTGAAGGTCAATGATTAACTACCCTATATATTTCACCTCTTGGCAGTTCATCAATTGATCTAAATTTGTCAACTAGACAAACATTATGTGGTGGCCATTAGTGAGCGGTCTTTCAACGATTTCCTCATTACTCTAATCGACCTTTAGAGGAAATTGATATATAGAATATTTTTCAAAAATAAGACAAGAATTTTTTGTGGGATTATAAATGCATAAGAATTAGAGATGAGCGAGCACCAAAATGTTCGGGTGCTCGTTACTCGGGACGAAATTTTCGCGATGCTCGAGGGTTCGTTTCGAGTAACGAACCCCATTGAAGTCAATGGGCGATTCGAGCATTTTTGCATATCGCCGATGCTCGCTAAGGTTTCCATTTGTGAAAATTTGGGCAATTCAAGAAAGTGATGGGAAAGACACAGCAACGGATAGGGCAGGCGAGGGGCTACATGTTGGGCTGCATCTCAAGTTCCCAGGTCCCACTATTAAGCCACAATAGCGGCAAGAGTGCCCCCCCCTCCCAACAACTTTTACTTCTGAAAAGCCCTCATTAGCAATGCGTACCTTAGCTAAGCACCACACTACCTCCAACAAAGCACAATCACTGCCTGCATGACACTCCGCTACCACTTCTCCTGGGTTGCATGCTGCCCAACCCCCCCCCCCCCCGCACGACCCAGTGTCCACAGCGCACACCAACGTGTCCCTGCGCAGCCTTCAGCTGCCCTCATGCCACACAACCCTCATGTCTATTTATAAGTGCGTCTGCCATGAGGAGGACCCGCAGGCACACACTGCAGAGGGTTGGCACGGCTAGGCAGCGACCCTCTTTAAAAGGGGCGGGGCGATAGCACCACAATGCTGTACCGAAGCAATGAGAAATATAATCCTGTGCCACCGCCATCAGGAGCTGCACACGTGGGCATAGCAATGGGGAACCTATGTGCCACACACTATTCATTCTGTCAAGGTGTCTGCATGCCCCAGTCAGACCGCGTTTTTTTTATAAATAGTCACAGGCAGGTACAACTCCGCAATGGGAATTCCATGTGCACCCACAGCATGGGTGGCTCCCTGGAACCCACCGGCTGTACATGAATGTATCCCATTGCAGTGCCCATCACAGCTGAGGTAACGTCCGATTAAATGCAGGTGGGCTTCGGCCCACACTGCATGCCCCAACCTGACTGGGGTTTTTAATTCATAGACACATGCAGATACAACTCCCTATTGTGAAGTCCCTGTGGACCGACAGCATGGGTGGGTGCCAGGAAGCCACCGGCGGTACAGAAATATATCCCATTGCATTGCACATCACAGCTGAGGTAATGTCATGTTTAATGCAGGTGGGCTTCGGCCCACACTGCATGCCCCAGTCAGACTGGGGTTCTTTAGAAGTGGACACATGCAGTTACAACTCCGTGTGGACCGACAGCATGGGTGGCTTCCTGGAACCCACCGGTGGTACATAAATGTATGCCATTGCAGTGCCCATCACAGCTGATGTAACGTCAGCTTTAATGCAGGTGGGCAAAAAATTAATTGGATTACACTGTAGGCGAGGGCCCCCAAAAATTGGTGTACCAACAGTACTAATGTACATCAGAAAAATTGCTCATGCCCAACCAAGAGGGCAGGTGAAACCCATAAATCGCTTAGGTTAATGTGGCTTAATTTGTAACTAGGCCTGGAGGCAGCCCAGGTAAAAAAAAAAAATTGGTTCAGGTGCAAATTTCAACGCTTTAATGAGCATTGAAACATATAAAAATTGTTTACAAAAATTATATGACTGAGCCTTGTGGGCCTAAGAAAAATTGCCCGTTCGGCGTGATTACGTCAGGTTTCAGGAGGAGGAGCAGGAGGAGGAGGATGAATATTATACACAGATTGATGAAGCTAAAAGGTCCACGTTTTTGATGGTGATAGAGAACAATGCTCCCATCCGCGGGTGCAGCCTACGTATTGTTTAGGTATCGCTGCTGTCCGCTGGTGGAGAAGAGAAGTCTGGGGAAATCCAGGCTTTGTTCATCTTGATGAGTGTAAGCCTGTCGGCACTGTCGGTTGACAGGCGGGTACGCTTAGTTGTGATGATTCCCCCAGCCGCACTAAACACCCTCTCTGACAAGACGCTAGCCGCAGGACAAGCAAGCACCTCCAGGGCATACAGCGCAAGTTCAGGCCACGTGTCCAGCTTCGACACCCTGTAGTTGTAGGGGGCAGAGGCGTCACCGAGGACGGTCGTGCGATCGGCTACGTACTCCCTCACCATCCTTTTACAGTGCTCCCGCCGACTCAGCCTTGACTGGGGAGCGGTGACACAGTCTTGCTGGGGAGCCAGAAAGCTGTCAAAGGCCTTAGAGAGTGTTCCCCTGCCTGTGCTGTACATGCTGCCTGATCTCCGCGCCTCCCCTCCTACCTGGCCCTCGGAACTGCGCCTTCGGCCACTAGCGCTGTGGGATGGGAATTTTACCATCAGTTTGTCCGCCAGGGTCCTGTGGTATAGCATCACTCTCGAACCCCTTTCCTCTTCGGCTATGAGAGTGGAAAGGTTCTCCTTATACCGTGGGTCGAGCAGTGTGTACACCCAGTAATCCGTAGTGGCCAGAATGCGTGTAACGCGAGGGTCATGAGAAAGGCATCCTAACATGAAGTCAGCCATGTGTGCCAGGGTACCTGTACGCAACACATGGCTGTCCTCACTAGGAAGATCACTTTCAGGATCCTCCTCCTCCTCCTCAGGCCATACACGCTGAAAGGATGACAGTCAAGCAGCATGGGTACCCTCAGCAGTGGGCCAAGCTGTCTCTTCCCCCTCCTCCTCATCCTCCTCATGCTCCTTCTCCTCCTCAACGCGCTGAGATATAGACAGGAGGGTGCTCTTACTATCCAGCGACATAATGTTTCCTCTGTTTCCGAGCGCAAAGCGGCTGCCTTTATGCTTTGCAGGGAACTTCTCAAGAGGCATAGCAGAGGAATGGGGACGCTAATGATTGCAGCATCGCCGCTCACCATCTGGGTAGACTCCTCAAAGTTTCCAAGGACCTGGCAGATGTCTGCCAACCAGGCCCACTCTTCTCTAAAGAATTGAGGAGGCTGACTCCCACTGCGCCGCCCATGTTGGAGTTGGTATTCCACTATAGCTCTACGCTGCTCATAGAGCCTGGCCAACATGTGGAGCGTAGAGTTCCACCGTGTGGGCATGTCGCACAGCAGTCGGTGCACTGGCAGATGAAACCGATGTTGCAGGGTGCACAGGGTGGCAGCGTCCGTGTGGGACTTGCGGAAATGTGCGCAGAGCCGGCGCACCTTTCCGAGCAGGTTTGACAAGCGTGGGTAGCTTTTCAGAAAGCGCTGAACCACCAAATTAAAGACGTGGGCCAGGCATGGCACGTGCGTGAGGCTGCCGAGCTGCAGAGCCGCCACCAGGTTACGGCCGTTGTCACACACGACCATGCCCGGTTGGAGGCTCAGCGGCGCAAGCCAGCGGTCGGTCTGCTCTGTCAGACCCTGCAGCAGTTCGTGGGCCGTGTGCCTCTTTTCTCCTAAGCTGAGTAGTTTCAGCACGGCCTGCTGACGCTTGCCCACCGCTGTGCTGCCACGACGCGTGACACCGACTGCTGGCGACGTGCTGCTGCTGACACATCTTGATTGCGAGACAGAGGTTGCGTAGGAGGAGGAGGAGGGTGGTTTAGTGGAGGAAGCATACACCGCCGCAGATACCACCACCGAGCTGGGGCTCGCAATTCTGGGGGTGGGTAGGACGTGAGCGGTCCCAGGCTCTGATTCTGTCCCAGCCTCCACTAAATTCACCCAATGTGCCGTCAGGGAGATATAGTGGCCCTGCCCGCCTGTGCTTGTCCACGTGTCCATTGTTAAGTGGACCTTGCCAGTAACCGCGTTGGTGAGGGCGCGTACAATGTTGCGGGAGACGTGGTCGTGCAGGGCTGGGACGGCACATCGGGAAAAGTAGTGGCGACTGGGAACTGAGTAGCGCGGGGCCTCCGCCGCCATCATACCTTTGAAAGCCTCCGTTTCCACAACCCTATACGGCAGCATCTCCAGGCTGATAAATTTGGCTATGTGCACGTTTAACGCTTGAGAGTGCGGGTGCGTGGCGGCGTACTTGCGCTTGCGCTCCAACACTTGCGCTAGCGACGGCTGGACGGTGCGCTGAGAGACATTGGTGGATGGGGCCGAGCACAGCGGAGGTGAGGGTGTGGGTGCAGGCCAGGAGACGGTAGTGCCTGTGTCCTGAGAGGGGGTTGGATCTCAGTGGCAGTTTGGGGCACAGGGGGAGAGGCAGCGGTGCAAACCGGAGGCGGTGAACGGCCTTCGTCCCACCTTGTGGGGTGCTTGGCGACCATATGTCTGCGCATGCTGGTGGTGGTGAGGCTGTTGGTGGTGGCTCCCCGGCTGATCTTGGCGCGACAAAGGTTGCACACCAGTGTTCGTCGTTCGTCTGCATTCTCAGTGAAAAACTGCCAGACCTTTGAGCACCTCGGCCTCTGCAGGGTGGCATGGCGCGAGGGGGCGCTTTGGGAAACAGTTGGTGGATTATTCGGTCTGGCCCTGCCTCTACCCCTGGCCACCGCACTGCCTCTTCCAACCTGCCCTGCTGCTGCACTTGCCTCCCCCTCTGAAGACCTGTCCTCAGTAGGCGTAGCAAACCAGGTGGGGTCAGTCACCTCATCGTCCTGCTGCTCTTCCTCCGAATCCTCTGTGCGCTCCTCCTTTGGACTTACTCCAATTACTACTACCTGAGTGATAGACAACTGTGTCTCATCGTCATCGTCCTCCTCACACACTGAAAGCTCTTGAGACAGTTGCCGGAAGTCCCCAGCCTCATCCCCCGGACCCCGGGAACTTTCCAAAGGTTGGGCCTCGGTCACGACAAACTCCTCCAGTGGGAGAGGATTCGGAACCATTGCTGCCCATTCTGGGCAGGGGCCCGAGAACAGTTTCTGGGAGTCTGCCTGCTCCTCAGAATGTGTCATTGTAATGGAGTGAGGAGGCTGGGAGGAAGGAGGAGCAGCAGCCAGAAGATTCAGAGTTGCAGCAGTGGACGGCGCAGAACTCTGGGTGGTCAATAGATTGCTGGATGCACTTTCTGCCATCCACGACAGGACCTGCTCACACTGCTCATTTTCTAATAAAGGTCTACCACGTGGACCCATTAATTGTGAGATGAATGTGGGGACGCCAGAAACGTGCCTCTCTCCTAATCCCGCAGCAGTCGGCTGCGATACACCTGGATCAGGAGCTCGGCCTGTGCCCACACCCTGACTTGGGCCTCCACGTCCTCTCCCGCGTCCATGTTCTTTGGGCCTACCCCTACCCCTCCGCATGCTGTATTACCAGTAGTGCAGAAACAGAATGCTGTAATTAAATGTGCCGCTTATTGGCCTGTGGTTGGAGGCTGACTTCCCTTATGGAACGCACAGCAGATCCAGGAAACAATTTTGCGCAAGGCTGCTGTAACACTTAGCTGCGTATTAATTAGGACTACTACCCCCAGCAGATAGATACTGTAGGCAGCGTATGATATTATGTATACTGTTTCCCTCTGGCGGGATGACGGCGCTGATGTAACAGAGACAGCAGATCCAGGAAACAATTTTGCGCAAGCCTGCTGTAACGCTTAGCTGCATATTAATTAGGACTACTACCCCCAGCAGATAGATACTGTAGGCAGCGTATAATATTATGTATACTGTTTCCCTCTGGCGGGATGACGGCGCTGATGTAACAGAGACAGCAGATCCAGGAAACAATTTTGCGCAAGGCTGCTGTAACACTTAGCTGCGTATTGATTAGGACTACTACCCCCAGCAGATAGATACTGTAGTCAGCGTATAATATTATGTATACTGTTTCCCTCTGGCGGGATGACGGCGATCATGTAACAGAGATAGCAGATCCAGGAAACAATTTTGCGCAAGGCTGCTGTAATACTTAGCTGCGTATTAATTAGAACTACTACCCCCAGCAGATAGATACTGTAGGCAGCGTATAATATTATGTATACTGTTTCCCTCTGACGGGATGACGGCGCTGATGTAACAGAGACAGCAGATCCAGGAAACAATTTTGCGCAAGGCTGCTGTAACGCTTAGCTGCGTATTAATTAGGACTACTACCCCCAGCAGATAGATACTGTAGGCAGCGTATAATATTATGTATACTGTTTCCCTCTGGCGGGATGACGGCGCTGATGTAACAGAGACAGCAGATCCAGGAAACAATTTTGTGCAAGGCTGCTGTAACGCTTAGCTGCGTATTAATTAGGACTACTACCCCCAGCAGATAGATACTGTAGGCAGCGTATAATATTATGTATACTGTTTTCCTCTGGGGGGATGACGGCGCTGATGTAACATAGACAGCAGATCTAGGAAACAATTTTGCGCAAGGCTGTTGTAACGCTTAGCTGCGTATTAATTATGACTACTACCCCCAGCAGACACACAGTAAACTGAAAACGGTCACAGGCAGCTCAAATATAGTAATTTTCCCCAATTTTTTGGAAAAAGCCCACTGCCTATATAGCCTGAATATCTCTTTCCCTGCCTCACCAGTACTGGCCCTATACTCTGTACAATGACTGCAGACTGCGGACGCAATGCTCTGCACGGACGATATACAAAAAAAAAAAAAATCGTGCAACACTGCTAAAAGCAGCCTCAACAGTACTGCACACGGTCAGATGTGGCCCTAAGAAGGACCGTTGGGGTTCTTGAAGCCTAAAATCACTCCTAACGCTCTCCCTATAGCAGCTCCGGCACCAGCAGCACTTTCCCTGATCTCTGTCAGAATGCATCTGTGGCGAGCCGCGGGAGGGGACGATTTATATACTCGGGTGACACCTGATCTCGCCAGCCACTCACTGCAGGGGGGTGGTATAGGGCTTGAACGTCGCAGGGGGAAGTTGTAATGCCTTCCCTGTCTTTCTATTGGCCAGAAACGCGCGCTAACGTCTCAGAGATGAAAGTGAAAGTAACTCGAACATCGCGTGGTGCTCGCCTCTAGTAACGAGCATCTCGAACACGCTAATACTCGTACGAGTATCAAGCTCGGACGAGTCCGCTCGCTCATCTCTAATAAGAATCCATTGTGGTGAAGGTTTGTGGTGTATGAATGCATTGAGCAGGGGCAGTTTGAGGTGGCACTGCACTTTTAGGTGGGGACTGGTGACATCATTGAATTCACATAATGACATTCCTTAACGTAACTTGAGATGGTTACTTTACTGACCAAAGTAGAGCAAGATAGGACTTCATAAGTCAAAGAAAGGGCAATGTGGACCCTATAGACTGCCTGGATCTTGGGCCATTGTCCAACTATTCTGTCTGCTTAGGCTTAGAGATTAGATTTCGAAGAGTTGTTGAGTTTCCGAACCTGGACTGCAACCCTTAATCATAATGTCAACAGAGATTCAGATGCTTTAATACCAGCAAAGGATCTAAGCAGAGGTGTAACTTGAATGTAGAAGGGACATTATGGGCTAGCTAAGGCTCCAGTTCCAGATGCAACCTTATCTTCTGCACCCATAATAATTATGCTGATGGATCTAAGGGCAATATATCATTCTGGCGCTGTTTGCTAAGCAAGTTCCCAATGCTACAGCATGGATTGCTAGGTAAGTAATAATTTTGGCACTGGGTAGCATAGTGAGGGTTTTTATCGCAAAGGCTTTTACATCTTCATGGTACATACAAGTCCCATAAAGGATTTAATATGGAGATTTTCCTTTGTCACGCAGCCCGTGAAGACCCGTTTTTGTGGCAGATGCTGCTACAGCACTTGCAATTCTTTTTGTCGCACTGGAAACCCCCGATCAGTGTAGGAAATATATGATGGTCAGGTGCCAATGGTGGTTTTGTAGTTCTGAAGGTGCTGGGGCCAAGAGAGGTTTTTAAAGTACAGGCTCTTCTAAAAGTGATACGTGACCAGATATACTGCATATCTTAGTGTAGTAAGAGATGCAACAAAGATTCTAACAAAAATTTTACCCAAATCATTTAATTGATGCGGCCTTTTTGAAAGCCAAAAATGGCTTCTCCACATTCATAGGACTGCCCATTTAACCATAATTTTAATCCCAATTTTATCACCATCTACAACTCTTGCCACTCTGAGATATGCAGTATGTTAGAGAAGCACTGGCATCTTATTACATGACCCTTTTCTCAATAGCAATTTACCATCCTGGCCACGTATCACTTTTAGAAGAACCTGTACTTCAAAAACCTCTCTAGCCCCTAGCAACCTCAGAACTACGAAACCACCAGCAGCACCTGACCATCTACTGTTTCCTACACTGATTGGGTGTTTCCGCTGCAGCCCCTTCTACCCTTCTCAGCCTATCGATAGGCAGCATTATTTTCCTGCCCGTTCTATGCAGGCTTTTTTCAAAGTCTCACTACCCTGTCCCCTCATGTTCTGGGCCAATTGGATCGCGGGGATTTGAATGTCCTGCTTTTTCATTGCACGCATTTAAATCCCTGCATCCTCCCGCTCACAGCTACTTCTCCTGTCTTGGCTGACTCACATCATACAGGTATTTCCTATTTATCCCCTTCCATATAATCCCAACTATCCTCTCTTCTTCTTCTTCCCTCCTTTCCTTATCTTCCACGCCAGCTTTATTAGTTTTAATCATCCCTTCACCTCTGCTTGTTCTTATAGAGGTCCCCACCATCTACTATTTGGGCATGATTTTAGTCCCCTTATATTCCTAATTTTTTTAGGCAAACAGCTTCCCATTTTAACCCTTTGGGACCCTCCAATTGGTAAGTCCATTATATCTACCTATTCATTAAACATTACTTCCTCCTCCTCACTTTTCCTATTGGTGTGCACTCTATATAGCATTATTTTTTTATGTTTTTCTGATTGTACGGATTTACTATTTTTAGTTGTTTTTGTATGCTAAAATACTAGTTCCCCACTGTGTTATATTTGTTATCTTCTCCAGTTTTTACTATAACTACGACTATGTTCATTTTCCTAAAATATTTATGGTCGTCCATTTTAGATACCGTATAATTTTAATGCCCATACATTTTTCATCAACTATGTTTTATATGTATTAGGGCGCCCACCCACTGGCGTTTGCGATTTTCGTGCGTGAAAAACGCTGCGTTTTTCCGGCGTTTTTTGCCGCGTTTTCGCGGCTTTTCCATTAATTTCCATTGACTTTCATGGGTGCATTAGGAGAAAAATAAGGACACATATGCAACTGACAGTTCCTATGTTAAAAAACGCAACGCAACGCAAAACGCCAGTGGACAGGAGTACATTCAATTCTAATTGCTCTGCAGGAAAAACGCAAAACGCAAAGAAAAAAAAAATCGCCAGTGGGTGGGCGCCCTTATTGTGTTATATATTTAGAATATTTGTGATTGCATTTAAATTTTCATACATATTTTTTTTCTTTACCAACTTTTTATTCTCTACTTTTACTTTCTACTTTTACTCCTTAACTTGATCCCTACTTCCTACTATGTATTACTTAGTTTGTATACTCTTACCATCTGAACTGAAAAATGGATTTTCCCTGAAAAGCGTTTTCTTATGCTGGCCACACATTATATTTAATAAAAGGAGAAGTCTTCATACCACATTGTTACTAATAATAATTTCAAGCTTAGAATGTTGCGCCATCACCACCAGTATTACAGTTCTATTCTCCTAGGAAAAAATGGTGGCATGTTCCATCGAATGCCGTATTATAGAGATATTGTCGCAAGTAGGTGATGTCATGACGCAGGTTCATGATATGATGCTGCAGATGGAGTAAAGCAAAGGTTGCAATATGTATTTAAGAACACACAAAAAAAGGAATATTTAAATGAAAAATAGTGAAACATCAGGATGAACCCTTTGATGTTCTATCACTATTACTGTATTAATCCATTCTGCACAAATGGCCGAACATGTTCCTAATTGGATGTGCATGTCTGCACAGTCTCTTCCCTAAAACAATAGCTCAGTCTGTCGCTTGGACAAGTCCATAAA
This sequence comes from Eleutherodactylus coqui, assembly GCF_035609145.1. Lineage (NCBI taxonomy): Eukaryota > Metazoa > Chordata > Amphibia > Anura > Eleutherodactylidae > Eleutherodactylus > Eleutherodactylus coqui. The sequence goes on from NC_089843.1 coordinate 35,590,006, forward strand.
TCCAGATTCAAACTCCGATAAACTGTCCTCAAAGTCCCTAAGATCCTGTAGCAGGCCTGCTGTCAGGGCCTGGGGACCTCCTGCACTCCAGTCGGCAGCTCTCTCCACTAAGCTATCCAGGACTTGGACAGCTCCTCTACTGAACACCTATGCATGCTCCTGTATTTCCCTGACTGGCTCCACCATCTGTATCCCCTGTTCTAGCTCCACCCAGTTCCCAATCAAGCAAACTATAAAAGCCTGGCCCTGCCTCTGCCCTAGTGAAAGAGTATTGTGCTTGCTGTCTTTAGTTTAGTTCCTACTGCTACTGCTCCTCTCAATACAATTGCTGAGACATACTGATACCAACCTCTGGCTTCCCTCCTGACAACGATATCCACATCCTCCATCTGTACTGCAAACTAAGACCTACAGATACCAACCTCTGGCTTTTATTCCTGAAAACGATACCCACCTCCTCCATTTGCACTGTGAACCTGAGACCGCCTGTTACCGACTCCTGGCTCTCCCTTGACTAGTCTCTGGACCTGCACAGTTACTACACTAGTGGCTCCAACCCTAGCACCGGAAATGTAAGTAGTACAAATTTAAACAAACACGGATGCAATTCCTGGGATACATTATCACTTCAGATGGCCTGAGTATGGACCCCAGTAAGATTAAAAACATCACTGATTGGCCCATTCCAAGAAATATAAAGGGGGTACAGTGCCTTATTGGATATGCAATCTTTTACAGAAGATTTTTTAAAGATTTTTCTCTCCTATCACCTTCATAACAAAGAAAGCACAAGTGTTTTATTGGTCTCCGGAGGCACAGACCGCTTTAGAGAAACTAAAGACTCTTTTCACATCAGCACCAGTGCTGATCCACCCAACATCAGAGTTGCCTTTTGTTGTTGAAGTAGACACCTCTGACTCTGCAGTAGGGGTTATCCTGTCACAGCAAGTTGGAGAGAGAATGCAACTACATCCTTGTACCATGTGTGGTATACCTTGTCACCCGCAGAGAAGAACTATGATGTTGGAAACAAGGAGCTGCTGGCCATCAAGGTCGCTTTCACTGAATGGAGACACCTCCTGGAAGGAGCCTGTCACCCAGTAACAGTCCTTATTGACCATAAAAACTTGGAATTTCTTTGTACAGGTTATTGGCAAGACAAGCACGATGGGCTCTGTTTTTCTCTAGGTTCAACTTTGTCATTTCCTACTTACCTGGTTCCAGAAATGGCAAGCTGGGCGCCTTGTCCAGGATTTTTTCGCAATCTGAAGGGGGGTTAGACATGGACTGCACTATTGTGTCCCCAAGAAATTTTTTTTGGCATTGTGCACTCATAAAACCTACTGGGTACGCTTAAAAAAATATACAAAAATGACCCTTTCCTAAGTCGTCCCTTTAAAGATGTGGAGCTTTTTTTAAAGAATGGACTGTGTATGCGAAAAGACCAATTATATGTCCCCGAGGCTGGTCGACTCAAAGTCCTTAGACTGGTCCATGATTCCAAGATTGCCAGGCACCTTGGGATCACAAAGACTTTGGAACTCTTGCTTCATTTCTTTTGATGGCCTAACTGCAGAAGGAATGTGAAGAGGTATGTCACCTCTTGTGACACATATGCTCGAAACAAGACACCACGGGCCTGTCCTCTAGGTTTCCTACAACCTCTTCCAGTCCCATCCAGGCCATGAGGGTCTATATCTATGGACTTCATTGTGGATCTGCTTCGCTCGAAAGGGATGACTACCATGCTTGTTATCATGGACTGACTTACGAAAATGGCTCACTTCATCCCCATCAAATGAATTCCCACCGCTTAGCACACCACGGAGTTGATAATCTGGGAAGTTTTCTGACTACATGGAATTCCTGATGATGTGGTCTCTGACAGAGGGGTTCAATTCACGTTAAAAGTTCTGAAAACACATCTGCATGGCCCTGGGAACTACCATGAATCTTTTCTCATCCTTTTTTCCTCATTCTAACAGCCAGACCGAGAACACAAAGCAGACTCCGGAACTGTATCTCTACTGCTTCATTTCCATCTCCAGTACGACTAAGTGGATATTTATCAACAACGGAGTTCACTTATAACAACTCCCAACACAGTTCAACCGCCCAGAATCCGTTCTATGCCAACTACAGTACACTCCCCGTCTTCATTCCTGGCCTTCCTATCAACACTCCTGTTATGACTGTTAATCATAGACTGACGGTGTTGGCGTAAACTCAGAACGAATTGAAAAAAGTCTTACGTAAAGACCAGAATGCATATAAAAAAGAGTCCAAGCAGCTCCTATCTCTCAGATTGAAGAAAGGTGTGGTTATGTACTAAGAATCTGGTACCCTCTCCCAAACTTGGGCAAAAATTCATTGGACCCTTCCTAATCTCCTTGCTAAAACAATTCCCAGAAAATACCTTCGTAGGAAGATAGCAACTTCCTCCCCCTTCTGTGAAGGTTCAGGGTCAGGACCATTTCGTTGTGGAGAAAATTCTGGATGCCAGACAACATAGAGGTAAACTACAGTACTTCGTGCAGTGGCAGGGATACGGGCCAGGAGAACTCCTGGGAGCCAGATCAAAATGTACATGAGATCACCTGTTGCCAACTCCTGGCTCTCCCCTGAATACTCTTTGGACCTGCACGGTCACTACAACTGCTTCTCCAAACCTAGCGCTGAAAAAACTACATTTGTTGTCTAACTAGTAGTCGGCCTTACTGGTGTGCACACTAGTGTTTACCAAGGCCATTCTCATTTAAGCTTTCTTGCACAAGAATCACAGCTGCCACTGACCCTGGCTTATTCGAGATCAGTGAGCACAACTCTACTGCATGCCTCTTCCGCTGTTCCTCCAGATTTAGGCAATGTGTCTGGCTGAGTTCTTCTTCAGCTCCAGATGTCAGAGATAAGTCCGAGGGACCTCTGCGCAGATCTCCAGGTGCCCTTCCAGTGAACCTACAGCAGCACCTCTCCTGCAGACTGGCACCTGTAGCTTTCCTCTGCCAGGCAGCTTTCTCTGCGGTAGTCCCACTATAGCAAACTCTCTTTTCCCCACATCACCACTTCTCAGCCAAGATGGCCACCATCATGTGACTTGGGGGTGGGGTTGAGAGCTCATCCAATTAACTGCACACCACTTAGTAAAACATTACAATAACTATTAAATAATTTGCAATAATTAATACTGCAGACAGAGGACATAACAAAAATTATAGAAGCAAAATACAATAACAGAAAATGGGCAACCCCTCTTACAATATTTTCCACTGGAATCAATGGTACTTGATAATATGCCTCCATAATATGAAGAATGCCTCCATTATATGGTGCATAGGGGCATATCCCTACAGTTATGAAGACATGGCAGTTGCACATAGGACTCGTTGTCTGTAGGAGTCCAAAGAAGCCACATAAGGAGATAGCTGTATTATGAATGGTACTTGGTTGGTAAATGGCTGTTACAGATTGTGCCCCTTAGAGCTTCAAGGTAATCTGAGTGCATGTGGTGGCGCATAGAGTATTACAGCTCCATAATAAGCCACCACACTGCTATAGGAAGCCACAGGGACTCCAGCATGCAGGTTCCATGCATATGCTTTAACTCTGCCACATTCATGAGCCCAAAGTTTCCTTCTAACAACATAACTTTTCTCTCTGGCTAAATTATTAATCAATATCTCATTTAATTGAAAAGTCCAGTCTCTGTACCGGGCCCATTAATACATTGAAGCAGGTTAAATAAGTAAAGACAATTTAACTACTGTACGTGCAGCATAGGACCATTGCGTTGTTCGGATGCAATCTTAAAGCCATCGGTTCCAGTCCTCCAAATCCTATTTTGTAGAAATTAAGGAAAGAACGGCAGAGACTGACTTTTTTTATTTGCTTAATGTTATGCAAATTTAATCACAATTTAATACTTAGATTGACTTGAATTGGTATTATTTTAATTGGTTTTCAAAAAATGTCTTGATGATGTTAAATCCCTCAGAATTGTGGATACAGCGTGTCGCTGTTGCCGCTGCATTGATGGATTGTTGTGTGAGTCGGCAACTCTGACAGTTTCATATTACATTTTATTACCATTGGTTTGCATGTCTAGGCGCTTTTCTGTAGCAAAAAAGTGAATCTGATAATCAGAAAATAAGATGATATAAGGAGAAAAGTCCTCATTTGTAAATAGTTTAAAGCAGTTGGCGCATTTATATACACTGAATGATCACTGCATTGGGAACAGCTGGCGCATGACATCTTGTAATCAGTATTGTCACTATCTACTCTCAGATAATGGGCTGATCAGCAGAAGGCAACACTTGGCAGCCATGGGTAAAGGTAGAGACTTGAGTGACTTTGACTGTTGGCGACCAGACGTGTGGTGTCAGTGTTTCTGAAACAGTCGCACTTGTTGGCTGTTCCTGGACCACGATATCAAGATTGTACCAAGACTGGTTGAACCATGGACAGGCATCCAACAGAAGATCACACAGTAACATAACATAGTAACATAGTTCGTTAGGCCAAATGAAGACATTGTCCATCTAGTCCAGCCTGTCTATCCTCCTGTGTTTATCCAGAGGAAGGCAAAAAACCCCAAGAGCAGAAGCCAATTAGCCCTTTTGGGGAAAAAATTCCTTCCTGACTCCCTAATGGCAATCAGACTGTTCCCTGGATCAACCCCTAATAGTTCCTACCTGCCTGTAAACCCGGATTAACAATTAACCTAAGATTTATAACCTATAATATCCTTCCTCTCCAGAAAGACATCAAGTCCCCTTTTAAACTCCTCTATGGATTTTGCCATCACCACTTCCTTCGGCAGAGAGTTCCACAGTCTAACTGCTCTTACAGTAAAGAACCCCTTTCTATGTTGGTGATGAAACCTGCTTTCCTCTAAAAGTAACGGATGCCCTCTTGTTACCGTCACAGTGCTGGGTGTGACAGTCCACATGTGGTTAATCCTATAAGCAAGCGTTGTGTGGCACATCTCGTATCTAAGAAGCATTGTACCTCAGTGGAGCAACTGACCCAGCAGTACAACAGTGGGGAAGTTAAAGAAATTTCCACAAAGACTATACAGCGTTGACTGAAGATCGATAATGGTGGCCTTAAAGACCATGTGTCATTACCAACAATGCCTCACATTGGTCAAGAAAGACATCAATGGACCTTGGACACATGACAGAAGGTCGTCTGGAGCGTTGACTCCGAGTTTCCTGCTGAACCAAAAAACATTTGGATGGTCAGGTCCACATCTGACATAAAGAACATGAAGCTGTATCCCATGGGTGCACCTTTGGACCAGTGATGACAATGTCATGGTCTAGAAAGCATTATCCTGGCATGACCTTGGACTGTTGGTCATCATACCATGATCTTTGAATGGTGAATGCTACAGAGACCTGTTAGCTGACCATGTGCACCCATATCATCTTCCCCGACTACAGTGCCATCTATCAACAGGACAGCCCTCCATTTCATCAAGCTCAGATCACTAGGGAGTAGTTGGAGGAACACAAAAATTAACTCTCCACATTGCCTTGGCCCCTGGAGTCACCAGACTGTAATTGCAATGAACATCTTTAGGATATGCTGGAAAGGGTTATGAGATGTGTTCCCACTTATTTGCAGATGTGCAAAAACTGACAGAACTGCTGCATGGGCATGTAATGATTTGAGTCTGGGTATGGTGACCAGACGTCCCAATTTAGGCAGGACAGCCCTGTTTTGGGACCCTGTGTCCCTCTGTTTCTATCGTCCCTAAGCAGGACAGCCTTTTGTCCCGCTATCGGGACATTTGGTAACCGTGAAAGTGATTACCAGCCATGGCTCCCCGGCTTGTAATCACTCAGCGGTGCTGCGGGTGTTCAAACTGATGGCAGTGTGTGCCCTTGGGTTCCTCCTCCCTTGACCTCTCCTCCTTGGTTCCGCAGAAGTAGAGGAGGAGAGAGGAAAAGTCTGGGTGCACACACTTCTGCCCACAGCAGCGCCCAGTAGAGGAGCAGTGGCACTTTGCAGACCAGGAGGAGGTAAGTATATCAGTCTCAGGGGGTGCTCATACTACTGGGGCTGCTGTGGAGGTCACTATTACTACAGGGGCGGATGAGTGGGTCACTATTACTACTGAAACCACTGTGGGGGTCACTATTACTTTGGGACCGATATAAGGGACACAATTACTACTGAGGCCACTCTGTACGTGGCAGCATACTTCAAGCTGCTTAGGCCACTCTCACACAGGCATTGATAAGATGCCATGTTCGAAAATGTGGCGTTTTACTGCAGTTTTGAGCTGAGTTTTCAAACGCATCCTTCAGCGTTTTTAATGCACCACATTATTGTAATGGGTGATGAGTAGAGATGAGCGAGCACACTCATCCGAGCTTGATGCTCGTTCGAACATTAGGGTGTTCGAGATGCTCGTTACTCGAGACGAGCACCACGCGGTACTTGAGTCAATTCCATTTCCCTGCATGTTTAGCGCCATTTTCTAGTCAATAGACATGCAGGGAAGGCATTACCACTTCCTCCTGTGACGTGCCAGCCCTATCCCACCCCCTGCAGTGAGTGGCTGGCAAGATCAAGTGACCGCCAATACTTAAAGCGGTCCCGCCCACGGCTCACCTGAGACACACACTGGGAGAGCATAGGGAAAGTGCTGCTGACGAGATAGGGAAAGTGTTAGTGTAGGATCCTGCAAGAACCCCAACGTTCCTTCTTAGGGCCACATCTGACCGTGTGCATTACTGTTGTGGCTGGCTGGGAGCAGTTTTGCACAAATTTTTTTTTTTCATCTCGGGCTGTGCAGGCCATTACAGCTATAGCGTTCTCAGTCTGCAGTCTATTATACAGAGTATAGGGAAAGTGCTGCTGAGATAGGGAAAGTGGTAGTGTAGGATCCTGTCTACAAGAACCCCAACGGTCCCTCTTAGGGCTACCTTTGACTGTGTGCATTTTACTGGGTGGCTGCTGGGAGTTGTAGTGCTTCACTATTGCACAGCTAGGCCTGTTTGCAGCCTTCCGTATAATTTTTTTCTGGCTGCAGTTTGCGTTACAATACCGCTGTCAGCGTGAAAGTGTACGCCAATAATTCCATAATTATTTATACCGTTCTCTGTCTGCCGTGAATTAGACAGCGGTCTCACCGCTAAACAGTACTGTAATATCACTGGGGCCACTGCAAAGTATTTCAGCTCAGCCTCTGTGCAGATCGTCCCACAATACCATTTCCGTTGGTGGGGTTGAGATCGCCGCAGTTACCAGCACTATCCACTGGCTTTAGAGTCTTCTCCCTCTCCACACAGCCTCTATCCTCTACAAGTCTCTGCGAGCAGTAAATTACCCCTAGGTATCAGCGCAAGACAGCGGGTTAATTTTTTCCTAGTCACAGCATAGAGCCTCCGCTATCTACAAGTCTCTGTGTGCAGTGAATTAAGCCACAGTTGTCAGTGCTGTACAGTGGGCTAATTTATTTGGCCATGCTCTATTCGTAATCCGCCATGATGAGGGGTAGGGGTAGGGCTAGAGGACATGGACGTGGTTGCAGACGAGGACGTGGAGGTCCAAGTGAGGGTGTGGGCACAGGCTGAGTTCCTGGTCCAGGTGAATCGCAGCCGGCTGCTGCGGGATTAGGAGAGAGGCAAGTTTCTGGGGTCCCCAGTTTCATATCACAATTTTTGGGTCCACGTGGTAGACCTTTATTACAAACAGAGCAGTGTGAGCAGGTCCTGTCATGAATGGCAGAAAATGCATCCAGCAATGTATCGGCCACTCAGTCTTCTACGCAGTCCACTGCTGCAACTCTGAATCTTCTGGCTGCTGCTCCTCCTTCCTCCCAGCCTCCTCACTCCATGAAAATGACACATTCTGAGGAGCAGGCAGACTCCCAGGAACTGTTCTCGGTTCCTTGCCTTGAGTGGGAAAAAATGGTTCCTCTTTAACCTGAGGAGTTTGTCGTGATCGATGCCCAACCTTTGGAAAGTTCCCGGGGTCCGGATGATGAGGCTGGGGACTTCCGGCAACAGTCTCAAGAGCTTTCAGTGGGTGAGGATGATGATGATGATGATGATGATGATGAAACACAGTTGTCTATCAGTGAGGTAGTAGTAAGGGCAGTAAGTCCGAGGGAGGAGCGCACAGAGGATTCGGAGGAAGAGCAGCTGGACAATGAGGTGACTGACCCCACCTGGTTTGCTAAGCCTACTAAGGACAGGTCTTCAGAGGGGGAGGCAAGTGCAGCAGCAGGACAGGTTGGAAGAGGCAGTGGGGTGGCCAGGGGTAGAGGCAGGGCCAGAGCGAAGAATCCCCCAACTGTTTCCCAAAGCACACCCTCGCACCAAGCCTCCATGCAGAGGGCTAGGTGTTAAAAGGTGTGGATGTTTTTCAGTGAGAACACGGACGACCGACGAACAGTGGTCTGCAACCTGTGTCGTACCAAGATCAGCCGGGGAGCCACCAGTATCAGCCTCACCACCACCAGCATGCGCAGGCATATGATGGCCAAGCACAGCACAAGGTGGGACAAAGGCTGTTCACTGCCTCCGGGTCGCACCATTGCCTCTTCCCCTGTGCCCCAACCTGCCACACAGATCCAACCCCGATCTCAGGACACAGGCACGAGCGCCTCCCGGCCTGCACCCACACCCTCACCTCCACTGTCCTCGACCCCATCCAGCATTGTCTCTCAGTGCAGCGTTCAGTTGTCGCTAGCGCATGCGTTGGAGCGAAAGCGCAAGTACGCCGCCACGCACCCGCACGCACAAGCTTTAAACGTGCGGATTGCCAAATTAATCAGCCTGGAGATGCTGCCGTACAGGCTTGTGGAAACGGAGGCTTTCAAAAACATGATGGCGGCGGCGGTCCCACGCTACTCGGTTCCCAGTCGCCACTATTTTTCCCGGTGTGCCGTCCCAGCCCTACACCAGCACGTCTCCCGCAACATATATCGTGCCCTCACCAATGCGATTACTGGGAAGGTCCACTTAACCACAGACACATAGACAAGTACTGGCGGGCAGGGCCACTATATCTCCCTGACGGCACATTGGGTGAATTTGGTGGAGGCTGGGACCGAGTCAGAGCCTGGGACCGCTCATGTCCTACCCACACCCAGAATAGCGGGTCTTACCTCGGTGCTGGTATCTGTGGCGGTCTATGCCACCTCCTCTAAACCCTCCCGCTCCTCCTCCTCCTACGCAATCTCTATCTCTCAATTAAGAAGTGTCAGCAGCACGTCGCCAGCAGTCGGTCTGGCGCGGTCTGGCAGCACAGCGGTGGGCAAGCGTCAGCAGGCCATGCTGAAACTACTCAGCTTAGGTGACAAGAGACACACGGCCCTCGAACTGTTGCAGGGTCTGACAGAGCAGACCGACCTCTGGCTTTCGCCGCTGAGCCTCCCACCGGGCATGGTCGTGTGTGACAACGGCCGTAACCTGGTGGCGGCTCTGCAGCCCGGCAGCTTCACACATGTGCCATGCCTGGCCCACGTCTTCAATCTGGTGGTTCAGCGGTTTCTGAAAAACTACCCGCACTTGTCTGACCTGCTCGGCGAAGTGCACCGCGTCTGTGCACATTTCCGCAAGTCCACCATGGACGCTGCCACCCTGCAACATCGGTTTAATCTGCCAGAGCACCGACTGCTGTGCGACGTGCCCACACAGTGGAATTCTATGCTGCACATGTTGGCCAGGCTCTATGAGCAGCGTAGAGCAATAGTGGAATACCAACTCCAACATGGACGGCGTAGTGGTAGTCAGCCTTGCCAATTCTTTACAGAGGAGTGGGCCTGGATGGCAGACATTTGCCAAGTCCTCAGAAACTTTGAGGAGTCTACCCAGATGGTGAGCGGCAATGCTGCAATCATTAGCGTTACCATCCCACTGCTATGCCTGCTGAGAAGTTTGCTGCAAGGCATAAAGGCTGACGCTTAGTGGTTGGAACAGGAGACGGGGGGTGACAGTATGTCGCTTGATAGCCAGTCCACCCTCGTGTCTATATCTCACTGCGTTTTGGAGGAGGAGCAGGAGGAGGGGGAGGAGCAGGAGGAGTGGGAAGAGACAGCTGGGCACACTGCAGAGGGTACCCGTGCTGCTTGCCTCTCATCTGTTCAGCATGTATGGGCTGTGGAGGATCCTGAAAGTCATCTTCCTAGCACGGACAGCCATGTCTTGCGTACTGGCACCTTTGGCACGCATGGCTGACTTCATGTTAGGCTGCCTTTCTCGTGAACCTCGCGTTAGACGCATTCTGGCCAACACGGATTACTGGGTGTACACCCTTCTCGACCCACGGTACAAGGAGAACCTTTCCACTCTCATTCCCAAATTGTAACTGGGGTCTGCCTATACTTCTACTACAGAAATGGTACTGGGGTCTGCTCATACTACTGCTACCGAAATGTTACAGGGTTCTGCCTATACTTCTGCTACCGAAATGTTACAGGGGTCTGCCTATACTTTTACTACATAAATATTACAGGGGTCTGCCTATACCTTTGCTACAGAAATGTTACTGGGGTCTGCTTATACCTTTTCTACTGGAATGTTACAGGGGTCTGTTTATACTATGGGTGCACACAGACTTCCCATTGCGGTGTTTTACCTCTGGCCCAAAAACACTGACTGACTAGGGCATGAATTGTGGGCCGAGGCCAAAATGTATTTTCTCTCGCGTTACCCCAGTTATCCTGGGCACTGCTTTGGGCAAAACAAGAGGAGCAATGCTGCACTTATGAGACGTTCACAGCTGCACTAGCATCGGAGTCCGCTCTATGCCTGCGATTGCTGAGGGTTTGTGCAGAGGCCTATGTCCTCCGCGCAGTGAAAGTCTGCCATGTTTGGGCACTCTGATTTCTTCATGGTTCATGTGTTGGGTTGCCTAGGACCCACCTATGCTGTGGGTGCACACAGACTTCCCATTGCGGTGATTTACCTGTCTGGCACAAAGACACTGACTGACTTGGGTAGGGTGCGGAGTGCAGATGGCTTTCCCCTTGCGGTGTCGATTGAGCTATCCGACACCAACACAGAATGAATAGTGTGTGGGCACATGGATTCCCCATTGCTATGTAACTCGAGGCACCTTGGGTCATACAAGATGGAGGCTGGGAACAAGTTAGACCCTGGGCCCGCTTACGTGCTTCCCACACAGAGTATTGCTGCATTGTGGAGATGTGTAGAAGTGCTGGGCTGGCACCTGAGTCCCCTTTATGCCCACATTTGCAGCTTCTGACGGAGGTGGCACGGGATTGGAATAAAGATCGAACGTCAATTTCTCATCAATTCTCAACAGCATTGTGGGCTATCGCCCCCCCCCCCCCCCTTCAAAGAGGGTCACTGCCTGACCCTGCCAACCCTCTGTAGTGTAGTGGCAGCGGTGTGTCCTGCAGGCAGTGATTGTGCTTGGTTGGAGGTAGTGTGGTGCTTAGCTAAGGTGTGCCTTACTAATGTGGGTTTGTCCAAAGTAAAAATTGTTAGGGGGGGGGGCAGACTCTTGCCCCTATTGTGGCTTAATAGTGGGACCTGGGAACCTGAGATGCAGCCCTGCATGTAGCCCCTGCCCTTCCCTATACGTTTCTGCGCTGTTTCCATGACTTTCTGATGTTTTCCAGAGTTTCACAAGTGAAGACCTATCCGGAGCATATATACAAAAATGCTCGAGTTGCCCATTGACTTCAATGGGGTTCGAGCATCGCGGAAAGTTTGACTCGAGCAACGAGCAACGAGCACCCGAGCATTTTGGTGCTCGCTCATCTCTAGTGCTTTCAAAAGCACTTAAATGCAAGATGACAGAGCAGACAGCATTTGATAATTGCGACATTAGAAACACTGCGTTTGAACGACTGCCTTTGAATCCCCATTGACATCAATGGAGGCATTATACAGCTTTTAGCGTGGCATTTGAGTTTTGAGAAGAAAAAGAAGGTTTCTACACCAACATTGGAGGGGGTTCCTTACTGTAAGAGCAGTGAGACTATGGAACTCTCTGCCGGAGGAAGTGGTGATGGCAAACTCGATAAAAGAATACAAGAGGGGCCTGGATGTCTTTCTTGGGCGATACAATATTACATGTTATATCACTGATTACTCAGAAGGGTTGGGGATCCGGGGATTATTCTGATTGCTAGATTGGAGTCAGGAAGGAATTTACTCCCTTAAATGGGGAAAAATTGGCTTTTACCTCATTTGGCTTTTTTCAATTCCTTCTGAGTTTACGCCAACACCGTCAGTCTATGATTCACAGTCAGAACAGGAGTGCTGATAGGAAGGCCAGGAATGAAGAGTGTACCGTAGATGAATCGATGAATGCAGTATTTCAAACAGCACCAAAGTTATGAGGCCTCCTTTCTGGTCCTCGGAGTGAGAATTCGTGAGGGAATCAACACTCTGTGTCTGTTGAGGGAGAGATCCAAAGGGATTTACTAGCCACCGCGTAGGTGGGCGGATCCATCAAGGCCGCAGATTCCAACCTGCAGCTCTCTGGGGAACAGCGGTCCCAGCTGCAGGAGGTCCTGCTCCACTTCATGTTCACCTTCACTGGGAAACCAGGGAGGGCCCAGTTGACAGTTCACCAGTGAACACTGGGAGCAACCCCCGTGTTAGGCAGTCTGCCTACTGAGTTTTCTCAGAGGTACAGGCGGATATGAAGCGGGGGAGTGAGAAGATGTTGCATCCAGAAGTCCCAGAGTGCATGGGCCTCCTCTGTAGTCCTGGTACCAAAGGGGGACCGGACAACCCGGTTCTGTGTGGACTACAGGAAGTTAAACGCCACCATGGTGTCACATGCATATCTGATGCCACGCATCGATAAACTGTTGGGCCAGCTGGCGAGGGCCCAGTACATTACTATTATGGATCTGAGTAAGGGGTATTGGCAGATACCCATAACCAAGGAAAACTCGCTTCGGGTAGTGAACTCGACCACCAATTGGGAACGTTCCTTTGCAGCCCTAAAGGCTGCTCTGTCCCGTTAGAGTGGAGGTGGGCTTCGTAGGTGACTTGTGGGATCAAGCTACTAGACCCACTCTAAAAAGGGGAGGTGTGATATATAGAGATTGATACAGTGTTCCCCCAGCTGTCCAGTATCAATCAACTGCCACTCAGGACACTAGGAAAGCTGAGCTGACATCCTTTCCCGTTGAATTCTCCCTTACTAGGCGACAGGGATGGTCTTTGGAAGTGATCTGTAAAGATCAACCACCGTTGCCCATCTAAAAAAGGGAGGTGTGAAGATAGATAGGAGATATATGGATAAGTATTGTGATGTAGAGACTTTAGGCTGTCAGACATTCTGTGTATGTCTCAGCTTCCACTTTTATGTTCGCCCATTCTGTATGCTGGCTGTATGGCGGCCATTGTATGTAGTTAGCTAGCATTTGTATTTGTCAGGATACTAGGAAAGAGGAGTTCAATATTTCAATCTCACTCCCCCCTCCCTTGCATCTGGCAAGCCTTATGATGTACAGGGAATCCTCTTCTGCTGGCAATAAAACTAGCCATTAACACAGAAGTGCTAAATGACCCCCTACCAAGAAATAGTGACACCTGTAATCAGTTAGCACAGACAGAGCGGTGCCAGGATGTTATAGTAAGAGAATCTTTTAATAAAGGTTATTGGGTCATCTAAAGGGCCTAACCCAATATGAATTATATTTTCAGAATCGGACTGGCCAGCTGAACAAAACACATCTACACATGTTGCACTACGAACTGGGTAACACCCCAAAATGTCATATCTACACTACCGTTCAAAAGTTTGGGGTCACCCAAACAATTTTGTGTTTTCCATGAAAAGTCACACTTATTCACCACCATGCGTTGTGAAATGAATAGAAAATAGAGTCAAGACATTGACAAGGTTAGAAATAATGATTTGTATTTGAAATAACATTGTTTTTACATCAAACTTTGCTTTCGTCAAAGAATCCTCCTTTTGCAGCAATTACAGCATTGCACACCTTTGACATTCTAGCTGTTAATTTGTTGAGGTAAGCTTGTGAAATTGCACCCCACGCTTCTAGAAGCATCTCCCACAAGTTGGATTGGTTGGATGGGCACTTCTGGCGTACCATACGGTCAAGCTGCTCCCACAACAGCTCAATGGGGTTCAGATCTGGTGACTGCGCTGGCCACTCCATTACCGATAGAATACCAGCTGCCTGCTTCTGCTGTAAATAGTTCTTGCACAATTTGGAGGTGTGTTTAGGGTCCTGTTGTAGGATGAAATTGGTTCCAATCAAGCGCTGTCCACTGGGTATGGCATGGTGTTGCAAAATGGAGTGATAGCCTTCCTTATTCAGAATACCTTTTACCCTGTACAAATCTCCCACCTTACCAGCACCAAAGCAACCCCAGACCATCACATTACCTCCACCATGCTTAACAGATGGCGTCAGGCATTCTTCCAGCATCTTTTCATTTGTTCTGCGTCTCACAAACGTTCTTCTTTGTGATCCAAACACCTCAAACTTGGATTCATCCGTCCACAACACTTTTTTCCAGTCTTCCTCTGTCCAATGTCTGTGTTCTTTTGCCCATCTTAATCTTTTTCTTTTATTGGCCAGTCTCAGATATGGCTTTTTCTTTGCCACTCTGCCCTGAAGCCCAAAATCCCGCAGCCGCCTCTTCACTGTAGATGTTGACACTGGTGTTTTGCGGGTACTATTTAATGAAGATGCCAGTTGGGTACCTGTGAGGCGTCTGTTTCTCAAACTAGAGACTCTAATGTGCTTATCTTCTTGCTTAGTTGTGCAACGCGGCCTCCCACTTCTTTTTCTACTCTGGTTAGAGCCTGTTTGTGCTGTCCTCTGAAGGGAGTAGTACACACCGTTGTAGGAAATCTTCAACTTCTTAGCAATTTCTCGCATGGAATAGCCTTCATTTCTAAGAACAAGAATAGACTGTCGAGTTTCAGATGAAAGTTCTCTTTTTCTGGCCATTTTGAGCGTTTAATTGACCCCACAAATGTGATGCTCCAGAAACTCAATCTGCTCACAGGAAGGTCAGTTTTGTAGCTTCTGTAACGAGCTAGACTGTTTTCAGATGTGTGAACATGATTGCACAAGGGTTTTCTAATCATCAATTAGCCTTCTGAGCCAATGAGCAAACACATTGTACCATTAGAACACTGGAGTGATAGTTGCTGGAAATGGGCCTCTATACACCTTTGTAGATATTGCACAAAAAAACAGACATTTGCAGCTAGAATAGTCATTTACCACATTAGCAATGTATAGAGTGCATTTGTTTAAAGTTAGGACTAGTTTAAAGTTATCTTCATTGAAAAGTACAGTGCTTTTCCTTCAAAAATAAGGACATTTCAATGTGACCCCAAACTTTTGAACGGTAGTGTACATACCAGAAGATAATTTACGTGTCATGCTTGATATCAAAGAATAGATAAAATCATGACTAAAAATATGCCGGGTCTATATTCACGATCGGAGGGTCTCCGGCCAAGATATGGCCAAAATGGGGAATTATGATTTTTAAGAGTTCATACAAATCCAACGCGCCTCTCTTCAAATGACCTCAGAGGGGGCAGGAAGAAGGTGTGTTCTAGGGAACCCTTTATAATTTGGGGCTACACAAACTCCAGGGGTCAGCCCTTGGAGTGCAATCTATATGCGGGCTGCCCTGTAATTGCATATGACTCCACACAAAGAATAGTTACTTTCTTTTAATTTCTCCTGTTTATTTCACAATGCTGCTTGTTGTGTATTAATACGGTATTTCCTTATTCTCCCGTGTAACAACCTTTTTGTATATCTTTGTACATATGTATATTTTTGCACTGCTAGACCTGTTCTAGAATAAATTTGCAATTTATAAGTCAGTCTTGTCCATCTAAAATGAATTATAACTCCGAAGATTGTGTTCATAATTCATAGTCTGGATTCCAGTTTACCTGTAACAAACTGGTGGTGGCAGCGTGCGTATTGTGAGCGGCATCGTAGAGCGCTAGATTGCGTTAGAATGGAGCAGGGGCGTGATCTGAGCTTTCGCTACACATGTGTGCAGAAGTCTGGGAAAGCTTGGTACAGGTCCACCTGTATTCTAAGGACTCACACTTCCAATACTGCTAGAGTGATCGTTTGAGGATTGGCTGTGATGGTTGGCAGCGGCAAGGCGCTCGGAATAATCGATCTGCGAGTTACCAGGGACAGAGATACAGGATCTAAAGGTATCGTCCCCTCTCCTCTCTCCTCCTATCTACGTGACATTCGGTATTACCTGTCCTATAGAAGTGAGCTGATGTACTGTACTTTTAATTGTGCTATAACTATATAGCTCCTATAGACAGACCGTTGTTTCAAATTTGGTATGGGGGAATATTGACGTCTTCTTACCCAGTGTCTATTGTAAACTTGTCAATTCAGACGTATTTAATTGCTGGAGAGGTTGGGATGATAAAGAAAGCTCCTCATCACCCCGGGCTCGGTCATAAAGGGCGAAATCTACAAGAATTTTACAGCAGTTAGAAAAATCATATTAGTTTTACAAGGACATTTATTAGCAAGTGATACAGTTCTCCTTGGACTGTGATTTTTACTGCACACATATCAAAGCAAATATTTGTGCAAAGTCTGTTGTAAACAGCAGTATTTGTCTTCGGTAACTTCACTGTTGATGTCACCAACTCTGTATTGATCAGAAGGGGAATTAGTCACTGCAGAAAATTTTATTTTCCTATAGGGTTCAAAGTAAGACCGTTCTTTCCAAACAGTGAGACAGAAGTGTAACTTCAAGCTTGCAGAGATACCGAGGGGTGCAGACTGGAGTAGAAGACTGGGCTGGTGAGGAGCTCTGGTGCATCTCTGGGAACAGGAGGCATACCTCAGTCTGGGTCATGCCGCCCTTGTCCTCATTCCTGGGTACCGCTATCAGCAGGTTCTTCTGGCCACACCAGATCAGTACTTGGCCTGGTTAAGAAGTGAGCGAACTGGAGTTTCCTTGGATATCTAGTGAAATGGCCAAAGATGAGAAACTTTAATAACAGGCAATGAAAATGGTGGCAAACAAATGCAACCTGGATGGAAGTTACAAACTGAGCCTGTAGTCTAACAGTCCTATTAAATGAACTTCTCGTGTACCGGGTAATTATAGGAGAATTCAACGTCCAATAGCAATTCTTTAAGAAAGTCTCTATGTCTCTATGCAGCTGTGAATGGGTAGCGCTCCCTCTTACAGAACCAGTGGTCCTGCTGTTGTGAAAAGAGACTCTGGCCACCTGGAGGTAGCCCTGCCTCC
Organism: Eleutherodactylus coqui; assembly: GCF_035609145.1. NCBI lineage: Eukaryota > Metazoa > Chordata > Amphibia > Anura > Eleutherodactylidae > Eleutherodactylus > Eleutherodactylus coqui. The sequence continues at coordinate 35,607,249 of NC_089843.1, forward strand.
TCCGATACAGGAAACGACTGGAAGGAGGTGCGGGAAGAAAGGAGACAGACGTTCGTCAGAAGAGGTGCCCAGTGAGAAACCCCACTCCCCTGCCAGCACTAGTGGCAGGGAGCAGAGAGGTACAGAAGAGCAAAGGGCACCATGTAAAAGGAGTCTCCGCCTGGAGATGCTGTAGTTCGTGAATGTAATATGGATTATGACAATGAGTATGGAGGACAACTATGAAGATGTCTAGTTACATGAGAGCTCGAAGTGCCTTGCCTCACTGATGGTTCCCCTGATATGGATATGTATAGTGCAATGCCGCAGTAAACCACCTGATGTAGAGAGTTCGAGGAGGTGGCATAACATGGCAACTGGGTGAGGGACATCAATGACATTGGGCATTCTTGGTGAAAGGATACAATCTCTACAAGGCGGAATAAGATCAGAACTGTTGCTTTAAGAAGGACAAAATAGTAAACATGGTCTTGTTATGTTATGAATCGATTAGGTAGCTTATCCCCTCCTATGGTTAAAAAGTTATCCTTCACCTTTCTTCAGTCAAGTTGGTATTCTTATATAAAAATGTATTCTGTCTCAGCCTCCGTCTGTCACCGCTGCGCCATATCACACCACCATTTGCTTCACACCTGCTAATGCCGGTCCGTAGATTCACCCGGTTTCCAGATTAACTGGTGGAATGGCAGATAGCTCACTGGTCACTGTGAGAAGTTCTGGAGCTGAGAGGAGCTAGCTAGGCAAGACCCACAGAGATGGCTGCTTTTGGTCTTTTTGAAGCGAGGGACTAGCATCAACCTGTTCCTGTCTAAAGAGCACTGATATATAACAGTTTTTCCTTTTGCAAATGCCCATAGGGCAAACAGACTCTTCCTGGCCTGCTACAATGGTGGAACTTCTCCGTAGACTGACTCATGTCTCTGAGGTGTCGCTCGACTGCCCACTTTCCAGCTACAGAAATCAGCCACTCTTTGTGTTCCCTCCAGCTCTTCAAGCCAAAGGCACAACCATAAAATCCTTGCCACAGGGAAACAATAAGACAGTTGATACAAGTGTGTAGCTCTAATAGGCTCCCCTCATACAGGCTCAGATCCTAATGTAAAATCTATTATTGGGCCTCACCTACCATGTGTCACTGTTGAGCTATTATGTAGCAGAGGGCCATCAAGCCCACACCCATTCAACAACCCTTGGCTAAATAATTGTTCTTCCAACAGCTGTTTCTCCCAGCCCCTCCATAGACTTGAACGTTCAGCTTGACCAAGTGTTTGTGTGTAGGGAGGTAAGCTGTAGTTTTAGCTTATCTCCTAGGGAACAAAAGGAGCAGGGATTACAATCTAACATCTCCAATTTTTTTTGTTCAATGGGAAAAGTTAAGCCATCCTCATACACATTAGAGAGCAGATGAAAAAAATCTCCTGGTCAGATGGATCCAGATCTGTTGCCCCGTGCTGATGGGAGGTCAGAATTTGGCACAAGAAACATGAATTGCTGACCCCTTCCTGTCAGCTGGTCAGAACATGTCAGCACCTCCAGCTAATTTGCAGTAAAAAGCTACCTGTCCGCAGGGGCCGGTATCCCTGCAGAACGATTTCATCACCTAGTGGGATCTATAGCTTGATGAATTATTGCAGTTCTGAAGGCTCAAGGAGGTCCAATGAACAACTAGATAGGGGTCTTTAATAAAGTGGCCATGCTCCAACTTTTACACCTAACATGGAGCAGGTAAATATGGAGATAAACACTGTAAGTCCATACCAGAGCTCTAAAGAGAAGACGTAAGAACTATCGGATAAGTCAATTTATTTTTAGATTTAGAACAAAAAAGTTGGAATGCTACAAAATAGTCTGCGATCCCCACAACGCTGCTGTAAAGCCAAGATCGGGCTCCTCGCAGGCATTTCTTAGCTTAATTTTTGTATTAGCAAGACTTTTTTAGAGTGTTACTGTTCAAATAATGGCTCTCAGCGTGCCCGCAGCCGTTGTGAAAGGCATACGGCTATTTATCTACTGTGAGAAAGAAAGATTGTGTTATCTGTGAGAAATGCTAACCTTTCTGAGCTTTTGGAAAACTTTCAGATCAAGAAACATTCAAAAGATGACTTAAAGGCAACATCATTTCCTGCGGTTCTCAGATCTGTTCTCGCTGGCGACGATGCAACTGCAATAAAGTCATAATTATGTGAAGAACAGAAGAGCCATTTGTTTCATCGCGCACAACGGATTACACAAGTGTCGGCCACTGGGACATCCACAGCTGAAGCCGGTGACTTCACTTGCTGCTAAAGGAGGGAAACCGAAATATTTAAATATTTATTCCTTTTTACTTTTGCTTCCTAAATGCAAAATTAACTCCTTTGGGTCACCCCGTGTTCTGCATGGAGAGCAATGTTCCCGACCTGTAAGGGTGTAAGCGCTACCAAGCTTCCCCTTACAGATCACAATGGTCAGGCTGATCAGATCAACGGCCTGAGGTGCCACTCGTTAAACCCAGCACCCTGCAGGTCCTGGATGTGGCCTGGAGAGGGAACAGGATAAGCACTAGTTTACCCCTCCACTTGCCCAGCCTTACAGCCAGGGAGGAGGGGAGCGCTGCTGCTAGGTGGGGGGCTCAACCTCCCATTGAGGTCAGCAGTGACACAGCCAGCATGTCACCATTGGGAAGATCCAACCCCAAGGGAAAAGTGCTGGGCTGAAGCCCATTCCTTCCTAGGCAACGAGCCCGAACATTCTAGGCACCAAGGAGGTGGATATAAAAGCTAAAGGAGCTGCGCCACTAGCAGAGTAGTAATGACGCAGCTGGAGAGAAACAGCAGATGCAGCAGCACCAGAGGCGTCTACCATAGACCCGCAGCAGAAGTTTTAGAAGTTTTTTTGGGGATTATGCAGTAGGCAGTTTCCCTATGCTGGGGAGCTTCACTGAGCGAGATCAATGGGCCCTGAAGACCTGGGGGCTGAAGAAATGACCTCAAAAGTGACAGTCGCAGAGCCTGCAACATGGGTACATACCACTTACCCATTACAGACCAACAGTTACTCTGAAATGGTCTGATCCATGGCATGAATGTCTACTATTACAGCTACCAACATTTGAGGATAAAGTGACTACAACCCCAGTTTTGACGTATTCGTTCTCATGGACCAAGCCCAGTCTCCCATTTTCGGCCTCTCATTGTACTGAATCACCCCATAGCCCGGCTCCGGAGATTAGAGAAACACCCCATAGAGGGACTGCAGTGCAGCCGCACAGTCTATGGAGAGACTGATATTCCCTTTGCTTTCTGTAGCCTTTCAGTATTTGCATTTATTTTGTGCCATGTAGATGCTAATAGATATGATTAATGTCTTAGTAAATTCTATTTTCCATTCCATTTTGTAAATGGTTATTTGCGGAGTCCTTTTGTTACTTCTTCAGCCTCTGCCGCTGTTATGTATATAGAATAATGTATACACTGTGCGTATTGTTCATCTGAAGCCACTTTTCATCCTGAAGCCCTATGATTAATATGTCATTGTGCAGCCATAATGCATTCTAACAAAAAAAATAAAAACTCCGCTCGCTACTGTACAATATTTTTTTTCTGTTAATAACAGGAAATTCATTAAAGAGAACCCGTCTCCTTTCTGTGTTTTGCATATATTACCAGAACTCTGGGAACTCAGAGTTAATAGGTTGCAGAGTGGCTATAAAGAGCGTCTTTTATTGTGGAGGACTCGGCCTGTGTCTGTACATTACTTGGACAGTAGAGGGTGTCTTAAAAGTATGGAAACACCCAGATAGAATTCAAACCGTTTGGCAGATGGGGATCCAATTTTGTACACAAGCTGCTGGGGAAGGCAGAAACCTGTGTGACCATGAGACCAACAGGACGGCCATTTTGCATGACAGCATCTTGGATTCAACTCTAATTTCTCCGATGGGAAGGTCGTGTGATATTTCAGACTGGCAGAGAATTTCACCGGACACACAATGTTGTGCTTCATTTTAACATAACTTTATTAGTTCTATTGTTAACGCAGTGAGGTTTCTTTATTATAGGCAATGTGAATGATGGCGTTATCTCAAGTAGAACGTGTTGAGATCATCCTTATGCCAGGTGAACGCAGCACATGTGTCATCGGAGAAGATGTCAATCAACGCCCAACCAGACCTCCCATTACCCATTGAAGCATCTGTCACGGTAAGGGCATGTGACGCAGGAAACGGAGTATGATAAGGGCAATAATATATATATATATATACTTTTATTATAATAAAGAACCGTAAAGGTAAATTGGTCCTGGAGGCACGGCAGGCGGCCAGTGGAGGAAGTTATGTGTCTTTAACGCTACATAGCCGACTAATAATGACGACATACGGAAACAGATTTCACATTCTACAATTGGTACACAGACGTATAATGACGTATTATGTGAACTGGGCAAGTAAAGTGTCTGAAGGCGGTATGAACTCAACTATGGCGCAATGCCACACACAGGTTTTTAATAACAAAGAGGCTGACCGAAAAGCTTGTACAAGCTAGAAGAGCAGATAAGACTTAAACACAAAGTCCTGGCTTATCTCTAAGCCTGTGACAGTAAACCACTATGTGCACCAGCTAATAGAACTGTGGCATCAGATTGAATAGCAGAGTATGTCCCTGACTAGCAGGCCTGCTTGCTATCTAACACTAGTTGTTCATGTGCGCACACTCGGTTTATATAGGTTTTCACTCACAACTTCTGGTGTCCTCTGTTCCATTGTTGGAGTAATGAGGCCTTCAAAGTCTTTTGATAGTGTCAGGACCAGCAACTCTCGGGGCCTCTGTGCCTGCACTGATGGTCCTCCAACCCAGGTTGCAGGAATACGGTGCAGGGGAGACTTGGTTCTGGTGATCTCCCCTAGCTGCCGTAACTTTGGTCGCCGCCGGGTTGCTAGGGATGCCCTGCGACGCGTCCCCATGGTAACATGATTACCAGGCGTGCTTCCTCAGCATCCAGGCTGGGGGCAGTGTTCCCAGCCACTCCTTGATTAGGCCCTGCTGCTGTCAGGCTCCCCGCCCCAATCAGCTGCTGCGGCGGGAGTTCTGACAGCATTTAAACCGCTCTGTTTCCTTCAAGCATTGCCAGTGTTTGTTTGTTCTTCTGCAGCACTCGCGTTCCTTGTTTTGACTGACTTCCTGATTGACTACTGCGTGTATCCTGACCTTGCCTTTGCCTGACCCCTTGTACCCCTTACCCTCTTGTTTCCGACCCAAATGTCTTGACCAGCCTTTGTGTTGTTTGTCTCTGTGTTTGTTTGTAACCTGACTCCTGCCCCACATCCCTAGAGAAATGTAGGGACCATTGCCCAGTTGTCGCTCTGGGGGTTTACCCCAGGGGGGGAAGTAGGTAGGGATAGGGGTTGCGGGCAGTTCTCCTAGGAACTTCCCGTACTCTGACCCCAGTCCCCTGACAGGTGGTCTCTGATCCAGGTAACTGTTATATGATAAGACTACCTCCCCATCATCGGTGTAGTGCTCCCCCATCATACGGATAAGACCCCTGCCCATCATTGGTGTAGTGCTCCCCCATCATCAGCGATAAGATCCCTGCCCATCATCGATGTAGTGCTTCCCCATGATCAGCAATAAGACCCCCTCCCCATCATCTGTGTAGTGCCCCCCATGATCAGCGATAAGAGCCCCTCCCCATCATCAGTGTAGCGATCCCCCATCATCAGCGATAAGACCCCCTCCGCATCATCTGTGTGGTGCTCCCCCATCATCAGCGATTAAGACACCTTCCCCATCATCTGTGTAGTGCTCCCCCATCATCAGCAATAAGACCCCCTCCCCATCATCGGTGTAGTGCTCCCCCATCATCAGCAATAAGACCTCCTCCCCATCATCGGTGCAGTGCTCCCCCATCATCAGTGATAAGACCCCCTCCCCATCATCAGCGATAAGACCCCTCCCCATCATCAGTGTAGTGCTCCCCCATCATCAGCGATAAGACCCCTGCCCATCATCGGTGTAGTGCTGCCCCATCATACGGATAAGACCACCTCCCCATCAATGGTGTAGTGCTCCCCCATCATACGGATAAGACCCCTGCCCATCATTGGTGTAGTGCTCCCCCATCATCAGCGATAAGATCCCTGCCCATCATCGGTGTAGTGCATCCCCATCATCAGCAATAAGACCCCCTCCCCATCATCTGTGTAGTGCCCCCCATGATCAGCGATAAGACCCCCTCATTATCATCGGTGTAGTGCTCCCCTATTATCAGCGATAAGACCCCCTTCCCATCATCGGTGCAGTGCTCCCCATCATCAGCGATAAGACCCCCTCACCATCATCGGCGTAGTGCTCCCCTATTATCATCGATAAGACCACCTCCCCATCATTGGTGTAGTGCTCCCCGATCATCAGCAATAAGACCCCCTCCCCATCATCTGTGTAGTGACCCCCATGATCAGCGATAAGAGCCCCCCCCATCATTGGTGTAGCGATCCCCCATCATCAGCGATAAGACCCCCACCCCATCATCAGTGTAGTGCTCCCCCATCATCAGCGATAAGACCCCCTCGCTATAATCGGTGTAGTGCTCCCCTATTAGCAGCGATAAGACCCCCTCCCCATCATTGGTGCAGTGCTCCCCCATCATCAGCAATAAGACCCCCTCCCCATCATCGGTGTAGTGATCCCCCATCATCAGCGATAAGACCCCCTCACTATCATCGGTGTAGTGCTCCCCTATTATCAGCGATAAGACCCCCTCCCCATCATCGGTGCAGTTCTCCCCATCATCAGCGATAAGACCCCCTCACCATCATCGGCGTAGTGCTCCCCTATTATTATCGATAAGACCACCTCCCCATCATTGATGTAGTGCTCCCCCATCATCAGCGATAAGACCCCCTCCCCATTATCGGTGTAGTGCTCCCTTATCATCAGCGATAAGAGCCCCTCCCCATCATCGGTGTAGAGCCCCCCCATCATCAGCAATAAGACCCCCTCCACATAATCAGTGTAGTGCTCCACCATCATCAGCGTTAAGGCCCCCTTCCCATCATCGGTGTAGTGCTCCCCCCGTCATCAGCGATAAGACCCCCTCCTCATCATCGGTGTAGTGCCCCCCATCATCAGCGATAAGACCACCTCCCCATCATTAGTGTAGTGCTCCCCCATCATCAGCGATAAGGCCCCCTCCGCATCATCGGTGTAGTGCCCCCCATCATCAGCGATAAGAGTCCCTCCCCATCATCGGTGTAGTGCTCCCCCATCATCAGCGATAAGACCCCCCCCCCCCCGCCATCATCTGTGTACTGCCCCCATCATCAGCGATAAGACCCCCTCCCCATCATCGGTGCAGTGCTCCCCCATCATCAGCGATAAGACCACCTCCCCATCATTAGTGTAGTGCTCCCCCATCATCAGCGATAAGACCCCTCCACATCATCGGTGTAGTGCCCCCCATCATCAGCGATGAGACCCCTTCCCATCATCGGTGTAGTGCTTCCCCCATCATCAGCGATAAGACCCCTCCACATCATCGGTGTAGTGCCCCCCATCATCAGCGATAAGAGTCCCTCCCCATCATCGGTGTAGTGCCCCCCCATCATCAGCGATAAGACCCCCCCCCCCCGCCATCATCTGTGTACTGCCCCCATCATCAGCGATAAGACCCCCTCCCCATTATCGGTGTAGTGTCCCCCATCATCAGCGATAAGAGCCCCTCCCCATCATCGGTGTAGTGTCCCCCATCATCAGCAATAAGACCCCCTCCCCATCATCGGTGTAGTGCCCTGTACAGCAATGTGTATTTTACAATGCACCCCTGTAGCTACAACACAAACACCTTGATGGTCAGTTGTGAATTTGTTCCCTGTGTGATTAGTGGTTCAGGTTAAAGCGAATCAAGTGTTTTATTTTTGTGTTATTCTGGGCTTTGAAACTCTGTGAAATCACCTCCTCATTTTGTGCTCCGCAGATTTACCAGAGCGCTTATTTTGCTAAATTGTTATCAGCAGTAAGGGGGTCTACTGCTTCTATTGCCAAAAAATCTTCACCCTCAGTGAGAAATGAACACTGGGTCAGGCTGAAGGCGATGTGTACAGCAGTCTGGATGCAATGCGGCACCGTTACTAAAGAGATGCAGAATATGTTTATATGTAAATATCATCTACAAAAATGATATTATACAACAGAGCTGTATTCATAATTCTGCTGGTCATTATTGGAAACAGTCCTAGCGTTTGTTGACAGAAGTATTCCCCTTTACTGAGAGCCCCTATAATACAGTGGGGTCGTTCAGATCATTGTACAGTGCCTTTGCTGACACTGAGCAATAAGGCCTTATGAATTCACGCACCGGGATGCGACCCGTGCCCTGGCATTGACCTCATACTCACTCGTCTGGTGTCCTCTCCTCCGCTCTGCGATGTGCCGGCTGTCGCACAACTGTGCATGAGCATGACAGAGCCAGCATAACGGAGCCTGCAGGGCCCGCACAGAAATAGAACATGCGACGATTTGTTAACCGTGCGGATTTTCACGCGTCAAATCGCGGCAGTGAGCATAGGATTGCGTTAAACTAATGCAATCCTATGTACAGCGTGCCACGGCGGAAATTCAGCGGGAAAAACGCAGCAGAGTTTCCGTCTGTGGGCATTGGGCCTTAGGGAATGCAGGAAGATTTCTGAGCTGCAGAATTGTGAGCGCAGCTCTGGAGTATAATGCAGGATTTAACTCAGGCAGGGCAGGGACAAGGGGTAGGCAGAAGTAGACATCTGGAGCACTCAAGGAAGGGCACAATTCAGTTGGGGAATAAAATCCTTGCAGCTGTGCCGTACTAACTCTCCCCAGGCAACCCTTCCTTTGATCCTTGTGGTCTGTTCCCGACGTGACATCTTCCCTTTAACCTTTTCCAATCGACTGCCTGATGTCTTCCTACATTCTGATTCAAGCTTGTACAGCTCCAATGTCAGAAGACATCCGACAGGGTATTCTTACCATCTATTGCCAGTCACTCTGCTGTCAGAGCTTCTCTGGCGCGCACAGACTGGCTTTAGCCTGCAGATGGCACCATTGTATAACAGCAAAAAGAGAAAGCCTTCTAGGAAACCCTGAATTCCAAATTGAATTGGAAAGGGGTAATAGGACTCGCAGTACTACAATAACAAGCAGAGCATTACTGTTCTCTGTTCTCCCGCCAGGATCCAGCGCTGCAGGTACCCTGTGTGCCGGCATTTGTTTTGACAGTGGCTGTCAGAGGAAGCCAGGTGACCAATCAAGACGCTCCCAAACTCCTGGAAACATGGTGCTCAGCGCCGATGCCAGGAGAACGAGAGGTGACGCTGCAGGCTCTTGATAGGTCACTTGACCTACTCTGACAACCACTGCAGTGCTAGAGGCCAGCAGCGAAGGAGAGGTAAGAAATGCTTTGCTTGTTATATTAATACTGAAAAACCAATTAAAGGGAATGTGTCATGTAACCGCACATCCCCTTTAATTGCAGAGCTATGGAGTTTATGAGCAGCAGAGCTTGATCTGTCAGGGCTCAGTCACATGGGCGTTTGTACGCACATCTGTCTGCATCTAAATAGAACCAATGCCTTTCAATAGCAGCGGTCACATGTGTGGATTCTACATGCGCACAAACGCATGCAGTGAAAATTATAGGACACCGGTTCACAGAACGCATGTAACTGCGTTTTGCGGCAAACTGGTGTTCTGTGTGTGTGAAACCCCTGGATTCTGTCACATCCAGGGGTTTCACCGTGCGCTCAATGGGGCCGGCGGCAGCAGCGCCGAACTCATTGAGAACATTAGGCGAAGATCGCGATCCTCTGCCACAGCTGTCACAGCTGTGGCAGAGGAGAGTGATGTTCTCCCATTGAATTCAATGGAGCCAGCGATACAACATATACCTCTGATTGATGCTAATGTAAGAGGGTGTGGCATTGCACATGAATAGAGATGAGCGAGCATACACGCTAAGGACAATTGCTCGAGCGAGTATTGTCCTTAGTGAGTGCCTGCCCGTTCGGGAGAAAAGGTTCGGCTGCTGGTGCGGGTGAGAGTTGAGTTGCGGCAGTGAGCAGGGGGGAGCGGGGGTGAGAGAGAGGGATAGAGAGATCTCCCCTCCGTTCCTTCCCGCTCTCCCCCGCCGCTCCCCGCCCGCCGCCGGCAGACAAACCTTTTCTTCCGAGCGGGCAGGTACTCGCTAAGGACAATGCTCGTTCGAGTAATTGTCCTTAGCGAGTATGCTCGCTCATCTCTACACATGAACATTCCTGTGTATTGTTCTAGTGTTTGCTAATGTTTGTTTCAATGCGCCAAATGATCCCCGCCGCCCTGGTAACCAGGGTGTGGCATAAATGAGAGAGTGGTACCCATCCTCTAGTAGAGTGAGTCAGGATAGAGACATTGCCAGTGGGTGTCTTTGACATGCCAAGCCTGAGGTCCACTGATTGTGCCACCCCAGCACCCAGGGAGAAAATTAAGCTCCGCATAAAGTTCAATAAACTCGTTAAGTTGATGAAAGATAGAGCTCCGTTACTTCTCATGGTGGTGAGACTGGGCCTGGGAACTGGAAGGAGTACCAGTTACCATCAGCAGGAGACAAGGCGGTGGCTCAGAGACCGATCTTGAGTGTCTGGAGCTGGGAGGATAATATGGATGCTGTTACGTCCATGCTGCGCACTAAAGCTCCACGCCTAAGCGCAGATGCAAGATGGTGGCCTAATAAGACCGCAACAACTCCTCCTAATGTTGCATAGACCAATTACACCTCTCCAGCTAAAGATGGAAGGACCCATGTCCCTTACTTATCAGGGAAAGTGGGGAACCCCTGCCTAAAAGCAGGGTAATTGTCCTGATAAGGTCGGCCCCACTGTCTTCATCAGGGACCTGGCTATTCCTGATTAGAAACCTGGAGAGATGCACAAAACACGGGACACGACACTGATCACACACACTGAACACAGAACACGACGGTTCACACCTCCTGTCTGGCCACCTGCAAAGACATTCAGAACACGCCGCTGTCACACCAACACACAAGGTTATGCAAACCACATAGAACATGACTGCGCGTAGAGCATGCATTTGGTCACCTGCACAGACACACAAAACAAGTCGCTGTTCACACCAACACACAGGGTTATGCATACCATACAGAACAGGAACCCCACCCAAAACTCAAATACATACAGATAGTAAATCCTAGCTAGTCCAAGTGTACTGACACCAAGGGGATATAGAGTCAGCCACCATGCTGACATACAGGGAACAGTGTCAGGCATCTACCATCTGACACACTCATAAGACATCAGACGCCTGGAGGCTACACCTGTAAAAGGATAGGGAGAAACTTGTGCACATATGCACCTGTGCTGTCACCATACCACACGCTACTCTATGCACGCACCCCAGAACACAAGGAGGGGAGGGACAGCAGATGTCCAGACTGTCCTCAGGGAAGGTGAGAGAGACACTTCAGACAAGCATGCATAACACCAACTCTGAGTGGGATTACAACAGAATAAAACAGTAAAGCACTAAAATGACCAGCATCTACTACCAAGAGATGCTTGTCTTTAAGTGCAGCACACCAGAGGGGATCGGCTGGTGGAGAATGCCACACCCAGCCAACTCAATTAGCCCTCACCTGTGAAGCTGTGCTCATGTAAACCTGTAGAACCACAGGTCCCAGACACAAACCTAACAGATGTCCTGTTCCCCTGGGAAGATTTGGAGACCCAGACTGCAGACAGTTAGACAGTGCGACTTATTGCTGTATTACCATACTGTATTTATATTATGAGGTTGGGGCTGTATTTATGTACCAATTGGTTGGTTTTAGCATTGTATTTGTAAGAGGGTCCATATTAGGGCATTAGAGAATATTCATGTGCTTCTGTAAATATCTATTTGCTCAAGCCAACAGATGAGGAAACATTCACTCGCTCGAGTGAAACATCACCCGCCCTCGTGGGATTAGCCGGCAGCCATCTTGGCTCTAAAAGGAAATGCAGCATCAGGGAAGTAGAGAGAGCAATACAGCCAGCAGAGACCAGTTTTAAAGTGGCGGAGGCTGGGGCCAGCCATTACCCCATGCTGAACTTAGTCCCCTTGTCCCGAGGGAGACTACTTATGCCCGAGGAAGACAGATGGAAGTTTGGAGAGTGGCTGCCGGCCTGATGACTGAGAGCAAACAGTGAAGCCCGCCTATAGTAACAAAAGAACTGCTGCAGGAATGCTACTGGGCACATAAGCCGCAAAAGACTGTGTATAGTGCTGCGGCAAGAAGGACAAAGAGGACTGTAATCGGTAAAGGTGTACCTCCCGCCAACATTCAGTAAGTGGGGCCCCCAGGTACCGGTAGCACATCAATAGACACTTCAATAGAAGGGTTTATAGGCCTGCTATATCACAATTGGTTATGGGAATGTGTTGACCTTTCGGTAATGCGTTGTATAGAGAGTGTAGGTATACTCTGCGGCAAACCACCTGAGCGGTAAAGATTGACGTAATGTAGACCTTTAGGTAAATTGCAGTCTATGACGCTGACGCCTGGCCTATCGGTTGGAGATATGCAGCTCCCAGGGGGCCAGAAAAGGTCTGGGCTATGTGAAGCAGAGTCGATAGACTCCAACGGCCGTTATATTTGTACAGGTGTTTTGCTGCTGCCAGGGGCCGAGTACTATGTACCTAATGCCAGTGGCCTGAATATTACTGGTTACACCCATGGTTGACGTTGTAGCAAGCTAATGTAAAACAGTTAAGTAGTCAGCACCCTCCTACGCAGAAAAAGCAGACATGCATTAAATAAGTTTGGTTCATTTCATAGAAGAAATGTTGCCTCCTCCTTCGTTTGTCACTGCGGCACCTGACGCAACAGCATCACCCAGCTTCATACACTCATTGTCAGCACCGATCCCTCCCCTAGAAGTTGTCGGATGGAATGAAACTTCCTCTGTGTGATTGTAACGTCATTATAAGTGATTACATATAAGAGCACAAGCATCATTTATTGTGGAGAACCGACCCCTTGTAGGGAGGCTCTAGTACCTGTTGTGCCGCCTCTAGCTTGGATACAAGATGTGATACGGGTGGGCATGGAGGCTCTAGTACCCTGTTGTACCGCCTCTAGCTTGGATACAAGATGTGATACAGGTAGGCATAGAGGCTCTAGTACTCTGTTGTACCACCTCTAGCTTGGATACAAGATGTGATACGGGTGGGCATGGAGACTCTAGCACCCTGTTGTACCGCCTCTAGCTTGGATACAAGATGTGATACGGGGGGCATAGAGGCTCTAGTACTTTGTTGTACTACCTCTAGCTTGGATATAAGATGTAATACAGGCAGGCATGGAGGCTCTAGTACTCTGTTGTACAACCTCTAGCTTGGATACAAGATGTGATACGGGGGGCATAGAGGCTCTAGTACCCTGTTGTACCACCTCTAGCTTGGATACAAGATGTAATATGGACAGGCATGGAGGCTCTAGTACCCTGTTGTACCACCTCTAGCTTGGATACAAGATGTGATACGGGCAGGCATGGAGGCTCTAGTACCCTGTTGTACCGCCTGTAGCTTGGATACAAGATGTGATACGGGGGGCATAGAGGCTCTAGTACCCTGTTGTACCTCCTCTAGCTTGGATACAAGATGTAATATGGACAGGCATGGAGGCTCTAGTACCCTGTTGTATCACCTCTAGCTTGGATACAAGATGTGATACGGGGGGCATGGAGGCTCTAGTACCCTGTTGTACCGCCTCTAGCTTGGATACAAGATGTGATACAGCAGGCATCAAGGCTCTAGTACCCTGTTGTATCACCTCTAGCTTGGATACAAGATGTGATATGGTCATGTCCGTGCAGCACTCAAACTCCTTGTACAGCACAGATGCAGGGTGATGATTACCATTATAGTAGCTGAAAGACTATTGCACTGAAGAACAGTACGCACCACAACTGAAGTACGTATCCCAGCTGTACGGCCCGTGCGACACCAGAGTACACCACTCTGCACAGCGGCAGGGCATTTACACACAGTAGAAAATAACTGCACACCACGCTATGTGCAATGGTAGCACCACTACAGGAGAGAGAGGAGGCCAGGCCCTATACTAGCAGGGAGGTGACAGGTCCCTGCCTAAAGCAGGGTCATTGCCTCGATAAAGGCAGCCCCACAGTCTTCTTTCTGGGCCTTGATAGTCCCTATAGGAACCCCTGGAAAGATAAACTGACACCACAAAGTAAACAATAACAATGGGAACCAAAATACAACTGATAGCAAGCAAACAGCACTTATCTGAAAATGTAGCAATTCACCCAGCCTAGAGGAACACCAGAGACCAGACTTTCCTCTAGAGAACTGAATAAGCAGCACTGAACACCAGGAGGGATGAGAATATATAGCCACCACCTGAAAACTGGCAGAGTAAAATAAAAAACCCACCTCCACCCAACACCCAGGCATGGGTAATCCAGCTTGCATCTATGCAGCAAAGGCAGGCAGCACCAGCAGACTCTGCACATGGTGCATTAACCCTTGACCTGCCTAACCTGCAACAGGTGTTTGCCTGTGTTGAAACCACCATACTATGACGTAGCGACTGATAAGCCGCGACAGTAGAAGGTCATGGAGGCTCTAGTACCCTGTTGGGCCACCTCTGGCTTTGATACAAGATGTGATACAGGCGGTCATGGAGGCTCTAGTACCCTGTTGTACCGCATCTCGCTTAGATACAAGATGTGATACAGGTGGCATGGAGGCTCTAGTACCCTGTTGTACCGCCTCTAGCTTAGATACAAGATGTGATACAAATGGGCATGGAGGCTCTAGTACCCTGTTGTACCGCCTCTAGCTCAGATGCAAGATGTGATACAGGTGGCATGGAGGCTCTAGTACCCTGTTGTACCGCCTCTAGCTTAGATACAAGATGTGATACAGATGGGCATGGAGGCTCTAGTACCCTGTTGTACCGCCTCTAGCTTAGATACAAGATGTGATACAAATGGGCATGGAGGCTCTCATACCCTTTTTATAGGCCAATGGGGGAACCACTTTTAGGGTCTCAAGTGACAAGACCGTTCATCTAATCACACCACAAGTCTAATCATTTGCATATTTGCCTGAGATGTAACTGCATGCTGAGTTTTGCTAAAAAATGACAACTTCTTCTAGGTGTGCGATTGCTTTGATAAAGAGTGTATATAGAGACCCCAGACTGGCTGCGCAGATACTAGCCTCTCCTAAATCCTGCACAGCTCCTCTCTGCCAGCAGGGGCGCCACAGGCAATACTGGCATCAGAACATTATTTCTGGTGGATCCTGCAGCAATAAGGAGCGGTATGTGTGATGTATTTATAAAGTAACTCCACCTAATGCAGCGTGTAGCGTCGATGCACCCTATATAATTGGGGGGTATGGATAGAGGTGACTTTTTGGTGCTGTAGAGTACAGTAAGCCAGTACAATCACAACGACTAGCACTTGACATAACTGTAATGATCGGTTGATGGTTATTAGGGCGCCTCCACCTGGATGCTAAACCGCTGCATTTTCTGCTTTATGCGAGAGTGAGTAAAAAAGCAGATTTCTGAAACCAATGTGTTTCAGTGGTTTAATTTACATCTGCTATGTGTTCTCTGCTGCGATAGCAAAAAATCACGGCACGTTCTATCTTTTGTCTTTTTTGCCTTTTTATGCACTGATGTTTCTATATGAAGCCATCATTTGTTCGATTTGGGTGAAAAAAGGCCCGATAACGCACTTTACAAGGCAAACACACATTTGCCTTATCGCTGCATTTTTCGCCTGCTCAAAAACGCAAATGCCCGTGTGGAGCCAGCCCTCAGCTGTTAACGATGCACATGCAGTGATTCTTGTTTATTTCTATTAGCTCCTTACTAGATTTTGCATGTCTGCGATTCCCGGCTGCTCAGGGACGATAATCTCACCATATTCTTGATGCTAGGAAATCAGTAGCTAATAATTGCACACAGGAAATGTCAAATACCTTCACTATTTCTGTGCTCCTTGGCAACCAAAGGTTTGAGTTGAATAATTTGGTAAAGCCATTGATTGGCCACTAGGTGGCAGTATGGGGAGGTGGAGATGACAACAGTCATTAAGCATGGCACATAAACAGATTGATGATGTAGTACAGAATAGGATGAGCGCTGGTGAGTCGGTACATGAAGTCTGAGGGCCACCGGATAGTATTAGTCATGTCCAAAAAATTCCTATACCTAGACGAAGGAAATCATGGAGTGAGACGTTCCCTGCAGTGAGCGAGCATCCGGAATACAGACGGAGCAGCATCTATAGGCACACACAATGCCCGAATGTGGGACGGAGTCACAACCCACATCCGGGAGCGAGGAGGGCAAGTTTAGTCTAGTCTGGGATAAACTTTATTAATTTTTTTGTCTGATATGTAGTGTGAATTAAAGGGGCATTCCCAGAGATGTCAACCTGGAACCTGCCCATTACAAAATCATAATGCTGCCCTCTTAGTGCTAGGGCTCTTCTTTTTGCACCATCCTCTATTGTGCTCCTCCACACAGTAGTAATGCACCTTTAGTATCTCATAGTTATGGTGCCCTCCTTATGCCCCAACAAAGTAAAAGTGTCTATTTTGTGCCCCCACAAGGTAATAGTGCCCAGGTGACCTCTCTGTGCCCCCCATAAAGTAATCCACAAATTAACAGTGCCCCATGAGGTAATGGTGACCCTTTAGAGCTCACCACGAACAAGTAGATCTCCTTTGTGCCCTGCACAGGCCCCTCTGCAACCCCTGCTTGCATTGCTAATTGTGTAATAATCAATCCCTGCTCCCACTGCAGTGTGATATTGTTACGGCACTTCTGCATGGTGCAAGCTTTTCGGCAGTCTCTGCTAGCGTACAGACTCCTGCACGCTGCCGTCCTTCCATGTAAAGGATCAGCATATGCCCTCTGGCTCCGGTCCACCTATCTTCTGCTACCACCTGCTATATTAAGCATCCTTCCCTCATGGAGAATGCCTAAGCAGTTGGTCCTGTACCATTGTAACAAAGCCCCATTTGTGTGCTCCTGGTTCTGACCTCTGCTATTCCTGACGATCCTGCCCTCTGTATCCCCTGACTTCAGCTCTATTTCTGGACTCTGTTTGCTTGCTCTCTGCCCTGACTTACAGTCCAGACCTTGTTTTTGCACCTATGCCGCCAACCATGCCTCTAGGATGTATCGTTTCCGCTTACCAGTTCAGAACTGCAGGTATCACGCCTCGGCGCAGTGCAGCATCACTGGACTTTCTATGTGTGCAATGGCCTGGGTACAGATCATGCAGGGGTTCTCCAGGTGCTGCCTGCTCAGCCTAAAGCCAAACCAGCATGTGGCAAAGCAGATCCACATCACCTGTCTGACAGACTTCCGGAAAAACCATGAGACTTGACATGCCTGCATCCCCACTTCAGCCACAACAGGGACACCTCTGTGTAGTGGCCCGAAGTCTATATATCTTGCCCCTCCATAATTGTCATACATGTTGTGGATGCACTGTGCAAAGTGTCTTGTCTGCTGTTATGTGTACTGCACAGCTGCAGCATGCAAAAGGTTAATGTTTGAAAGTGTCTGGGATATGTCTGGAAAAAGTAACAAGTGTGTCTCGTCATGTGATGTTTGTACATTATAAATATGAGTGAGTGAGACATGTCTGGGTCTTCTGTCATCTTCATTGGTTGAGAAAGGAGTGAGGGTGCAGGCCACATGGGTGTACCCTCAACCCTCATGTGGTGAAATGATGGAAGCAGAAGAGAAGTATCCAGATTATCACCATTCTAGGAACCAACTCTGATGCATGAAAGAGAGAGAGAGAAGACCAGAGCCGTGCAGTGTTCATGCTACAGAGTACAAGTGAGTGTCAGCGATATGTTCCCTTTCCAGGAGCGGAACCTTATAGATAACTTAGCCTGAAGGTCCGGTGTCATCCTGTGTTCTCCCCACTGACCTTGCCTAACTGTAATTCCTGCACTGGCGTGTGAAGCTTATTTGGCAAGAAGTAAAATTCCAGTCACTGCCCGTTCCCAGTGATTGAGGTATTCAAAGTTAACTGTGTGTGGACTCTCTTATTGACCCACCAGAGAATCATCTGTGTAAAAGGAACGGTGGCATCACGCGTGACAACTCATCTAGTCCACTACACTTATTCAGGTAATCGACACCCGGCGTTGCCTGAAAGAGGCCGAGCGGTGCCTTGGCCAAGGTTCCAGTAACTGTATGTGAGAAGCAGCACACACTTTTACCACAAACTTGGTGGGAAGCGAACAGCTGATGCACGCTCCAAGTAGATCCCGGTCTATAACTGTCTTAAATGTCATGTCTTCACTGTGGATGCTCTGTGCAAATTGTCTTGTCACTAGTTATGTGTATTGCACAGCTGCAGCATGTAAGAGGTTAATGTCTGTGAATGTCTGGGTTATGTCTGGAAAAGTAATCATTTGTGGGGTCACTTGCGTATGCTTGATATATATGTGGGTAGAAGGAGAGAGGGGTTGGTGTTTTTTGATTCTTTTGCAGAGAGTACAAGAAGAAGTCAGTGCCTGCTACATGGGGTACCTTCAATCCTCATGTGGTGAAGAATGGAGGAGAAAGAGGTACCCTGGAGGTCTATTCCCAGGATACCTACCCTAAGAAAGAAAGAGTGAGAAATAAGAAGAGAAAGGAATCCACCGTGCAGTGTCCAGAAGCCTTCAGAAAGTGTCAGCGGAGTGTTCTTGACCTCCTTCAGAGTGTGTGTGTCCAGGAGCAGAGTCATACAGATAACTAGGACTGTAGGCCTGGTGTCATCCTGTGTCCCGGAGTGCGTGTGTCCAGGAGCGGAGTCATACAGATAACTAGGACTGTAGGCCCGGTGTCATCTTGTGTCCCAGAGTGTGTGTGTCAAGTAGTGGAGTCATACAGATAACTCGACTGTAGGCCTGGAGTCATCCTGTGTTTTCCTCCCTGACTCCCTTCCTTTGTTTCCTACACTGGTGTGTGAAATTACCTGCAGAGAATTGTAAATCTGTTTCAAAAAAGTGATTGCAAGTAAAGTACCGCTTGCTGACCGTTACCAGCAACTGTTATCAAGTTAACTGTGTGTGGACTCTCTTATTTTCCCATCGGACACCCCGCGGAGTAAGGAACGAAGGCGTCACCAGTGACAGAATTCTTCAAGTCCGCTACACCATTTATTCAGGTAACTGCTGCATCGGCGTTGCATGGAGAGGCCTGTCAGGGCCGTGGTCAAGGATCGCACGCGTCCTTCAGGGAAGGAATTGATCGTGCCACCGTGACAACCCTAAACATCTACCCTGCCATCTCAATGGTACGCCTTGTGTCTCGGTCGCTGCACTCCCCATAACAGTCACAATGTCCCCAAAACAGAGACACCCACACTCCTCTCAAAGGGCACAGCCATACTGCTCCCATAATAATAATCTTTATTTATATGGCGCCAAACATATTCGCAGCGCTTACAAAAACAGGGGGATATGGGAAGACAAAAATACAAAAACCACGGTTACATATTAATCAGTTGATGGAAACAGTACGGGTGAGGGTCTGCTCCACAAGATTACATACTACAGATAATGGGGTGATACAGAAGGTAAAGGGGCTGGAGATGTGCATGGTATGGCGAGTTGGAGAGTGAGGGGTGTTATACACATAGACAAATGGTCAGACATTAAGCCTGTCGGTGTGACTGCAGGGGACGGTTGATGGCGGCTAGCAGGGGTTGCAGTCATTAGGACGGGGAGCATGTTATCAGGCGGAGTACGGAAGGGTTTGGTTTAGGGCATATGGTATGCTACCCTAAAGAGGTGCATGTTTAGAGCACACCTGAAGTTGTGTGAATCAGGGATTGCGCGGATAGTTTTTGGTAACGCATTCCAGAGGACTGGTGCTGCTCTGGAGAAGTTTTGGAGGTGGGAATGAGAGGTTCAAATTAAAGTGGCACTCAGTCTGATTTCGTTTTGCTGAGCGGAGGGGGCGGGCTGGGTAGTGGATTGAGATGAGGCAGGCGATGTAGGGCGGCGCAGTACTATGGAGAGCTTTATGGATGAAGGTAGTGAGTTTAAATTGAATTCTGTATTTGACGGGGAGCCAGTGCAGTGACCGGCACAAGGCAGAGGTGTCCAAGTAGCGTCTGGACAGGAAGATGAGCCTGGCTGCCACATTTAGGATGGATTGGAGAGGGTAGATTCTGGTGCAGGGGAGGCCGATCAGCATCGAGTTGCAATAACCGAGCCGAGAGTGGATGAGGGCAACAGTGAGGGATTTAAGCATGTCCACAGTGAGAAAAGGGCAGATTCTTGCGATGTTCTTGAGGTGCAGCTGATATGTTCAGGCCACAGATTGGATGTAGGGGGTAAAGGAGAGATTGGCGTTGAATATGACCCCAAGGCAGCGGGCATGCTGGGAGTTATGGTGGTGCCACACACTGAGATGGAGATGTCAGGATGAGGTCGGTTAGCAGAGGGCGGAAACACTAATAGGTCAGTTTTTGAGAGCTTCAGTTTTAGGTAGAGAGAGACTGCGGACAGACAGTCGGTGGCGTTCTGGAGGAAAGGTGTAGAGATGTCACAGGAAGAGTTGTATAGCTGGGTGTCATCAGCGTAGAGGTGATATTGGAGGCCAAAACTCCTGATGGTTTGTCCAATAGGGGCTATGTAGATGAAGAAAAGGAAGGGGCCGAGGACCGAGCCCTGGGGGACCCCAACATCAAGGGGAAGAGGAGGGGAGGTAGAGACAGCAAAGGAGACACTGAATGAGCGGTCAGATAGGTAGGAGGAGAACCAGGAGAGGGCAGTGTCCTTTAGGCCAATTGAACGAAGCATACTGAGGAGGAGTTTGTGGTCAACAGTGTCAAATGCTGCGGAGAGATTGAGAAGGATCAATAGAGAGTGGTCACCCCTGGATTTGGCTGTCAGGAGGTCGTTTGACACCTTCGTAAGGACGGTTTCTGATGAGTGTTGGGGGCGGAAGCTGGACTGTAGGGGGTCAAGAAGAGAGTTTTCTGATAAATAGCTTATAAGGCGGGAGTAAACCAGGTGTTATAATAGTTTGGAGATGAAGGGGAGATTTGAGATGGGTCGGTTGTTGGCAGCATCAGTCGAGTCTAGAGTCGGTTTCTTTAGCAGTGGGGATATGATGGCATCTTTAAATGAAGAGGGGGAAATGCCAGAGGTCAGCGAAAGATTGAATATAGTGGTGAGATGGGAGATAACCACCAGGGAGAGGGACCGAAGGAGGTGTGAGGGGAGAGGGTCGCTGGCGCAGGTGGTGGGGCGAGCAGAGGAAAGCAATCTGGAGACCTCTTCCTCTGTCGTTGGTCTGAGTACAGACAGTGAGCAGGGGCTGTTACTGACAAGACTAGGGTCAGGGCTAGTCTGGGATTGGGAAGTTATTTCCTGCTGGATGTTGTCGACTTTCTTTTTGAAGTAAGCAACCATAACAATGATGTCCACAGTGCTTCCATAATTGAGACAGCAAGAGAACCCATTGTAATTCTCCATAACGGTGATAGCTGTAGCTGTCAGTGAGAGTGACAGTCACAGTGTCCCCATAACGGTGACATCCACAGTAGCATATAACAATGATAGTCACAGTACCCCTATGAATGCAGCATCCACAGCACCCCCATATATGATATTGGCCCCTATGAATGCAACATTCACAGCACCCCCATATATGATATTAGCCCCTATGAATGCAACATCAACAGCACCCCCATATATGATATTGGCCCCTATGAATGCAACATCCACAGCACCCCCATATACGATAATGGCCGTGCCCCATAACAGCCATCTCTGAACATCGTCAACTTAGTCCCCTAAACATGCAGAAGGCGCTGACTACCTCTGAAGTTTATCATTTGTAGGCTTAGTGTCCTTCCCTCTATGAGTGTCAGTCTTTACTGTAATCCTGACATTCTGTTCCTAAAACCAGAAGCTGAGGATGAATGGAGATCTAGATTTTGCCTTATCTATCCCCTGGATACATTGTACTACATTGTACTAGTGCGGATTTAAAAAGTCAATGCAAAAAAGTTATATTAATATAATATATTGATTTTTCATGTACTGACCAGCAGGGATCAACAATGCACGTGTAACCGCGATGAGTCTGCCGCTGCCTCCCTTCACCCTTCCTTCACGGGATATTACCCTGACGCGATCCTCTCCCCAGAGGCACAAGGAATAGTGATGACAGGACCCTCCCGTCACCTATTCACTGTCATCTGCTGTTATCCTAAGTAGCATTAATTCACATTATGTCAGCAAGTGCGAGATCTACACTACAGGATGCCAAAAAACGATATAGAAATAATTATACAGGTGTAGCAGAGCTGAGTTTGTCCTTTGACGCAGTGATGCATTGTTATTAGTAGACATAATCCTATTGCATTGTCTGAACCCGGGGAGTTCTCATAGTCCTCCGCTCTGATGCCCCCCTATGTGTCCCCTCTGGATGATGCCGGGGCGCATGAAGGAGCATCGCTGTTGATACTCCGCAGTACGAAGAACACCACAGTGCTGTGTGACGAGGGGTGAATGGTCACCGGAGCCTTTATTGAAGTTACAGAATGTAAAATAGCATATGGTCTTGTTCACACGCTCGTGCGGATGAGGCCTTAAGCTGAACTTTCATTGTACCGCAATCTTCTCTTTGGCATGACAAATGTTTGTACGCAATTTGCATAGCACAGTCATTACCATATTGTTTGACGGATTGGATGCACTACCCAAATGGTATTGCCGCACCATGCTATAACTGCAGAGCGCTAACGTGAGAAGTGTTAGGACTGCTTCATCCGTAGATAGATTCTGCTCATGCTCTATAGGGGCATAGCAGTCTAAGGCCTCATGTCCACGGGCAAATTAATAATTAAAATCCGCAGCGGATCACCTGCACGCGGATCTGCATCCCATAGGGATGCATTGACCACCCGCGGGTAGATAAATACCCGCGGATGGTCAATAAAAGTGAATTTAAAAAATCTGGAGCATGAAAAAAAATGGACATGCTCCATTTAGGTGCGGGTCTCCCGCTGGACGGCTCCCGCAGGCTTCTATTGAAGCCTATGGAAGCTGTCCGGATCCGTGGGAGACCTAAAATCAGAATATACTCACCTGTTCCGGACGCTCCGGATCTTCCCTTCTTCGCGGCTTGATCTTCTCTCCGTCGCGGCCGGATCTTCTTTCTTCGGGCTGGTGGATGAAGAAAGAAGATCCGGCCTCGACGGAGAGAAGATCAAGCCGCGAAGAAGGGAAGATCCGGAGCGTGCGGAGAGGTAAGTAATTGCTATTTTCAGCGCTCATGTCCACGGGGCAGGAGGGACCCGCTGCGGATTCTCCTTGGAGAATCCGTAGCGGGCCTGATTTTCCCCGTGGACATGAGGCCTAAGGCAGGTTTCACACACACAGCATTTTCATGAGTTATCGGCGGCATTTGGGGTTTTGTAATTTGTTTCTATAGGCTTTTCCCAAGTTGACTTTATAATGACCAAACAAAATGTCAAAGAGTAAAAATACTCACCATGAAAAGTACTTAAAAAAACATATTATGAATCCATGAAATCACCATATTTATGTGTCTGTAAAGATAAGCTTTGGAATTACCTGAATTTCTGTATTGTTTACTAACAAATTGTGGTCTATTACGTACACCCAGGTCTTTAGCTTTTGTAGCCTTCATGCATCTCTTTAACACGCCTTTTGAGCTCTTCTAAAACTTGTTTGCGCCATGCCTCACACTAACCAATCTTTCCCAAGAAGAACACATATGTCAGTAACCAGGCTTTGTATGCTTTTATTTAATGTGAAAAGCACCTCTGCATTTCAAGAGCCATAACATTTTTATTTTTCTATTGACAGTGCTGTGTGAGGACTTGTTTTTTTCTTGTTGTACTTTCCATTGATACCATTTTTATGTGCATACAACTTTTTTATAACTTTTTATTACTGTTTGTGGTAGGTGAGATGAACATAAAATTGCAATTTTGGCAGTTTTTTCTTAAATGGTGTTCACTGCTGATGATAAATAACAGGTTAATTTTATATTGAAGGTTATTGTGAAAGTGGCTATAAAAAAAAGTAAAAATACTCATAATTTTGTATGTCAACATATAAGCTGAAAAGTTTTTTTTTATTCAAGATGTTTAAAAAATTTTTAACATTTTTTTAAAATCTGATTTGCGGATTTGATACTTGAATACTTCTGTTTTGCAATATGTTACTCTTGTCAGTGGTGCTGTGATAACTCAGCAGGGCCTGCTGGGCTCATGTACCCAAGAGCAATTGGTTAGCCATGCAGTAGCCAAGTTCACGCCATCCCCATTCTGTAAAAGTATGGCATAGGTTGTTGAGTTGTGTTTGTACCTATACTCTTTGAACAGAGTTAATCTAATGCTGGTTGGTTCAATGGTCAGTTGAGCAGGAAACCCATAGAGATAGGATAGGGGTAGAGCATGAGAGGAGTTATACAGTGTAAGCAGGGCCTACACAAGGCTGGTGTGACAAGCGAGGCAGTGAAGGAAGGACTACAGATGGTGTAGCATGAGAGGATTTCCAGCGGAAGAGTAAGGCTGGTCTGAAAGGCTTTACTTTAACCTGTATTTCCACGTACCAAAAAAACAAGGGGCTGACTGATAAGGACTGTTCATAGAAAGACTCCCTGGAAGCCATTTTCCCTCATGCATGAGGGCTGTCCTCGTGACCATGTCGTGAGTTTAAGTAGTCAAAACGCCACATCTCTGTTACAGTTTATTTGAGTTTTTTTTTAGATAGGTTGACATGTCCAAGCAGTAGTCATCTACAAAAATCTTTGACATGCTTCCTGATTATTTGGAATTGTCCAAAATTCCCTCTGCAATGGCCGAGTAGAGCGCACCAAAGTTGGGGGGGGGGCATGGGGATTGCAAGATGGATGTCACGGGTGGCTCTGCAATCTCTCCCAGCAGTGGTGGCAACAGTGCTCTGCTTTGTTGTCACACAGTGGCAAAAATAATGGTGGTAAATATGTTAAACCTGAATGGTGGTTTTGTCATGGGTGACGCCAGTACTCCAATCTGAACTCCAAGTTGAATGATGGTGAAATAACTAAAGATGAGCGAACACCAAAATATTCGGGTTCGCGTTATTCGAAACGAACTTCCCGCGATGTTCGGGTGTTCGTTTCGAATAACGAACCCCATTGAAGTCAATGGGCGACCGGAACATTTTTGTATTTCGCCGATGCTCGCTAAGGTTTTCATGTGTGAAAATCTTGGCAATTCAAGAAAATGATGGGAACGACACAGCAAGTTCTCCTCTGCCACAGCTGTAACAGCTGTGGCAGAGAAGAACGATGTTAGCCCATTGAATTCAATGGAGCCGTCAATACAGCCGACTCCACTGAATGCAATGGGCTGCCGGCGATCGCGGGATGAATTGTCGGAAAGGGGTTAACTATATAAGCCCTTTCCTGCAATTCATCCAGAAATGTGTAAAAATAAAAAATATATATATACTCACCTGGTGCCGACAGACGGAGTTCAGCGCGGCAGGCTGCAGTTCTCCTGAACTGCTCTGAACAGCTGTTAGTAGTATTCAGCAGCCGGGGATTTAAAATCCCCGCCTGCTGAATAAGATGCCTCTGAATGGTCACAGCCTGACCAATCAGAGGCCAGCCCTCACTCACACCCATTCATGAATTCATGAATGGGTGAGTGAGGGCTGCCTCTGATTGGCTCAGGGGCAGGAGAGCTGCCCCTGAGCCAATCAGAGGCAGCCCTCACTCACCCATTCATGAATTCATGAATGGGTGTGAGTGAGGGCTGGCCTCTGATTGGTCAGGCTGTGACCATTCAGAGGCATCTTATTCAGCAGGCGGGGATTTTAAATCCCCGGCTGCTGAATACTACTCACAGCTGTTCAGAGCAGTTCAGGAGAACTGCAGCCTGCCGCGCTGAACTCCGTCTGTCGGCACCAGGTGAGTATATATATATTTTTTATTTTTACACATTTCTGGATGAATTGCAGGAAAGGGCTTATATATTTAACCCCTTTCCGACAATTCATCCCGCGATCGCCGGCAGCCCATTGCATTCAGTGGAGTCGGCTGTATTGCCGGTTCCATTGAATTCAATGGGCAAACATCGTTCTTCTCTGTCACAGCTGTTACAGCTGTGGCAGAGAAGAAGGATTTGTCTTCTATATGTTCTCAATGGGGTTGGCGCTGCTGCCGCCGGCCCCATTGAGCGCATATAGACGAACATCCGAACATCGTGTGGTGTTCGTTACGAATAACGAACATCCCGAACACCCTAATATTCGCCCGAGCATCAAGCTCGGACGAGTACGTTCGCTCATCTCTAGAAATAACTTGACACAAGTCCAGTTAGCTTTTCTTAGTAAACTGGGAGCATGCAGTTTTACTTAAGCTTTTCAATTAACAGAATTCACTTTTTACAGTAATGCAGCAATACAGAAGTTTTAGCAGCACTGATAATGATGCAGTTGATGAACACGTTGAAAGCAGAAAACTTGAAAATAACATACACTTTTCTTCAACGCTCTCTCTCTAATATTCTAGAGGTTACTCAGTAATAAATCCCCACAGAAATTGTGAACTAATAGGCTTACTGGAAGTGAGAGATGCAGGTGTTGGATTGGAGTTTTAATAGTCTCTGAACTAATCCTGGCTTTGAATTCACCAGGCTAGTTTAACTCACTGTTTTAGTGGAAAGATGACCTCAAACTCTCTTCTCCTCACTGCTGGTAGACTCGGGAGCGGAAAGGGCCTCACTTCCCTTGAAGACTTGCAGAATAATTGCACACTCTGCTGTATTCCTGACACATGACCTCCTCCTCCGACGATACGCTGCAGACTCTCCTTCACTTCCCTCTCTTCCTGCACTTTCTCCTCTAATCCCCCTCTGCATACTTGCTCTCTCTGTAGTGTTTCCCACCCTCGGCTCTCCCACCAATTAGTGGAGGCATGACATGCAGCCAATAGGCAGCTAGCTGATGCCAAGCTCTAAGCTTCTAGCTTAAGAAGAAGGGGGAAACAAGGTTTCTCCAACGTACAGCACCTTCTATGCCGCATGGAAGCACATAGACAGGACAAATGAGTGTGACTATTCTGTAAGACCCTCTGGGCCACAACACCTCCACCTTGACTAAAGCCCCTAGTTCCAACATCAGCAGAACAGCCCCCCACATAATGCCCCCTCCACCATCTTTACTGCGAGTTGGTGGTCTTCTAGTGATGTGCAGTGTTGGCTTTACACCAAACATACCTTTTGGAATTCTAGCCTATAAGTTCTCTCTCGGTCTCACCGGACATAACAAAGACTTCTGGCAGACTTGATGGAGGTTTTGGCAGAACATCGCCAGGCATGGATGTTTTTCTTTGCTAGAAAAGACTTCCATCTCCCCCATCCTCTCAGCCCAGACATTTAAAGAATACGGGAGGTGGTTGTCACATGTCCTACACAACCAGTACGTGCCAGAAACTCCGGCAGCTCCTTTAATGTTGCTGTCGGCCCCTTGAAGCTTCCTGGACCAACTCTCTTCTGGTCTTTTCATCAGTTTGTGAGGGACGTCCGGTTCTTGGTAATGTCACTGTTGTGCCAAATGTCATCCCTTTCTTGCTGACGGTCTCCCTTGTGTCCCACGGTATGTGTAATGTCTTGGAGATATTTTGGCCCCCTTCTGCTGACTGATATCTTCCAACAATCAGACCCATTTGATGTGCTGTAAGATGTGTTGTACCAACCAACTAAGAAAATGTCAGGAAAATCCTAATAGAAGAGCCAAACCCAGAATCCCTGTAAATAATGGCAGCAGAGCGCTGACTACTAATTATTAGGAGCTTAAATGTGATTGGGTAATTCTGAACACAACCACATCCCCAAATATAAGGGGGTGTGAACACTTATGCAACCACATTATTTAGTTTTATTTTCCCACCCTAAGTGACACAAGTTTGTTTTTCAGTGGAATTCTACAGATGACGGGTCGCATGGAGGAGGAAATAAAGATTAACTTATTCATCTTTGTCAGACTTTTTAACATGACTAGAGATGAGCGAACGTACTCGTCCGAGCTTGATACTCGTTCGAGTATTAGGGTGTTCGAGATGCTGGTTACTCGAGACGAGCACCACGCGGTGTTCAAGTTACTTTCACTTTCATCTCTGAGACATTAGCGCGCTTTTCTGGCCAATAGAAAGACAGGGAAGGCATTACAACTTCCTCCTGTGATGTTCCAGCCCTATACCACCCCCCTGCAGTGAGTGGCTGGGGAGATCAGGTGTCACCCCAGTATTTAAATGTGCCCCGCCCGCGGCTCGCCACAGATGCATTCTGACAGAGATCAGGGAAAGTGCTGCTGATGCTGCTATAGGGAGAGCGTTAGGAGTTATTTTAGGCTTGAAGAACCCCAACGGTCCTTCTTAGGGCCACATCTGACCGTGTACAGTACTGTTGAGGCTGCT
Organism: Eleutherodactylus coqui; assembly: GCF_035609145.1. Classification (NCBI taxonomy): domain Eukaryota; kingdom Metazoa; phylum Chordata; class Amphibia; order Anura; family Eleutherodactylidae; genus Eleutherodactylus; species Eleutherodactylus coqui. The sequence continues at coordinate 35,635,737 of NC_089843.1, forward strand.
TTTAGCAGTGTTGCACATTTTCTTTTTGTGTATATCGGGCGTGCAGAGCATTGCGTCCTCGGTCTGCAGTCATTGTACATAGTATAGGGCCAGTACTGGTGAGGCAGGGACAGTTGGAAAGGTGAAAGAGATATACTGTCTATATAGGCAGTGGGCTTTTTCAAAGCAATTTGGGAAAAATACTATATTTGGGCTGCCTGTGACCGTCTTCAGTGTACTGCGTGTCTGCTGGGGGTAGTAGTCCTAATTAATACGCAGCTAAGTGTTACAGGAGGCTTGCGCAAAAGTGTTTCCTGGCTCTGCGTTGCCCGTTACATCACCGCCGTCATCCCGTCCAGAGGGAAACAGTCTGCAGTAATTTTACATAGTATAGGGCCAGTACTGGTGAGGCAGGGACAGTGGGAAAGGTGAAAGAGATATACTGTCTATATAGGCAGTGGCCTTTTTCAAACAAATTTGGGAAAAAATACTATATTCGGGCTGCCTGTGACCGTCTTCAGTGTACTGCGTGTCTGCTTGGGGTAGTAGTCCTAATTAATATGCAGCTAAGTGTTACAGCAGGCTTGCACAAAAGTGTTTCCTGGCTCTGCGTTGCCCGTTACATCACCGCCGTCATCCCGTCCAGAGGGAAACAGTATACATATATACGCTGCCTACAGTATCTGTCTGCTGTCTCAGCTCCGCCTTTCAAAAAATAGAAGCAAAATACTTAAGGCCTACTAGTGGCGTTTGGCCACTTGACTGCTTCAGCGCTGTGAATTCCAATAGCTCAGTCATACGCACCTACGTCTCACTACAGGCTTGCGCAAAATTGTTTCCTGGCTCTGCTGTGCGTTCCGTAAGTGAAGTCAGCCTCCAACCACAGGCCAATAAGCGGCACATTTAATTACAGCGTTCTGTTTCTGCACTACTGGTAATACACCATGCTGAGGGGTAGGGGTAGGCCTAGAGGACGTGGACGCGGGCGAGGACGCGCAGGCCCAAGTCAGGGTGTGGGCACAGGCCGAGCTCCTGATCCAGGTGTATCGCAGCCGACTGCTGCAGGATTAGGAGAGAGGCACGTTTCTGGCGTCCCCAGATTCATCTCACAATTAATGGGTCCACACGGTAGACCTTTATTAGAAAATGAGCAGTGTGAGTAGGTCTTGTCGTGGAAGGCAGAAAGTGCATCCAGCAATCTATCGACCACCCAGAGTTCTACGCCGTCCACTACTGCAACTCTGAATCCTCTGGCTGCTGCTCCTCCTTCCTCCCAGCCTCTTCACTCCATTACAATGACACATTCTGAGGAGCAGGCAGACTCCCAGGAACTGTTCTCGGGCCCCTGCCCAGAATGGGCAGCAATGGTTCCTCTCCCACTGGAGGAGTTTGTCGTGACCGATGCCCAACCTTTGGAAAGTTCCCGGGGTCCGGGGGATGAGGCTGGGGACTTCCGGCAACTGTCTGAAGAGCTTTCAGTGGGTGAGGAGGACGACGACGATGAGACACAGTTGTCTATCACTCAGGTAGTAGTAATTGCAGTAAGTCCGAGGGAGGAGCACACAGAATATTCGGAGGAAGAGCAGCAGGACGATGAGGTGACTGAACCCACCTGGTTTGCTACGTCTACTGAGGACAGGTCTTCAGAGGGGGAGGCAAGTGCAGCAGCGGGGCAGGTTGGAAGAGGCAGTGCGGTGGCCAGGGGTAGAGGCAGGGCCAGACCGAATAATCCACCAACTGTTTCCCAAAGCGCCCCCTCGCGCCATGCCACCCTGCAGAGGCCGAGGTGCTCAAAGGTCTGGCAGTTTTTCACTGAGAGTGCTGACGACCGACGAACAGTGGTGTGCAACCTTTGTCGCGCCAAGATCAGCCGGGGAGCCACCACCACCAGCCTCACCACCACCAGCATGCGAAGGCATATGATGGCCAAGCACCCCACAAGGTGGGACGAAGGCCGTTCACCGCCTCCGGTTTGCACCACTGCCTCTCGCCCTGTGCCCCAACCTGCCACTGAGATCCAACCCCCCTCTCAGGACACAGGCACGACCGTCTCCCGGCCTGCACCCACACCCTCACCTCCGCTGTCCTCGGCCCCATCCACCAATGTCTCTCAGCGCACGGTCCAGCCGTCGCTAGCGCAAGTGTTTGAGTGCAAGCGCAAGTACGCTGCCACGCACCCGCACGCTCAAGCGTTAAACGTGCACATAGCCAAATTGATCAGCCTGGAGATGCTGCCGTATAGGCTTGTGGAAACGGAGGCTTTCAAAAACATGATGGCGGCGGCGGCCCCGCGCTATTCGGTTCCCAGTCGCCACTACTTTTCCTGATGTGCCGTCCCAGCCCTGCACGACCACGTCTCCCGCAACATTGTACGCGCCCTCACCAACGCGGTTACTGCCAAGGTCCACTTAACAACGGACACATGGACAAGCACAGGCGGGCAGGGCCACTATATCTCCCTGACGGCACATTGGGTGAATTTAGTGGAGGCTGGGACCGAGTCAGAGCCTGGGACCGCTCATGTCCTACCCACCCCCAGAATTGCGGGCCCCAGCTCGGTGCTGGGATGTGCGGCGGTGTATGCTTCCTCCACTAAACCACCCTCCTCCTCCTACACAACCTCTGTCTCGCAATCAAGATGTGTCAGCAGCAGCACGTTGCCAGCAGTCGGTGTCGCGCGGCGTGGCAGCACAGCGGTGGCCAAGCGTCAGCAGGCCATGCTGAAACTACTCAGCTTAGGAGAGAACAGGCACATGGCCCACGAACTGCTGCAGGGTCTGACAGAGCAGACCGACCACTGGCTTTCGCCGCTGAGCCTCCAACTGGCATGGTCGTGTGTGACAACGGCCGTAACCTGGTGGCGGCTCTGCAGCTCGGCAGCCTCACGCACGTGCCATGCCTGGCCCACGTCTTTAATTTGGTGGTTCAGCGCTTTCTGAAAAGCTACCCACGCTTGTCAGACCTGCTCGGAAAGGTGCGCCGGCTCTGCGCACATTTCCGCAAGTCCAACACGGACACTGCCACCCTGCGCACCCTGCAACATCGGTTTAATCTGCCAGTGCACCGACTGCTGTGCGACGTGCCCACATGGTGGAACTCTACGCTCCACATGTTGGCCAGGCTCTATGAGCAGCGTAGAGCTATCGTGGAATACCAACTCCAACATGGGCGGCGTAGTGGAAGTCAGCCTCCTCAATTCTTTATAGAAGAGTGGGCCTGGTTGGCAGACATCTGCCAGGTCCTTGGAAACTTTGAGGAGTCTACCCAGATGGTGAGCGGGGATGCTGCAATCATTAGCGTCACAATTCCTCTGCTATGCCTCTTGAGAAGTTCCCTGCAAAGCATAAAGGCAGACGCTTTGCGCTCGGAAACGGAGGCGGCGGAAGACAGTATGTCGCTGGATAGTCAGAGCACCCTCCTGTCTATATCTCAGCGCGTTGAGGAGGAGGAGGAGGAGGGGGAGGAGCATGAGGAGGAGGGGGAAGAGACAGCTTGTCCCACTGCTGAGGGCACACATGCTGCTTGCCTGTCATCCTTTCAGTGTGTATGGCCTGAGGAGGAGGATGAGGATCCTGAAAGTGATATTCCTAGTGAGGACAGCCATGTGTTGCGTACAGGTACCCTGGCACACATGGCTGACTTCATGTTAGGATGCCTTTCTGGTGACCCTCGCGTTACACGCATTCTGGCCACTACGGATTACTGGGTGTACACACTGCTCGACCCACGGTATAAGGAGAACCTTTCCACTCTCATACCCGAAGAGGAAAGAGGTTCGAGAGTGATGCTATACTACAGGACCCTGGCGGACAAACTGATGGTAAAATTCCCATCCGACAGCGCTAGTGGCAGAAGGCGCAGTTCCAAGGGCCAGGTAGCAGGGGAGGCGCGTAGATCAGGCAGCATGTACAGCACAGGCAGGGGAACACTCTCCAAGGCCTTTGACAGCTTTATGGCTCCCCAGAAAGACTGTGTCATTGCTCCTCAGTCAAGGCTGAGTCGGCGGGAGCACTGTAACAGGATGGTGAGGGAGTACGTAGCCGATCGCACGACCGTCCTCCGTGACGCCTCTGCCCACTACAACTACTGGGTGTCGAAGCTGGACACGTGGCCTGAACTCGCGCTGTATGCCCTGGAGGTGCTTGCTTGTCCTGCGGCTAGCGTCTTGTCAGAGAGGGTGTTTAGTGCGGCTGGGGGAATCATCACAGATAAGCGTACCCGCCTGTCAACCGACAGTGCCGACAGGCTTACAATCATAAAGATGAACAAAGCCTGGATTTCCCCAGACTTCTCTTCTCCACCAGCGGACAGCAGCGATACCTAAGCAATACGTAGGCTGCACCCGCGGATGGAAGCATCGTTCTCTATAACCATTAAAAACGGGGACCTCTTAGCTTCATCAATCTGTGTATTACATTTATCCTCCTCCTCCTGCTCCTCCTCCTGAAACCTCATGTAATCACGCTGAACGGGCAATTTTTCTGAGGCCCACAAGGCTCAGTCATATAACTTTTGTGAACAATGTTTATACGTTTCAATTCTCAATTCAATAAAGCGTTGAAACTTGCACCTGAACCAATTTTTATTTTAACTGGGCCGCCTACAGGCCTAGTTACAAATTAAGCCACATTAACCAAAGCGATTTATAGGTTTCACCTGCCCTCTTGGTTGGGCATGGGCGATTTTTCTGAAGTACATTTGTACTGTTGGTACACCAATTTTTTTGGGCCCTCGTCTACATTGTAATCCTAGTAATTTTTAGCACACCTGCATTAAAGATGACGTTACCTCAGCTGTGCTGGACACTGCAATGGGATATATTTATGTACCGCCGGTGGGTTCCAGGGAGCCACCCATGCTGTTGGTCCACACGGAGTGGTAACTGCATGTGTCCACTTCTAAAGAACCCCAGTCTGACTGGGGCATGCAGTGTGGGCCGAAGACCACCTGCATTTAATCGGACGTTACCTCAGCTGTGATGGGCAATGCAATGGGATATATTTATGTACCGCCGGTGGCTTCCTGGGACCCACCCATGCTGTCGGTCCACACGGCGTTGTAACTGCATGTGTCCACTTCTAAAGAACCCCAGTCTGACTGGGGCATGCAGTGTGGGCCGAAGCCCACCTGCATTAAACCTGACGTTACCTCAGCTGTGATGGGCACTGCAATGGGATTTATTTATGTACCGCCGGTGGGTTCCAGGGAGCCACCCATGCTGTGGGTCCACAGGGACTTCACATTAGGGATTTGTACCTGCCAGTGTCTATATATTAAAAACCCTGGTCAAACTGGGGCATGCAGTGTGGGCCGAAGACCACCTGCATTAAACCTGACATTACCTCAGCTGTGCTGGGCACTGCAATGGGATATATTTATGTACCGCCGGTGGCTTCCTGGGAGCCACCCATGCTGTCGGTCCACACAGAGTTGTAACTGCATGTGTCCACTTCTAAAGGACCCCGGTCTGACTGGGGCATGCAGTGTGGGCCGAAGCCCACCTGCATTAAACCTGACGTTACCTCAGCTGTGATGGGCAATGCAATGGGATTTATTTATGTACAGCCAGTGGGTTCCAGGGAGCGACCCATGCTGTTGGTGCTCTTGGAATTCCCATTGCGGAGTTGTACCTGCCTGTGACTATTTATAAAAAACCCCGGTCTGACTGGGGCATGCAGACACCTTGACAGAATGAATAGTGTGTGGTACATGGGTTCCCCATTGCTATGCCCACGTGTGCAGCTCCTGATGGAGGTGGCACAGGATTGGATTTCTCATTGCTTCTGTACAGCATTATGGGCTATCGCCCCACCCCTTTTAAAGAGGGTCGCTGCCTGACCGTGCCAACCCTCTGCAGTGTGTGCCTGCGGTTCCTCCTCATGGCAGACGCACGTATAAATAGATATGAGGGTGGTGTGGCTATGAGGCCAGCGTGTGGCATGAGGGCAGCTGAAGGCTGCGCAGGGACACTTTGCTGTGCGCTGTGGACACTGGGTCGTGCGGGGGGGTTGGGCAGCATGTAACCCAGGAGAAGTGGCAGCGGAGTGTCATGCAGGCAGTGATTGTGCTTTGTTGGAGGTAGTGTGGTGCTTAGCTAAGGTATGCCTTGCTAATGAGGGTTTTTCAGAAGTAAAAATTGTTGGGAGGGGGGGGGGCACTCTTGCCGCTATTGTGGCTTAATAGTGGGACCTGGGAACTTGAGATGCAGCCCAACATGTAGCCCCTTGCCTGCCCTATCCGTTGCTGTGTCGTTCCCATCACTTTCTTGAATTGCCCAGATTTTCACAAATGAAAACCTTAGCGAGCATCGGCGATATACAAAAATGCTCGAGTCGCCCATTGACTTCAATGGGGTTCGTTATTTGAAACGAACCATCGAGCATCGCGATAATTTCGTCCCGAGTAACGAGCACCTGAGCATTTTGGTGCTCGCTCATCTCTAAACATGGCAAAAACCTGGCATTTTACCATGGTGTGCATTTTGGAATTGGGGTTCTATGTAATGACTGTAGGAAAAGGGACATTATTTATGGATGTCAAATCTAACAAATATTTGCTAGTACGAGAAATAGGTGTCATGGAGCTAACAGCTGTGAGCTGCTACAATGTAGAGACTGTACTGTAACCGTGACTGTGCGGAGCAGAGAGACTCTACACTGTGCACGGACAAGCGTTACACTGTATGATAGACACATTTAAATGCAGCTTTCCTTCAAGGATCAATGGGCAGATGGCTCATTTGGGCTTTCATTTCACCTTCTCTGGATCAATATAATTCAGTGTAGCATATGTTCAAGTCATAGCAGATTAATGGACGTCTCTGGGTCGTGTTACAATGAGAAAAGAAAGAAGGAGATCTCTGCTGAAGGTATTTGGACAGTGGGGGGGAAAGATCTATGGGGTGGCTAGAAGCAGAGAGGTTGCCTTTATATGTTCTTGATATTAACATCTTGATGATTCTGGATTATTAGATTTTTCCTTTAATACGGGTATATTCTCACCCGCCAGGTTTGTTGCCCTTTGATACATTCAGTACATGTAACAGCAGCCGGCACTGTGTGGGTTGGGGGATGGCATTGTCTCTTCCCCCCCGGGGGGAGGGGGGTGGTCACCTAGAAGGGGTTCTTTTCCCAATCATTGCTTAAAAGACTTGGTCAAATTCATACATTGATTTGAAGGAATGTTGCCATCCAATAGGGGGCACTGTGGAGGTATTGTTTGCAGGTCTGAAGGAGAAATAACACACAGGTCTGTGACCTCCTAGCACCAATGTAGAGATTATAAAACTGTCACATTCCTTGCCAGTGGACTGATTAAGTATTTACTCCTCTACTCATCTTGTCTGGTACAAATTAGTCTACGGTTTCTGTGCTTTTTCATGTACGTACATTTGTATTTATGTATGCCCTATCCAAATATTGCCTGAAGAAGGATCCTGAGCGGATCCGAAAGCTTGCAATAACATTGTGTATTTTTGTTAGCTGTTAAAAGGTATCATATCTAGGGGGGCGTGGCCTGGATGCTTGTCATGGCGGACGCTAACTTCTAAACTCCGCTCTCCACTATCACCCGAAGCAACAACACACGGCAAGAAAAAGACACTACCTTTTACAAAAAGCTGTCGGAAAACTCACAGCACACAGGAATGTCGAGGAGGAGGCTGCCGAAAGCAGGACCGAAGCGCCTGTCAGATTTTTTTTCGGCACGAGATACGGAGGAGATGCAGAGGAGGGAGGACAAGGCGGGCAGCATAAAGAGTGGTAAGGAGATAGAGGCGGCGGGGGAGGGGGACCCCGAGTCCAAACGGAGTAGCAAGAGGGCTTCCTCCTGTCCCTCACCTTCCCAGCATGTCCAGCACATAAATCCTCCACACTCCCACGTGCAAGAAGCATCAACATTAGAACAGCAGGAGCTGAGCTCAGTGCACGCAGCCCCGAGCAGTATAAGGAAGATGGGGGAGGGGGCAGACGAGGAAGCGACATCTTCTTCCCCTGGCTCATTACAGGGAGAGGAAGAAATTAGCCCAGAATCTCCCAATTTAAGCCCAGAGAAAAGGAGACCCAGGAAGGGGGAACCCTATTATAACAATAATACACATAGCACCAGTGTCAGAGAAGTTATGGAAGATCCCATACTAAACATGGAATGCTCCTGACAGGCTGCCTCTGAGCTATTCATAAAGAATATGGTGCTAGCTTTGAGAGGCTCCTTGAAACAAGACCTGACAGATCTCAACAATAAAGTCGGATTCGCCATAGCAAATCTTGGCAACAGAGTCGATCACCTAGAAAATAAAACGAGCGAAATTACAACTTCACACAGCGAGCTGATAGACGCTCATGATAAATTAGAAGAAAATTTCGAAGCGCTAAAACAGAAAATGGCGAACCTGGAGGACCGCAACAGGCGCAACAACTTAAAATTCAGGGGGATTTCAGAGTCGGTGAAGTCAGAAGAGCTCAACAAATACGCTAAAGACCTAATTAAATCCCTGATCCCAAACTCTAAACCAGAAGACCTTACTCTGGATAGAATCCATAGATTGCCTAAGCCTAAGGGCATCCCTGAAAATGTCCCAAGAGATGTCATTGCCAGGGTTCACTTTTTCCATGTTAAAGATGAACTAATGCAAGTTGCCCGAAATCTCAAAGAATTACCCCCACCGTTTGGAAATATAAAACTTTTCTCAGACTTCTCACAAACCACCATGCAAGCAAGGAGGAAACTCTCTGCAATAACAGCAGTGCTTCGGGAGCATAAAATCTTATACAGATGGGGCTTCCCAACCAAGCTCCTCGTTAACAAAGAAGGCACCCTTAACACAATAACATCCCATGATGAGGGCCTCAAACTGCTGAAGAAGTGGAATATTCCAATCCCTCGAGAGGTGTCACCCTCCCAGGTTCCCAATAATTGGTCGCGTAAACAGCCTACCCGGCCTAACAAACATCCCTCCTCCCACCGTTGACGGCCTGAAATTCTGAAAAAAAAACAAAACAGTTTTTCTTGATACCACTAGTGTCCAAAACGGGTGGCATCCATTTGTTGGCTGAACTTTTATTACCCCCAAACTAGGCCTTTACAGGGCGTACTTGGATATATCCAAAACCCGGAAAGGCTCTTTTTGGTTAAATTTTTTCAAGTTAGTTATCCAGAACATGATAACCAAAAGTTATGTTACTAATTCCAGTTCGTTATCCTTTCCCTTTTCAACTCAAGTAAGGATCTCATCCCTGAACCTATTCACTACCACCCTATCTCACCACCACGGAACTCAACCTTATTCCAGATATAAGGTCATGAATAAAAAGAATTCTATAAGCGTACCCAGGTAAAACTCAAATGGAACTAAACATATTATCAATAAACGTCAAAGGCCTTAATTCTCCATATAAAAGATCGACACTATGGAGAGAAGCCCTCTCCTCCAAGGCGGACATCATTTGCATCCAAGAGACTCACTTTGCACAAAACAGGGCTCCCACCATTGCTCACCCAAAATTTACAAAAATATTTTCGGCTAACGCCCCCAAGAAAAAAGCTGGAGTTCTAATAGCCATTGGAGAATCAGTGGACTTTCAACTTATTGAGGTAATCGCAGATCCTGAGGGTCGGTTCCTGATTCTAATTTGTAGAGTCGAAGGTCTCCTCTTGACCATCACAAATATATATGCACCAAATTCGAAACAAGTAAGCTTCCTGAACAAGATGAAGAGGAAATTAAAAAAGGTCCAACAAGGCGATCTGATCCTATGTGGTGATTTTAACCTCATAGCTGACAACACGTTGGACATTACCCATACAAACAAAAGAGGATTCCAAACCTTGTCCTTCTGGATCCACGAAGCAAATTTATTCGACTCCTTCAGATGTCTAAATGTTAACTCTAGAGAGTATACCTTCTATTCTTTTCGACACAGAACATTCTCTAGGATCGACATGTTCCTGGTAGATTTTCCAGTCCTGCAAAGAGTCCTAGAAGCTAAAATAGGTGTAACGACGTGGTCAGACCACGCTCCAATCACTATCAAATTGAGGATGGGACCCCAGGTTCCCTGTTTTGGAAACTGGAGGAATAATACCTTCCTAATGAAAAATCAGAATTTTCAAAAAAAGATTAAAGAACCGATAGTAGAATACTTTCGTTTTAACGACTCTCCAGGAACATGTCGTTTCATTCTATCTGTGATTAGAGGAGCGATGGTACAGCAACGATCCATTTATAAAAAAGAAAGAGATAAGATGTTTAAAAGCACACTATCAGAGCTAATAAAATTAGAAAAAGAACTTCAAAGCACACCATTGACCCTCAGACATAAAGAACTCATGGATACGAGACTTAAAATACGAAACATTCTTTTAGACAAACACGAAAAAAACTTAAAAAATCTAAAATCATCTTACTATATTAATAACAACAAATTCACATGGATGATGGCCAATAGAGTAAAACAAAAAAGGACCAAGGCAAGAATCCCCTTTATAGTAGACCCAACCACAGGCAACAAAATTTCAAATCCATTAGAAATAGCCGAAATCTTCAAAAAATTTTATCAATCGCTATACAACCTTAACAAAGAGCCCTCCTTAGAACAACCCTCAAAAAGAGATATAGATAATTTCCTATCCTCCATACATCTTCCAAAACTAAACAAAAAACAGTTGGACGACCTAAACGCCCCAATCACCTTAAAAGAAATCCTACAAGTTATCGACAACTCCAAGAGAGACGAGGCTCCAGGCCCTGACGGCTTCACCAACGAGTACTACAAAACATTCAAAATACAACTAGCCCCCCACATGCTAAATACATTCAACAAAGCCATGATAGAGGGCTTTCTCCCCCCAGAAATGCTTCAGGCGAACAGTCACGAATACCAAACCTGGCAAAAACACATCTTCTCCAGCTAACTTTAGACCAATTTCGCTTAACAATGACACCAAATACTATTCAAAAATACTAGCCCTCCGCCTTCTAGGAATAACCCCTAAACTTATACATAGTGACCAAACGGGATTTGTCAAGAGGAGGCAAGCCTCAGATGCCACCAGGAGATTGCTGGACATAATGGAGGAGGTGGAGGACTCTCGAACGCCTTGTCTGCTCCTCACTTTGGACGTGGAGAAGGCGTTCGACAGAATCCACTGGGGATACGCATTTTCGGTGTTGCAGAAGATGGGGTTTGAAGGACCAATTGTTGAAGCTATCCAAGCACTCTACAGATCCCCCTCTGCCAAAATCCTGATAAATGGAGTCATCTCCAACCCTTTCGAAATCACAAACGGAACTAGGCAGGGGTGTCCCTTATCCCCTACCTTGTTTATACTCACCATGGAACCCCTAGCGGAAGCAATTCGCACAAATAGCGAGATTAGAGGAGTCCCTTTGACGTTCAGGCAACATAAAATTAGCCTTTTTGCCGACGATATAATTTTAATGCTTACCGCTCCTTTGGAATCACCAGGGGCGGCCTCCGAACTACTAACCTACTTCGGAAAAATGTCACTTTACAAAATCAACTTAGATAAATCAAACATTTTGCCCATCAATATTCCTAATAGACTCCAGTCCCAAATAAAAGCAGAATTCCCCTATGCTTGGGAAACCACAGCAATCCGATATTTAGGCATAACAATCACATCCCTCTCAACAAACACAATGCACCTCAACATCACTACACTGATAGATGAAATTCGAGAAGATCTTCTAGGCTTTAAAAAAGGCGAGTTTTCCTGGTTAGGAAGAATAGTTCTTTGCAAATGATGATTCTTCCAAAAATATTATACAGATTCCGAACCATTCCAGTTAGCTGTCCAGGCAAACTATTAAAGAGCTTGCAAAGACTAATCATGGCCTTTGTCTGGGGAGATAAAAGACCGAGAGTGGCGGCATCCATAATGTACAGTCCCAGAGGGAGAGGAGGAATGGGAGTACAGAATATAGAAGCCTACCACAAAGCAAATATCATTTCTCAAACAAGATCTTGGTGTATCTTAAAAGAGGGAATTAGCTGGCCAAACATCGAACAATCCTTGTCGGGTAAAAAAATCGCTTCGCGACCTATTACTTGCGACCAGCATAGACCCCAACATTGTGGTCCCAAAAATCTCCACGATCAAAACAACAATAAAAACCTGGCAGGCACTACTACAAATCTCCAGAAACCATCTCCCTAGGAGATTGGTTCCACTATCTATTGAAATCCTAGAGTGTTGGTCAGATAATCTTCAGATCCTCAGATGGAAAAACAAGGGTATTGTTTGGGTGTCGGATATAACTAATGGTAACAAGTTAAAACCCTTCATAGATATACAAGAGAAATACGGTCTATCAGAAGGTGAAATATTCCTTTATTCTCAAATACGTAGTATATGGAAATCCCTTCCATCTTTAAAACTTTCACTATTGGCATATCTATACAGGTTCATATACGAACCCTCCTACAAATTAAATCTCAAAACTATATACGAGACATTCTGCGGTGAAGGAAAATTGGGAAAGGGAAATCGGCCGTTCTTTTTCATTAAACCAATGGAACATGGCACACAGATGGTCACTGAAGGCCTCTTCGTGTGCAACTTTACTGGAGGTACATAATAAAGGGATCACGAGATGGTACAGATCCTCGGTCAGGCTATCAGATTTCTTCCCAGATCTACCTGACAGATGTTGGAGAGGATGCGGGGGTCGAGGATCTCTTCTCCACATCTTCTGGAGTTGCCCTCATATACGGAGGACTTGACAGGAGATATCTTCGCTAATGCAGAGGATGACTGGCTTTAGAGTTCCTATGTCTCCTGAGATGGCGGTTCTCTTGATTGGAGTTGATGATATACCAAACAATATCAGGAAATTGACAGTACATAGTTTCCTGGCCACCAAATTGCTGATAGTCAGAAACTGGAATTGAAACATTATTCCTTCATCAAAAGATATAATTCAACTCCTCTCTGAGCACTGTTTTTATGAAAAATTGTTTGCTTACAGGGAAAACAGGGTAGCTCAGTATGAGGAGACTTGGGGACTTTGGATGAACTACTTCCGAACAGAAAATTCTAGGCCTTAGAAAGATTCTAGAGGTGATGAGAGTACAAACGTACTTAAAGTACAAACTCTTTTCAATTTTGAGGTTCACTTTAATATCAGGTCGAAGACTTGGATTGATCCTTTACCTTACATCCCCACCCTCCATCCCCTCCGTTCCTCCCCGCTCTCCCCTGCAGCTCCCCGCTCCGTGCCGGCACCCGAATCTTCAGGGACGAGCACAGCGATACTCGGATAAAGCAAATTACTCGAGCGAGTAGTGCTTTTCCGAGTACGCTCACTCATCTCTAATGATGACCTGTCATGTTGAATCATTTTTTCAATAAAAAAACTATTGAACATTAAAAGTTATCATATCTACAAGATTACTTGGTTTCTCTTACTGAGAACAAACACAGCATGGCTTTATGCATGGCATGCTGTGCAGAATTTTTTTGACCATACCCCTGTCATAAGAAAAAAGGTGTGTATATATATATATATATATATATATATATATATATATATATATCACTTGTTGCAGAAAGCAGCAAGATTACAGAATAGCCACACCAGAGCAGCTTAGTGAATAAATACAGCACCATAACCAAGCTCAATACATAAATACAGCGCTGGAACCAAGCTCAGTACATAAATACAACACAACCCAGTTCATAACAGAACTACAGCAGTGGAATTAAATTAATAACATTAATACAGCATCGGAACTAGACTCATAAAATAAATACGGTAACAGAAACAAGCTCATGACATAAATATGACACCAGAACCAAGTACAGTACGTAGATACAATAACAGAACCTAGCTCATAACATAAACGCAGGGTCAAAAATTAAGTTCACAATCTAAATACAATAGAAAAACTAAGCAATTGTGTTGTAGGAGCACCGATGGGCTGGCATCAGATCCTTGGAATGTTAGAGGGTAGGACACAGAGCACAATACATTGCCAGGTGGAGGAAGAAGATTATCTGTCTAAAATGAGGAACCTAAAGTGCAGGAAAAGAATTAAAAAGTGTTATGTAGAAGCAGTGCATCATGGGAGAAAACTGAAATGAAAGTATGCCGTTAATAAATATCTGCTGAAAAAAATATAAAGCCAATCACCATTAGTCTCCTACACTCATTAAAGAAAAACGCCAAATATTGTATAAGATTAGACTGATTACTTCAAAGGTGTTGTCCCACTTATATCTGTTTTGTTGCAGGAAACAGACAGCTCCGTACATTGCACAGTGGCCGGGAATGGTACTGCAGCTGGAGTCCAATTCACTTCAACAGAAAGCTTGCAGAAGATGGGATGCTACACAATGGTAGACACGGCCCTGCCTCAACGTTTTTCGAAGATGTCTTGCTGCCATCAATTCCTAAATAAACTAATTTTTTTAATGAAATGGAATAATGTCCCACTTCCCCCTTCAGATGTGTTCTGTTGTGAATAAAATATAGTTCTATGAGATTCCCAAATCATTGCACTCTTTATTTCTTTATATTTATTTAATAATACTCATCTTTATTCATATAGTACCAACATATTTCACAGCGCTTATAAGACAGGGAGAACAGATACAAGACCACGGTTACATGTAGTAATCAGTTGATGGAGACAGTAGGGGTGAGGGTCCTGCTCCAAGGAGCTTACATACTACAGATGATGGGGGGATACAGGAGGTAAAGGGGCTGGAGATGTGCAAGGTATGGCAAGGTGGAGTGTGAGGGTATAACACAGACAATAGTCGGGCCGTATAGTGGCTGAATTGGTATGACTACTGGAGGCAGTTGATTACAGCTAGCAGAAATTGTAGTCAGTAAGACAGGGAGCATGTTATCAGGGGGAGTATAGGGGGGTTTGGTTTAGGGGTTATGGTATGCCTCCCTGAAGAGGTAAGTTTTTAGAGCACGCCTGAAGTTTTGTGCATCAGGGATTGCCTGGATAGTTTTGGGTAGCGCGTTTCAGAGGACTGGTGCTGCTCTAGAGAAGTCTTGGAGGGGGAATGAGAGGTTCAAGTTAAAGGGGTGCTTAATATGATTTCGTTGGCAGAACGGAGGGCGCGGGCTGGTAGATTGAGATGAGGGAGGCAATATATGGCGGTCTGGTGCTGTGGAGAGCTTTGTGGATGAGAGTGGTGAGTTTGAATTAAATTCTATATTTGACGGGCAGCCAGTGCAGTGACTGGCACAGGGCAGAGGCATTCGAATAGCAGCAATGCAATGCATGTGCAATATGCAATGAATTTAGTTTGGGCTTTATGTAAATAGTAAGTTTCAGTCTGGAGCTTTAGTTAGGTTGAATTTAGTTCCAGTGCTGTATTTATGATATGAACTTGGTTCTGTTATTATATTATCTATGTTATAAAGTTGGTTCTAGTGCTAAATATACGTTATGTGCTAGCTCCTGGTGCTGTATTTATACTATGAGCTTGTGTGTGATACAGTATGTATTCACTAAGCTGTTCTGGTGTGGGTATGCTGCTATCTTGCTGCTTTCTGCACACACAGAATCCCGGCAGACCGCCTATCCGTGCAATATAAAATCTTTTTCTCTTATGACAAGGGAGGGAAGGGGGCCCAAAAAAGAAAAAATCTGCAAAGAGTGCTATATAATCTGCTGCCAGTCACTGGTTTTAGCACATGTTGAGGGGTACTAAAGGGATACTAAGATGAGCTGTGACTGCTGGACCTGGAAGTGAACTGAGAGCATGGGGAATCTGTATGGAGGTGAGCAGCATGTTGGATTGGGTAAGTATTGGTGTTTATTTACTTTTTTTTCCCCAAAAAGCTTGGTGATGGTTGGGAGGGGTTGGGTGGGTTGTTTTAAGACATGAGAACTGGGCTCACTACCCCAATCCATTGATATCCAACTATTGCAAACTTTAGAAAACTTTGGGTTCCATAGCGGATCTGAGCAGAAATATGCTACCCTCCCAGCACCATCGCACTCATCTCTGAGTACATGTTCCTATATTCCTCAATGTTTCCTTTGAACTTCATGTGCATTTTATGACATCTCAGTGTAGACTGTTAGCCTTCCCTGTGGAGGCATAACGTTAAGCTGTGGGGCCCCAGTGTAAAATATTTTAGAGGGCCACTTCTACCATTTATGACAGTGGTGTTTTCCCATGTGAAAGAGGAGCCTCTGGGCAGTAAACTGTGGAAGTGACTGCTGCAGTCCACCTGCACCCCTAATAGTTGTGTCCCTGCTTTTGACTACAGGCTGCCATGCAATCATCTGTGTTTGTAGTCACAAAGTGATGGAGATGAACCAGATGGGTTGCTCTGCTTTGTTAGCTTCCAAAAACATTTTTTTTCCATTTCTATGGAAATCTGCAATTGTGAACAGTCATGATTGTATTGACGTTAATGGGTGCTATAATGTGACAGAGAGGACGTGCGCTGGATTACATAATAACCATTGATTAAATATCTGGAAGCTGAGGCATTCAAGCTTTACAAACACAAAGCAATACGTCTAAACTTCTAGGCAGTTCAATGAAGATGTAGGGGTCTGCTACAATAAAGGAGGAGAGGAGAACAATAGGAAACAATGGACTTATATGGGACCCCGAAATGTCAAATAACAGGTCTGGTCACCTGCGCTACCCAGAAGTAAGAAGGAGCACCCTATGTTGAGGAGTGAGAAAGGTGAGTATATAGGGGTTTTTACAAGCAGAAAAGGGGGCATTATTTATTACAAGGGCAGAAGCGTGGGCAATAATTACCGGGGCAGAAATGGGGGTATTATTACTTTTTGGTGCAGAAAAGGGACATCGTTAATTATGAGGGAAAAGGAGAGGGATTATTACTTTTGGGGCATTATTAGTTACAGGGACAGAAATGGAGGATTATTACTGATGGGTGCAGAAAAGGGGCATGTAGAAAAGGCGGGATTATTATTGATGGGCCATAAGGGGGCATTATTACTGACGGAGGTTTAAAATAGGGAGCTTTTACTCTGTGGAAGGCAATAAAAGTGGTATTTAAGGCCCATTCAGACACAGTGATTCTCACTCAATATTCCCCCAAAGCCATCTTTTGAGCAAGAATCATTGGGTCTAAATGCACGGACATCGTGCAGTTTTTATGCAGGAGTCGTTCCTCGTTCAACTCAGTTTTTTCGAATTGAGCGATGAACTCTTATCAGTGGTGCAGGCTGTTATCATAGTCGGCAGTGCTGATAAGATTCTTACAGCCCATGTCCCGCTGGCAGTTCACAGCGGGACGCGAGCTGTAAGCGTGGAGAACAATGCAGCTGTTTGCTTATGCAGAACAGCAGTATTATTCGCCGAGCGATAGCGGCGATGTCCTGCTCCGCCTGCATAGCTCTTTAGTAGCTACTTATCTACTATAGACTATGCAAAGGTGATCGTTTAAAACTGTCATTCTAACTATCGTTTGAGCAACTTTTGAGCAATCATCTGTCAGTGTAAATGGGGTCTTACTGTATGCAGACTAATTACTATCTGGAGCACTATTGATTGGGATATTGTGTAGTGATGTGGAAATCATAGGAGCCAAAGTAGTACCATGGAAAAATACAACTCAATCTTCCAAAAACCAGCCTTCAGACATCAACGTCGTTGGAAAAATGAAAGTTCTGATTCTTTGAAAGCGGGTTAGTCTGGCGCTGATTGTAAGAGGGAATACAATGACACATCATGTGCAGTTAGAGAACATACAAACCTCACAGTCACTTCTTTCTATCCCACTACTTTCGATAACCCCCCTCATCCTCTTAACTAACATTTCCCTTTAAGTAAACTGCTACAGCTACACATAAAGGAACCTGACTTTGTACTCCTGACACTTTAACTCAATTATCCCTCAATTTCCTTGCGGTGTAAAGTCCACCTTTAAATATTAATGTTACAATCCTGAGTGCTTTCATTTCAAGTCAACACAGGTGAAGCAACTAAGTACATAAAAGAAAAAAGTCCATTCCTATGTTCCTAAGTTGTCGCTAACACTTCCCCACCCGCGTCTCCCTGCGGTATGTCATGAGCCGCGTCAGGAAAGTGCGGCGTAATGAGGAGGTGGTTATAGTTCATGGCATTGGTTAAATACTTGTCAATACCAATGCTATAGATACAAACATACAAACGCAGAACGCATCCATTATCCCCACTCCAGGGATGGGAGAAGTCACTCTTCACGTACCTCTTAATTATTATCCACACTTGGCCAACTAGCAGACAAGAACATGAACTGACGGTAATGGTGGAACAACAACGTTGTGTTGTGTTTTGCTATTTGTGCCGGTTTATATTGAAAGACTGCGGTACAAATCCACTTTATATTATGCCTGACCGAAAAGCAAGAAATACCATATATAATTCACTCCTTCATCGGGTCTTCTTTTGCCATTCGAAGGACTACTAGTTGACTTTCTACTATTGCCTTGCATATAGCACGCCATGTCAAAATCTTAACCCCCTAGTGACCAAGCCGATTTGCGCCTTAACCCTTTGCAATCCAATTTTGGATTCAGGGTTTCCTAGGTTTTTTTTTTTCTTTTTGCCATTATAAAATGGCGCCATCTGCTTGCTAGAGCCAGTACTGCGGTATAGGAGATGCTGGAGAGGCCCCGGACAACAGAACAACCAGTAATATACAGTAAGAATACCCTGCCGGACGTCTTCCGACATCGGAGCTGTACAACCTTCAATCAGAATGTCTTCAGACATTGTCTTCCAGTGGATTGGAAGGGGTTTTTTTATCGTTGCATTCCAGGACCCATAACTTTTTAATAGAATATTTTTTGTGAGGCAAGTTATATTGTTTAGGGCTTCCAAACACTAGCGTTTTTTTTAACGCAAATGTCAATGGGACTTTCAAATGGGTTAATCCCCCATAGCCCCGCTCTCTCTCTCTCTCCTTGCTATGGGGAAATCCCAAGCAGGGTTTCTTCTCTCTTTCCTCCTGGAGCAGCTATCTGTTCATGCGATTTTAAGCGCAGTATAGGTGCGATTTTTTTCGTGCACCTATACTGCACTAAAACAGTGCTCATGTGAACTAGATCTTATAGACTTTTGTTACCAACTTTCACAGATTGGTGAACCTCTGGGTATCTTTGCTTCTGAGAGACTCTGCTTCTCTAACATGCACTTTTTACACACAGTCATGTGACTCAGTAGAAAGTTGACCCTCCAGCAGTTTTTCATCAGCACTGCTTACTTTTATAAACTTCTGTTTCCCTTGTTCCAACTTTTGTGAGATGTGTTGCTGCCATCAATTACTAAATTAGATAATTTTTTAAAAATGAAATGGAAAAATGTCTCCCTTTCTGACATGTTCTGTGTTCTATGGTGAATACAATATGGTTATATGAGATTTGCAAATCAATGCACTCTTCTTTTTTCCTTAATATTTGTTTTCATTTTACACAATTTTTTGAAATTGAGGTTGTATTTCCGCTGACACCTGCCCGGTAGAAGTCCCTGTATATCATTCACCACAGACTGCGCTCACTGAGGACGCTCCTGAAGCAGACGGATCTCCCCTGCGGGATGCGACACATGAAAGAGTTAATGTCACAGTGCATTATTCCAGGAAGAAGGGCTTCTGATCCGTCAGGGGTTTGATCATTTCACTTGCATACGATAATATTATCAGTGCTGACAGTGGGTTTTAGAAAGTCTGGGACACAGCACAAAACCAGAAACCTACTGTCAGGGGTGTATAATGAGAATGAATAAAACCCATGGTGGAGAAAGAAGAGCGTCCGCCATAAACGGCGGACGGATGAAGAACCACGCTGATGTTTTTGATCTAGATTGGATCATAGGGAATAAAACATAAATACCTGAAATAAAACCTACAGAGGAAGCACAACTTCTTTCACCTGCCTATGCTAAATCTGGAGCCCTCAATACACCTAGGCTGGATCTTGTATGGCAGGTATGAATAGGATGCCTGCTCAGAGGTGGCACTGGGTGTATCTTGTCTGCCCCCAAATTAATATGTGGTTGAGCTAGAAAATCCAGGATGTCATCAAAAGAAGAATCATAATACCATATGTTGAGTCCTGAGTCACACATTTAATATGTAGCAGAGTTCCATATATCTTTATGCAGGAGATATATGTACACAACCGAGTGGACTCACTGGAAGTTTCACAATGACCATAACATTGGTGATGGTAGTCTCCTGGTGGCTCAGCGGTTAGCACTGTTACCTAGCAGTGCTGGCGTCCTTGATCCAAATCTGACGAAGGACATCTGCATGAAGTTTGTATGTTCACCCTGTGTCTGTGTGGGGTTCCTCACACACTCCAAAAACATACTAATAAGTAAATATAGATTGTAAGCCCCGAAGGGGACAGAAAATATGCCAAGCAAGAGTACTAACCACTGAGCAACCATACTTTAATCAGTCCTCCCCCTACTCTTCTTTTTCTTCCTTCTCCTCCTTTTCTTCTTCTTCTGTTCAGCCAGGATGAACTGCCAGAGGTTCTGGTTCACTCTGAATCAAACCTTTAGGAAAGTTTGAACTGAAACAGATTTCAACTGGTTTGGTTAATTCAATATCATTAATTTTAAGCTTGTACATACAGTAGGAGCAGTATTATAATACAGTAAAACCTCTACTAGAATTGACATCTATTAAGGTCGATTTCGAGTAAGGCCATTTTTGTTTAGCCAAAGTTTTGCCTCTAATAACACTGGCGTGTGCCGGCCCATGTGACCTTGCTGTTGAACCCACGTGATCTCCTGCTCGGCATCTCCTCCTCCTGCTGCTAATGCAGCCCACCCTTCTCCATCATCGATGACAGGTAATACATTAGTACAATACAGTATTGTACAATTGCACTCCAATGTAAGAGCACAGAGAACACCGTGATAACGCTGAGGACAGATAATGATGTCACCTACAGTCCTATGTAACAGCAAAGAGAACACAGTGATAACGCTGAGGACAGATGATGTACTGTAGTACAGCAGATGTCACCTGCACTCCAATGTCAGAGCACAGAGAACACAGTGATAACCATGAGGACAGATGATGTACTGTAGTACCTCCAATGTAAGAGCACAGAGAACACAGCAATAATGCTGAAGACAGATGATGTAGTAGATGTGACCCGCAGTCTTATGTAACACCACAGATAACACTGTAACATGTTCAATAACAGGTTAAATGTTCATTTATTCTTTAAAGTAGTCTGTTATATTAATTTATTATTCTTATTGTTTTTGGTATTAACCCCCTAGTGACCAAGTCTATTTGCCCCTTAGTGATGAAATTTTGAAAATCTGTCGTATCACTTTAACATAGAATAACTCAGTAAATGTTTTGCATATGCGAGTGATTCTGACATTGTTTTTTCACCACATGTTGTACTTCATTTAGGTGGTAAAAATAGACCAATAGAATTTGTGAATATTTATTAAAAGCACCAAAATTGGGATAATTTTGAAAAAAATGTTATTTTTTCACAACTTCAACTGTAATATCTCAAATATGTGCAAACACACTGTACACATTTTTGTTAAGATGTATATTTCCATCTGTTTACTTTATTCTGGAAGCACATTTGAAAAACTTTTTTTTTTTTTAAATTTAGGAGACGTACAAATTTAACATTACTTATCAACATTTTAATGAACACTTTGTTTCCCTGCACGAAGCCAAGATTGCAAAGGCTCATAGGTGTCAAAATGATAGCTACCCCACTTAATGTATGCACTGAGGGGGTCAGGAGTATTTCGACCCCACTGGGTTTTTTTCAAAAACTAATGCAATTTAGAGGAGAAAAAATAAAATTTCATATTTTTGCAAATATGTCATTTTAAAGACACATTTTTTTCTATAATGCACATGAAAATGAGGATTTACACCCCAAAATGGATCTCCCTGTTTGTCCTATGTTTAGAAACATACCCATTGTGGCCCTAAGCTAATATCTGTATGCGCAACAGGGCCAAAACTGAAAGAAGCAGCCAGTGGCTTTCAGAACAGACATTTTGCTTGAAGGTGTTTTAGGCCCCATTGCCCACTTGTAGAGCCATTGAGTGTATAAAACGACAGAGAGCCTCCACAAATGACCACATGTTGAAAACTAAACCCTGTATCGAATTAATCTAGGGGTGTACTGCGTATTTTGACCCCACAGTTTTTGAATGAATATAAACAAAGCAGAAGGAAAAAATATAATCTTCATTATTTTGGCAATTGTGTCCTTTTAAAAACAGTTTTTTTTGTACAGCACACACATGAATGAAGACTTTCACCCCAAAATGGATCCCCCTGTTTGTCCTGTGTTCAGTGGTATACCCATTGTAGCCTTAATCTTCTGTCTGGCTGCACAACGGGGCCCAAACCGAAAGGAGCATTGAAGTTCAACTGTTTTTAGCTTTTACGTGATATCCATTGATATCCATTGGCGATCATGTGACCGGAGACCGCTCGTCGCAGCCCTCAGTTACTGCTCCAGGCGCTCAGTTACCTTTGGTAGCCAGGTGCATGGAGATTTTAAATTTCCCAGATCCTCCCCAGCTTCTGCACTTGTGTCCGCCATTTTGCCAACTAGTGTGTGTGCCGAAGTTGGGGAAACGTCAGCGGATAAAGATCCCATCGGGGGTCATCACCTGAGACCTTAGGTAAGTAATTTCACCTTCCCTCATGGAATAGATCCGTGACGGGAGGTGACATTTAAACTTCTTTTAACTTCTACATGATTGCTCTTATCCATTGAATAGCGGTGATCACGTGACCAGGGAATCCATACCTTGGCTGCCGTGAAATCTCCAGGCTATCGGCTACCTATGGTAGCCATTCGCTATTGAACGGCGGCTGTTTAAACTGCATGATGAGCGATGAGCTTCATCGCTGATTGTTTAGGCTGCATAAAAGATGAGCGATGAAGCTGTGTATCATAATGGAGGGAGGCAGGGGGAGCGAAAGGAGAGAAATCTCCTGCACTTCCCCGCCCCCCTGCTGGCCGCTCCGTGAGTGAGACAGCTCTGCTAGCTCCCGTGCAGGAATACGGGAGCGCAGAGATATAGGGGCGAGTGTCGGGCAGCGTTCTGCCTTCTCCTTTCCCAAGTACACAGCGTTCAATGAGTGCTATGTACTAAAAGGTAAAAGTCTAACTTCCACTACCTGAGCTGGCAGTAACGTGACTGTCTGGATCCCCTGCTACATCAGAGCTGCAGGGTCATAGCAGACAATGACCAGCTCTGCCAGTGACTATTGTCACTACAGGGGCTGTTTTTCCCTGTTACTGGGGCTTATATGTATGCCACAGGTACGGTGGGAAAGTATCAAATAATAAAAACAAAAACGTTAATACCCTCAGATGTCTTATATGACATCATGGAGAACAAAAATAGTAAAAAAAAATTACATAAATCAGTGAAACAAAATTACAGATGTATGTCACAGAAAAAAAATGCAACAAATAATTTTGGTAGCTGAAGGAAAAAAATAGGGCAGTTAAACCACCACATGGGTAAAATCCTCAAAAAGTGTTTGGTCCTTAAGGTACAAAACAGCTTGGTCCTTAAGGGGTTAAATTTGGTTTGATGTGTTTTTTGGAATGTCTACAATAAATTAATTGGATTTACATTGATTCCTATGGAAATAATTACCCCTAGTAGCAATGGTTTCAGGTAAAGCCGATTGCTTTAGGTCAGATTACCAAAGTTAGTAGAGGTTTAACTGTAGTTACATTCTTGTACATAGAGAGAATTATTATAGTAGTTATATTCTTGTACATAGTGGGCAGTATTATAGTAATTATATTCTTGTACATAGGGGGCAGTATTATAGTAGTTATATTCTTGTACATAGGGGGCAGTATTATAGTAGTTATATTCTTGTACATAGGGGGCAGTATTATAGTAGTTATATTCTTGTACATAGGGGGCAGTATTATAGTAGTTATATTCTTGTACATAGGAGCAGTATTATAGTAGTTATATTCTTGTACATAGGAGGCAGTATTATAGTAGTTATATTCTTGTACATAGGGGGCAGAATTATAGTAGTTATATTCTTGTACATAGATGACAGTATTATAGTAGTTATATTCTTGTACATGGGGGCAGCATTATAGTAGTTATATTCTTGTACATAGGAGCAGTATTATAGTAGTTATATTCTTGTATATAGGAGCCAGTATTATAGTAGTTATATTCTTGTACATAGGGGGCAGTATTATAGTAGTTATATTCTTGTACATATGGAGCAGTATTATAGTAGTTATATTCTTGCACATAGGAGGCAGTATTATAGTAGTTATATTCTTGTACATTGGAGGCAGTATTATAGTAGTTATATTCTTGTACATAGGGGTCAGTATTATAGTAGTTATATTCTTGTACATAGGGAGCAGTATTATAGTAGTTATATTCTTGTACATAGGGGGCAGTATTATAGTAGTTATATTCTTGTACATAGGGAGCAGTATTATAGTAGTTATATTCTTGTACATAGGAGCAGTATTATAGTAGTTATATTCTTGTACATAGGAGGCAGTATTATAGTAGTTATATTCTTGTACATAGGGTTCAGTATTATAGTAGTTATATTCTTGTACATAGGAGCAGTATTATAGTAGTTATATTCTTATACATAGGAGCAGTATTATAGTAGTTATACTCTTATACATAAGGGGCAGTATTATAGTAGTTATATTCTTGTACATAGGGGGCAGTATTATAGTAAGTATATTCTTGTACATATGAGGCAGTGTTATAGTAGTTATATTCTTGTACATAGGAGGCAGTATTATAGTAGTTATATTCTTGTACATAGGGGCAGTGTTATAGTAGTTATATTCTTGTACATAGGGGGCAGTATTATAGTAGTTATATTCTTGTACATAGGGGCAATATTACAGTAGTTATATTCTTGTACATAAGAGCAGTATTATAGTAGTTATATTCTTGTACATAGGAGGCAGTATTATAGTAGTTATATTCTTGTACATAGGGGGCAGTATTATAGTAGTTATATTCTTGTACATAGGGGGCAGTATTATAGTAGTTATATTCTTGTACATAGGAGCAGTATTATAGTAGTTATATTCTTGTACATAAGGGGCAGTATTATAGTAGTTATATTCTTGTACATAAGAGGCAGTATTATAGTAGTTATATTCTTGTACATAGAGGGCTGTATTATAGTAGATATATTCTTGTACATAGGGGGTCACTATTATAGTAATTATATTTTTGTACATAGGGAACAGTATTATAGCAGTGTTAGACATGTACATTAAGAGCACTACTCTGACTGTATGTCATTATTAATGGAATGGAATTTCGCATGTTCAGGGGGACAGAATATTCCAGACTTCATATAAAGTCTTATGTCAGGTCTTGCTGTAAAATCTGTAGGTTCCTATTGAGAATATACAGTGTTTGGTTTCATATGACTGAATATTCTATGGCAGTATTATGGTAGCGTGAGAAGTACTTTTCTGCTGTCTGGATTGCAGCAAGGACTTTCCTCATTGCTCTTTATGAGACTCTGAGTAACACGACGGAATTCTCCAAATAAATACCGGCAGACTGATTCAAAAGCCAATTTATGTCAGTGAAGATTGATTATAATAACCTCTTGTTTTATGATCTTTCTTACAAATGAACTTCAGTCAGGATCGCGAAGAGGCCGCCACACATTATATTTTAGAGCATTAATTTTTAATTTAACATACAGTAGAAAATAAATCCCCGGTAATGAGTAACCCCTGCTATGCAGCCATTGATCACGGTGATAATCCTGGAATGTATCACAGAGATGCTGATATCAGTGGGATTTTAAATGCTTTTAAAACAATATTCTGGCATTAAGTGGGCACTGGATTAATGTTCAGAAGTCACGAAAAAGGTCAGCCTGGGATGTAATAGATTAAAGCGCTCACATTTAATGTCCGATGACTGATGGTTTGAAAGCCTGAAGAAAAACAGCTGCCGTTGCGCTGTCAATGGGGCATGGCTGCCTAATGCTGGCATGAAGAATGAGAATAGATACCAAATCTGGAAGTGCGTTATGTAACAGTTGAAGACCAACAAGTGTGCTCTTACTTTAGAGGTAGGTTGCTTCTTGGTTCCTGGAGAGAAGGGGCTCAAACAAGCACAAAGTCCTACTTTCCCAAGTGGTTAGGGCAGCAAGAAGAGGCTCGATCTTTGCAATGGGGACACATCACCTCATTATGTGTCCACCAAGGTCATAAATTAACAAGTTCAATGCAAAGTTTTAGAAATGACTAAATTGAGGGTTTGTGCTAGAATAAGGAAAAGACAAGGGCAGGTATAGAGCCACAACCCTCAGCATGCAGACAGCCAAATTGCAATATGGAGAACACAGTATAGGTGCAAAATACCGATGAAGAACCAGTAACATATCTACCACTTACTGGGATGGGCTACTTAGTATTATGCCTGCACACAGATACGGCATACAAAGGGTACCAGACCAACTGATACGTGTGGTGCACCATGCAGGCTTACTACCTATTAATGACTTGTTCTTTTCTGGATCTCTACACTAACATTACAAACGTTGGGTTTTGGGCTTCCATATTTACACTAAGCAGCCCCTCCCCTCAATATGGGGTCGGTGTTTGAATAGTTGTTCACCAGTATAATACAGCTGTGCAATGCTTCTCCATATAGCAACCTGAGTGTCTGCATGCTGTGGGATGTGGTAGTACTACACCTGTGTTTTGTATCAGCATACCAGTAAGTATGGTTCCTGGCAGTGATTTTCCTTTAATTGATATGTCCTCTTTCTGTGATTTGATTCCTTATATGTCTTTTCCTTCCCCTTGTTCTTATTTTCCTCCACTTCATTTTCCTTCTTCTTTTTCTCCTTCGCCATGCTTTTTCTTTTCTCCACTGGAGGAGGAGATAGTAGAAAAAGGAAGACGGAGAAGGAAAAACAAGGAGAAAGAACAAACATGGTGGCTTAGGGGTTAGCCCTGGTGCCTTGCAGTGCTAGGATCCTAGGTTCAAATCTGTCCAAAGAGAGCATCTGCATGGACTTTGTTTTTTTATGTTTCTCTATCTCATCCAGAGAAAAAAGACCAATCATAGTTGCTTGGCTGTTAGCAGTGCTGTGGTTGTAGATTTAAGTTTGACCAAGGGCAGCATCCAGATGGGGATTTTATGTTCTCTTACTGTTTATTCTTCCTGTTCTTCCCCTCCTCTGGAGCACAAAAGTCAGGTGTGGTGGCTCAGCTGTTAGCACTGGTTCCCCTATTATCTCCAGTCATTCACATTATTGGTGATGCCAATCTCTGCTTCCAAGTCTTTTACATTCAACTTACAGTTTTTATAACCAAGATTTTCCACATCATTATTGATCATTTTTATCTGTTTTTTCTCAGCCACTCGATACTATAATAATGCAAGTTTTACTTACCAGGTTTGAGAGTTGATATGGGTCAGGAAAAGAGATGAGCAATCACAGAAAATGGCCGTTACTTACTGACTGAGGAGTGCATATAGATGCATCCTCCTCTCACCATGCAGGTAGCTGACTACCAAATGGAGGAGCCAATAACACCTGTGCAGGACACCGATAAGACTGCCACTCACACTGCCTCCTGATAATGAGGGGGGTGGATGCTTGGTGCACACTCTCACACATAGTGGATACAGGGTGTCAGACCATTCTGATATATGTAGTTCACCATGCAGACCAGCAACCTATTAATGACGCCATGATAATTCGGTGGGTTGCCCTGCATTTCCATCAGTGAACCACATTGGTACTGCCACCCTGGGCTCCCTCTGGAGTCTTAATGCCACACTGCATGTGAATGATAGATAATAAATGCAAGGCATTGGTTGAATATTGGCCAAGAATCGAGCGAGTATTGTCCTTAGCGAGTACCTGCCCGCTAGGAAGAAAAGGTTCGGGTGCCGGCATGGGTGAGCGGTGAGTTGCGGGAGTGAGCAGGGGGGAGCGGGGGGAGAGAGCGAGAGAGAGATCTCCCCTCCATTCCCCCCTGCTCTCCCCCGCCACTCCCCGACCCCCACCGGCACCCGAACTTTTTCTTCTGAGCAGGCAGGTACTCACTAAGGACAATGCTCGCTCGAGCAATTGTCCTTATCGAGTATGCTCGCTCATCTCTAGTCAGGAACTCTATCTTTTCTCCTTAAGGAGAGAACCTAGTAGGTGAGTGAGTGAGGAGACTTATAAGGCCATTCATGCTCCTCAGTCTAATATGCAAATATGGGAGATGGAACAATACCTCTGCAGCTCCAGCTATTGGAAGGCGGCATTCCTGCAAGTCAATGTTAGACTCTTTATACAAGCCTTGTAACAATGACTGGGAATTGAAAGTTGATATGAAATAGATTTACTAGTGATATTTGCACACATATATATTATTAATGCTCTCAGGAACAGGTCACACATACAGGTACTGATCTGTTCCCAGACTTGGACCTGCGGTGGCTTTCACTTGGCTAAATTCACTAGTACAGTATTGTGATCAGTGGGAAATCTCCTATTTTGTCACCTCCTATCCACTAGTTTGTTGTTGGGGCACTTGCTATGCAATTATCTTATAGCCGATCCATTACAGTGAGTCAGCTGACCACATTGCTGCAGCTGAAGGCTGTTTGGAGAGAAGTTCCTGATTGGTTTTCCTCTCTCTAAATATTCTTGGCTTCTGCAGTGTGTTGCTGATTATAGTGCAAGTAATGTGCATGTAGATTCAGTACTGCTTTTATGCTTCTAAATTCTGTTCTTGTCATGTGTTATGTTCTCAGTCTTGCATATTTGCTGTCTCCTAGTGGTGATACATGTTTCATGCTATTGCTCATCATTTCCACTTGTTACAAAATTCGGCCCTTCTGTAGGTTCTGAGGGTGTGCGAGTACTGGAAGACACTGTCATTATCCAGGAAAGATGATTGTTATAGATGAAATCCAGTTCTGCTATCCTGCGCCCTACTGATGTCATAAGTACTGGTCAAAATGTGATTGTTCCCAGCAACAGAAACCACGTAATCTTGTAGATATGATACCTTTTAATGGCTAACAAAAATACATGATGTTATAGCGAGCTTTCGGAGCTCTTTATGGTCCTTCCTCAGGCGTAATGGAACAGTTCTACAGATGTACAGTATTTAATAAATACAAGTGATCACATGCTAGGGCACGAACATGGTAAACTTAATTTGCATTAGATAAATACCAGAGTCAGAGGGTGAGAGGGCACAGACATGTCAGGATTAATAGCATTTAGATACATACCAGGGAGGGATGACCATAACAGTAAATAATTAGTCCAGTGACAAGAAATGTGTCACTGGACTAATTATTTACTGTTGAAGTCATCTTTTTCAACAGATTGATAATCTTAAATGCAGCAGGATACATAGAAATAGCCATTATGGTGCTGAGTCTAGTTAATAACCCAAGAGGTGAAATTCGGATCCCTTCCGAGTGGTAAATATTTTATTCCTCGAACCCCTTCCCACGCTAGGATGTAAATGTGTGTCCCAGCTGGGAAGGGGTTTCCACAAATGGACATAAACGGATGTCCTAAGGATGGCGCAACCTTAGAAGCTGAGCCGCGCCATCCACAGCAGGAGCCGGTTATGACCTACAGCAGCTACTGTAAACTTACATCTTATGTAAACATATGTCCTATGGACGGCTGGAGCTCAGAAGTAGAGCTTGCGCCATCTGCAGCAGGAGTCGGCTGTAACTGATAGC
Organism: Eleutherodactylus coqui; assembly: GCF_035609145.1. Lineage (NCBI taxonomy): Eukaryota > Metazoa > Chordata > Amphibia > Anura > Eleutherodactylidae > Eleutherodactylus > Eleutherodactylus coqui. Next base: position 35,665,437 of record NC_089843.1, read on the forward strand.
CAGCCTCCTATTGTCAATGTTAACCCCTTGCATGCCGCGATCAATGATGATTGTAAAGTGTTCACACAGAGAGGGTGCTTCCTCTGATTGTGATCTGTATGATAAGCAATAATGCATTGCAGTACAGAAGTATTTTCATGGACTATCAGTGTGATCACAGGATTGCAGGTTCGGGTCCCCTACAGGGACATAAAACATGTAAAAGAAAATACTGCCAACCCCCAATAACTATCTGTCACTGATTGACAACATGTATAACATTTTTGTCAGCGAATCATCTTAATATATGATGCATGAATTTATAAATCTCATGACCAAGCGGATATCTATAACTATATATAGTAATCCCTTAACACTGAAGACATGTGCTCAGCAGCGGGCGTCAGACAGGCCAAATGTAATTCTGTCTACAGGCTGTTCCTCTTTTCACATTGTGTAAAGTGACTTAAATAGATTACTCTTACAGTATTATCACATTGTAACGACCATACAATAAAGCGAACACACTTTGTATCCTGCAAGGCAAACACTATAAAAAACATAGGCAAAAAAGGGAGCCCAAATATGTTTTTTTGTTGATATCGCCTCTCAAAAAAATTTTATAATAGTGATCAAAAAAGCCATATGTACCCCAAAATGGTACCAATAAAAAAAACACAACTCAAGCCCTTACAGAGCTCAGTTGATGGAATAATAAAAAAAAGTAGAGACTTTAAATGAAGCGATGCAAAAAGAAAAATGTATTACAAAAAAGGGGTTTTATTGTGCAAAAGTGGAAAATTAAAAAAAAAAAAAAATATATATATATATATATATATATATATATATAGTTTTAGTATTGTAATCGTACCAACTCGCAGAAAAAAATCATCATGTTATTTATGCTGCAGGATTCACACTGTAAAAAAAAAACTGATAGAATTGATGTCTTTTTGCCCTCTGCCCTCCAAAATTTCATAAAAATTGTTTAATACATTTATTGCACCCTAGCATGGCACCAATAAAAACTACAACTTTTCAGGCAAAAAACAAGCCCTCATACGGCCATGTTGATGGGAACATGTAAAAGTTATGGCTTTTGAAAAGTAAAGAGGAAAATTACCCAAAAATCGTTGTGTCCTTATTGCCTAAAATGGGCCACGTTCTTAAAGGGGTTCTGTCAGCAAAATAAAAAATTTATACTCACCTGCATCCTACCTTTGCAAAAAACAAAGTAAACTTACCTAATCCTGTTGTATTTCTTCCCTCCTTTGTTTAGCTGTCGCGTAAGGGGACATCTCCCAGTGGCTCCTGCGCGCTGACGCAGACATGGCCGCGTCTAACCTCTGATGTCCTCAGAGAGTCAACGGTGAGTGCGCAAGCGCGCCAGGAAGGAGGACACATGCGCACTCGCCGTCGACTCTCTGAGGACTTTAGAGCTTAGACGCGACAATGCCAATCAGTGGGTGACACGTACGTGTGACGCGTTGACCACTGACCCGGGCAGCAGTGCTTACCGTCCGGCAGTGGTCGGAGCAGTGCACTGCAATAGAACGGCTACCGAAGGGACATTAGGAAAGCAGCAGGCTCATGATGAACGGCCAGGTAAGGCACAGGTGAGTATAATTTTTTTTTTTGCTTACAGAACCCCTTTAAGGGGTTAGAGATGGAAACCCAGTGGAGGTTCTGCTGTTCACTAGCAAATGGGACCATCTTCAGCTTGACATCCCTTCTTTTGACTAGTGGCAAAATTACTGTGCAGATCCCAAACCATGAGAATAATAGCTGCAAGTGGCTGACAGTGAAAGCCTTTAGATTGACAGGTGATGAAGAGACACTTGAAAGAAAGGTAAGGAGAAAGCCAAATATGCTAATTTGCATTTTTCTGTGTTTACACCTCCTTTAAGATGGCACCTGCTGTGTATGGAGGTCAAGATGACTTTCTTTCTGAGTGTTTCCAAATATGTTGAAGTGATCTTGCATCTCGAAAGCCAGTTGGTGGTCCCGGTGATGCCAGGCGGGTCTACAGAGTGTGCACTTAAGATTATTAGGAACACCGTACAAGGAGGCTGAAATCAGACGCTATACAATTTGTGCATTACAATTTAGCAGTCAAAAACCCAGTGGAAAGAGAAAATCTTGGCGCCGTTTCCTTCTTCTGTTCTGGCATGCATGTAATTAAGAGATTAATCCGCTTAGGTTGGAGCAGTGACAGGAACAATGCAACCTTAGTGGAGCAGAGGCCAGAAGCTTATAGACTGCAGGGGAGAAAATGGAGATCGGGTCCAAGCATTTTATCAGGTTTATTAGAGACTAGTAGAGACCTGGATGAATGTACGATGTTATTTAGGAACATGTCGTGTCCTGCTGCCACGTGTATAGCTGCCCGGCTGGTGATAATGTTGGGTTGTCTGGAGTCCAGAACTGGTGATGCCAGAGGTTACTGTGCTTCTACTGTTAACATACATTAAGTCTCGTAAGTCGTTAATTGTAAAAATTGCATCAACTGTGCAAGTGTTGTAAAGACTAGTGGGCAGAGAGTATTACCCACAACCTGCTAGAAGGTAACCAGCATTTGGTCAATGGTCTTGTCTAAAAATATGACTATTCGTGACCGGATCATTCAGCTAACAGTCATCTATATTGTTTGCAATAAGCAGTAAATAATTCTTCCTGCAGGTATACTCCAACAACATGCCAAGATAATATATAAATTCACATCAACTACAAGATATAATATCACACAGATCACTATACCTACATGTCCTGGTGGTATATAGGTCATTCTAACTCTAGGCTATTGTGTTCCACAGGTTCACTCCAACTGCAAGCTAGAATGTTAATACAGGTCACTCGACTGAATGCCATAGAAATGTTATATCTTACTATTTCACTAGATTTTGGGACATGCCTGTCGGGATTCATGTCAGCAACAAGGCCATTCTTTTATGTATCTATCTGTGAGCCAATCAAAGGCTTATTAGATGGGACAGTGGGTCAGAGGGAACTGGCGGTTCACAAACAGATCATCTTCCAACTCTAACGACACAACTGAGCTTTGTTTACAGAGTACTTGATGCTCTACAACCAAACTATTGAATAATATTCTCCAAATTTGCCATTTCAGTAAGATCCTCTGTACCTCTGACTCCACCACTAATAGCGGATGCCTTTCGTGGGCCTGTGCCAATCTCTCTCTGTGGTCTTGCACTTCCCGGAACGAGGGTTCTACAAGATTTTCCATACACCCAAAGTCTCTCTCTTCCACCCGCTGGATAGCCTCGCACTCCTCCAAAACTTCAGACTTGTCACCAATATACAACCACCACTTAAAGAGAGCTCTTTGTGCTTGGCTGATCCTGCCAACTACAAAACCTTTGTGTAAGATTCCCTAAAGTTCCTTAGTTGGGCCACTTAGAGCTGGACTGGTGGCTTCTGTTTTTTTTAAGTCATATTGGTCATAGGGGAGATAGCAGTCGGTGATACAATTTGGCAGCTAAGTAACTTTATAGGCCCACATATAGTAGTAACGGTTGAGGAACATTAGTGATGAACTTCAACAAGTTACAGAAATAGTCTCCTATTGGGCAGTAGCAACAATATAGTTGGTCTCTAGTCTCCAGTTATGGTACGTGGCATTTGGTCTACTTGGCCCAATACCAGTCTCTACCAAAGCAAACATTTCTGACAAAATTTAGGCAGGCTCGAAGTGGACAGCTTGGGATGAAACCAGTATGCCAGCTATGTCACACACCACATTTGGGAGCACAGGTCTACAGCTCTTCCGCATCCTGAACTAACTCACTGCATGAGAAAGCCCCTATTAAAAGAATTTCTACTCCTGTGTAGATGCCATGCCAGATACCATTAGTTGCTGCTGACTCTCACTCAGACCCTCTAGATTATGGGGTCTGACCCGTCACTTTCACCAGTGCAGTGACTGCTCTATCGCTCCTCTTTGGCCCTGGTGGTCATCTCAAGTCACACTCTCTCCATCCTTTCAGGGACCCACACTTGTACTCTTGGGCCCTTTGTTGGTTAGACCCTCACCACACTTCCCCAGCATGCTATCACTATGGTTCCTTTAGTGTTACTTATCAGTTTGATTTTTGGGGGATTTTCTGTGAAACCGTATAATTTGGAGTAAAGTGGGCTCTTTGAGGACTCTCGCCTGCTCCTGTATGCTCTCCACACTATAGTACAAGTCATTCTGCACATCTTTCATTTAAACAAAAACAAGTACATCTGCTTTCAATAAAGGAAATGGCTACAATGAGAGAAGAAGTGGCGGCTGCATGATGACAACGGCAGCGCAAGACGACGGATACTTCTCTGTGATCAGTTTCATCTGAATGCTTTATTAAACCAAGCAAGAAACATCACACAAGTGTTACCATCTGTTGCTTATGATTTCTGTTTAGGGTTATCACGGTGTCTAAAAAACAAGCAGATTAAGCAGATTACTCCGGCAATATGCTACTTGGCTAAACACATGAATATATAATCATTGATATGCTAATCCGGAGGAATTCATTACAGAAGTAACAGATGATTACTTAAAAGTGACACGAGGCAAAAGGAACTAGCAACTCTATCTATAGATAGATATGAGATAGATGGATGGGTAGATAGGTACAGATCTAGCAAACTTTAACCTGACTGTGATAACTTTTGCAAGAAGTTATCTTATTTTTAAGCCATTAAAAACTTTTGAAAGGACAAATTTAAACTGTGGCACAGAACTTTTTCTTAACCAGATAAGAATCAAATTCTTGGCCCTTGGTCCTGGGCTTTAATCCTGGCCGATAGCAAACATACAGAGGAGGGTTAAAGCTCCTGCAATGTAGCAGAAGTGTAGCAGTGCTCAATGAGTGAATAGAGAAAGCTGAAATGCCACTTCCGCTATTCAACACAGCAATCATGTGACCACAGGTGCCCCCTGCTATGGCAGAGGTGCAGGGTCCTAGCAGACTCAGATCAGCTCTGTTAGTGACTAGTGTTGCTACAGGGGGATGTTTTGCCCTGTAACTGGGGTTCCTATGGATGCTTCTGCTACGTACGCCACAGCTACAATGGAAAAGTATTAACCCTTTCCAATCCAATGCCGGGCCTGCCCCGACGTCATCATTTCCCTCCACACCTCCGAAGTCGGGACAGGTCCGACACTGCAGTGCAGGAGTGCATCTGCACCTGATCATCAGACACATCGGGTGCAGATACACTCCTGCACTAATCCTCATCAAGGACCTCCGAGGAGAAGGCAGAAAGGGTGCCACCTGACCCCCGCGGTCACATGATCGCTGAGCCGGGAGGCAGAAGGGAGAATGTGGAAGTATTACTTCCGCATTCCCCTCACGGTGCAGTGAGCACCTGCACCCTCCTGAACTCTGTCAGTTCAGGAGGGTGAAGGAAAAATGTATTTTTTCTCATCCATTCTCCCAGCTCCAATTTATTTGGAGCTGGGGAGAATGGATGAGAAAAAATAAATGGATTGGAAAAGGTTAAATTAAAAAAAGGGAATGGGAATGACCCCCAGAGGTCCTATATGACGTTATGGAAACATAGTTATTAAATAAAGAGATACAAGGATAAGTTTTAAAAAATTACAGAATTAAATAAAAATATATACACAAAAAAGAAAATGACCCACCGCTGATACCAACCAAAACCATTGCCATATGCACCCTGTAATCCCAAACTATACAAATTATATATCAAAATGCCCAAAACAAAATGACTAACCCATTCCCTTACTTAATTTTAGTGCAAATATACCTACATGTCCTGGTGGTATATAGGTCATTCTAACTCTAGGCTATTGTGTTCTACAGGTTCACTCCAACTGCAAGCTAGAATGTTAATACAGGTCACTCGACTGAATGCCATAGAAATGTTATATCTTACTATTTTATTTAAAAAATAAACAACTACATATTTTTAGCTTTTCAGCCCTAATAAAACTAAAAAATGGAAAAAAAGAATCAGTCAAAAAGATAGAAAGAAAATTGCCCTATATGTCACAGTAAAAAAAAAGCAGAAATAATGTTGGTTGGTGAAGAAAAAAAATAGGGCCGTAAAACCACCACATGGGTAAAATCCTCATAAAAGTGTCTGTTTTTTTTTTTAACGAAACACCCTGATTTTTAAGGAGTTAACTAGAGATGAGCGAACGTACTTGTCCGAGCTTGATACTCGTTCGAGTATTAGCGTGTTCGAGATGCTCGTTACTAGAGGCGAGCACCACGCGATGTTCGAGTTACTTTCACTTTCATCTCTGAGACGTTAGCGCGCTTTTCTGGCCAATACAAAGACAGGGAAGGCATTACAACTTCCCCCTGCGACGTTCAAGCCCTATACCACCCCCCTGCAGTGAGTGGCTGGCGAGATCAGGTGTCACCCGAGTATATAAATCGGCCCCTCCCGCGGCTCGCCACAGATGCATTCTGACATAGAGGAGGGAAAGTGCTGCTGGTGCCAGAGCTGCTATAGGGAGAGCGTTAGGAGTATTTTAGGCTTCAAGAACCCCAACGATCCTTCTTAGGGCCACATCTGACCGTGTGCAGTACTGTTGAGGCTGCTTTTAGCAGTGTTGCACAATTTATTTATTTTTTGTATATCGGCCGTGCAGAGCATTGCATCCGCAGTCTGCAGTCATTGTACAGAGTATAGGGCCAGTACTGGTGAGGCAGGGAAAGAGATATTCAGGCTATATAGGCAGTGGGCTTTTTCCAAAAAATTGGGGAAAAATACTATATTTGGGCTGCCTGTGACTGTCTTCAGTTTACTGCGTGTCTGCTGGGGGTAGTAGTCCTAATTAATACGCAGCTAAGCGTTACAGCAGGCTTGCACAAAATTGTTTCCTGGATCTGCTGTCTCTGTTACATCAGCGCCGTCATCCCGCCAGAGGGAAACAGTATACATAATATTATACGCTGCCTACAGTATCTATCTGCTGGGGGTAGTAGTCCTAATTAATTCGCAGCTAAGCGTTACAGCAGGCTTGCGCAAAATTGTTTCCTGTTTCCTGGATCTGCTGTCTCTGTTACATCAGCGCCGTCATCCCGCCAGAGGGAAACAGTATACATAATATTATACGCTGCCTACAGTATCTATCTGCTGGGGGTAGTAGTCCTAATTAATACGCAGCTAAGCGTTACAGCAGTCTTGCGCAAAATTGTTTCCTGGATCTGCTGTCTCTGTTACATCAGCGCCGTCATCCCGCCAGAGGGAAACAGTATACATAATATTATACGCTGCCTACAGTATCTATCTGCTGGGGGTAGTAGTCCTAATTAATACTCAGCTAAGCGTTACAGCAGCCTTGCGCAAAATTGTTTCCTGGATCTGCTGTCTCTGTTACATCAGCGCCGTCATCCCGCCAGAGGGAAACAGTATACATAATATTATACGCTGCCTACAGTATCTATCTGCTGGGGGTAGTAGTCCTAATTAATACGCAGCTAAGCGTTACAGCAGGCTTGCGCAAAATTGTTTCCTGGATCTGCTGTCTCTGTTACATCAGCGCCGTCATCCCGCCAGAGGGAAACAGTATACATAATATTATACGCTGCCTACAGTATCTATCTGCTGGGGGTAGTAGTCCTAATTAATACGCAGCTAAGCGTTACAGCAGCCTTGCGCAAAATTGTTTCCTGGATCTGCTGTGCGTTCCGTAAGGGAAGTCAGCCTCCAACCACAGGCCAATAAGCGGCACATTTAATTACAGTGTTCTGTTTCTGCACTACTGGTAATACAGCATGCTGAGGGGTAGGGGTAGGCCTAGAGGATGTGGATGCGGGCGAGGACGCGGAGGCCCTAGTCAGGGTGTGGGCAGAGTCCGAGCTCCTGATCCAGGTGTATCGCAGCCGACTGCTGCGGGATTAGGAGAGAGGCTCGTTTCTGGCGTCCCCACATTCATCGCACAATTAATAGGTCCACGCGGTAGACATTTATTAGAAAATGAGCAGTGTGAGCAGGTCCTGTTGTGGATGGCAGAAAGTGCATCCAGCAATCTATCGACCACCCAGAGTTCTGCACCGTCCACTGCTGCAACTCTTAATCCTCTGGCTGCTGCTCCTCCTTCCTCCCAGCCTCCTCGCTCCATTACAATGACACATTCTAAGGAGCAGGCAGACTCCCAGGAACTGTTCTCGGGCCCCTGCCCAGAATGGGCAGCAATGGTTCCGAATCCTCTCCCACTGGAGGAGTTTATCGTGACCGATGCCCAACCTTTGGAAAGTTCCCGGGGTCCGGGGGATGAGGCTGGGGACTTCCGGCAACTGGCTCAAGAGCTTTCAGTGGGTGAGGAGGACGATGACGATGAGACACAGTTCTCTATCACTCAGGTAGTAGTAATTGGAGTAAGTCCGAGGGAGGAGCGCACAGAGGATGCGGAGGAAGAGCAGCAGGATGATGAGGTGACTGACCCCACCTGGTTTGCTATGCCTACTGAGGACAGGTCTTCAGAGGGGGAGGCAAGTGCAGCAGCAGGGCAGGTTGGAAGAGGCAGTGCGGTGGCCAGGGGTAGAGGCAGGGCCAGACCGAATAATCCACCAACTGTTTCCCAAAGCGCCCCCTCGCGCCATGCCACCCTGCAGAGGCCGAGGTGCTCAAAGGTCTGGCAGTTTTCTACTGAGAGTGCAGACGACCGACGAACAGTGGTGTGCAACCTTTGTCGCGCCAAGATCAGCCAGGGAGCCACCACCACCAGCCTCACCATCACCAGCATGCGCAGACATATGATGGCCAAGCACCCCACAAGGTGGGACGAAGGCCGTTCACCGCCTCCGGTTTGCACCGCTGCCTCTCCCCCTGTGCCCCAACCTGCCACTGAGATCCAACCCCCCTCTCAGGACACAGGCACTACCGTCTCCTGGCCTGCACCCACACCCTCACCTTCGCTGTGCTCAGCCCCATCCACCAATGTCTCTCAGCGCACCGTCCAGCCGTCGCTAGCGCAAGTGTTGGAGCGCAAGCGCAAGTACGCCGCCACGCACCCGCACGTTCAAGCGTTAAACGAGCACATAGCCAAATTTATCAGCCTGGAGATGCTGCCGTATAGGGTTGTGGAAACGGAGGCTTTCAAAGGTATGATGGTGGCGGTGGCCCGCGCTACTCAGTTCCCAGTCGCCACTACTTTTCCCGATGTGCCGTCCCAGCCCTGCACGACCACGTCTCCCGCAACATTGTACGCGCCCTCACCAACGCGGTTACTGCCAAGGTCCACTTAACAATGGACACGTGGACAAGCACAGGCGGGCAGGGCCACTATATCTCCCTGACGGCACATTGGGTGAATTTAGTGGAGGCTGGGACAGAGTCAGTGCCTGGGACCGCTCACGTCCTACCCACCCCCAGAATTGCGGGCCCCAGCTCGGTGGTGGTATCTGCGGCGGTGTATGCCTCCTCCACTAAACCACCCTCCTCCTCCTACGCAACCTCTGTCTCGCAATCAAGATGTGTCAGCAGCAGCACTTTGCCAGCAGTCAGTGTCGCACGTCGTGGCAGCACAGCGGTGGGCAAGCGTCAGCAGGCCGTGCTGAAACTACTCAGCTTAGGAGAGAAGAGGCACATGGCCCACGAACTGCTGCAGGGTCTGACAGAGCAGACCGACCGCTGGCTTGCGCCGCTGAACCTCCAACTGGGCATGGTCGTGTGTGACAACGGCCATAACCTGGTGGCGGCTCTGCAGCTCGGCAGCCTCACGCACGTGCCATGCCTGGCCCACGTCTTTAATTTGGTGGTTCAGCGCTTTCTGAAAAGCTACCCACGCTTGTCAGACCTGCTCGGAAAGGTGCGCCGGCTCTGCGCACATTTCCGCAAGTCCCACATGGACGCTGCCACCCTGCGCACCCTGCAACATCGGTTTCATCTGCCAGTGCACCGACTGCTGTGCGACGTGCCCACACGGTGGAACTCTACGCTTCACATGTTGGCCAGGCTCTATGAGCAGCGTAGAGCTATAGTGGAATACCAACTCCAACATGGGCGGCGCAGTGGGAGTCAGCCTCCTCAATTCTTTACAGAAGAGTAGGCCTGGTTGGCAGACATCTGCCAGGTCCTTGGAAACTTTGAGGAGTCTACCCAGATGGTGAGCGGCGATGCTGCAATCATTAGCGTCACCATTCCTCTGCTATGCCTCTTGAGAAGTTCCCTGCAAAGCATAAAGGCAGACGCTTTACGCTCGGAAACAGAGGCGGGGGAAGACAGTATGTCGCTGGATAGTCAGAGCACCCTCCTGTCTATATCTCAGCGCATTGAGGAGGAGGAGGAGGAGGGGGAGGAGGATGAGGAGGAGGGGGAAGAGACAGCTTGGCCCACTGCTGAGGGTACCCATGCTGCTTGCCTATCATCCTTTCAGCGTGTATGGCCTGAGGAGGAGGAGGAGGAGGATCCTGAAAGTAATCTTCCTAGTGAGGACAGCCATGTGTTGCGTACAGGTACCCTGGCACACATGGCTGACTTCATGTTAGGATGCCTTTCTCGTGACCCTCGCGTTACACGCATTCTGGCCACTAAGGATTACTGGGTGTACACACTGCTCGACCCATGGTATAAGGAGAACCTTTCCACTCTTATACCCGAAGAGGAAAGGGGTTCGAGAGTGATGCTATACCACAGAACCCTGGCGGACAAACTGATGGTAAAATTCCCATCCGACAGCGCTAGTGGCCGAAGGCGCAGTTCCGAGGGCCAGGTAGCAGGGGAGGCGCGGAGATCAGGCAGCATGTACAGCACAGGCAGGGGAAGACTCTATAAGGCCTTTGACAGCTTTCTGGCTCCTTAGCAAGACTGTGTCAACGCTCCTCAGTCAAGGCTGAGTCGGCGGGAGCACTGTAAAAGGATGGTGAGGGAGTACGTAGCCGATCGCACGACCGTCCTCCGTGACACCTCTGCCCCCTACAACTACTGGGTGTCGAAGCTTGACACGTGGCCTGAACTCGCGCTGTATGCCCTGGAGGTGCTTGCTTGTCCTGCGGCTAGCGTCTTGTCAGAGAGGGTGTTTAGTGCGGCTGGGGGAATCATCACAGATAAGCGTACCCGCCTGTCAACCGACAGTGCCGACAGGCTTACACTCATCAAGATGAACAAAGCCTGGATTTCCCCAGACTTCTCTTCTCCACCAGCGGACAGCAGCGATACCTAAGCAATACGTAGGCTGCACCCGCGGATGGAAGCATTGTTCTCTATCACCATCAAAAACGTGGACCTTTTAGCTTCATTAATCTGTGTACAATATTCCTCCTCCTCCTCCTGCTCCTCCTCCTGAAACCTCACATAATCACGCCGAACGGGCAATTTTTCTTAGGGCCACAAGGCTCACTCATATAATTTTTGTAAACAATTTTTATACGTTTCAATGCTCATTAAAGCGTTGAAACTTTCACCTGAACCAATTTTTCGTTAAACTGGTCTGCCTCCAGGCCTAGTTACAAATTAAGCCACATTAACCAAAGCGATTAATGGGTTTCACCTGCCCTCTTGGTTGGGCATGGGCAATTTTTCTGAGGTACATTAGTACTGATGGTACACCAATTTTTTGGGGCCCTCGCCTACAGTGTAATCCAATTAATTTTTTGCCCACCTGCATTAAAGCTGACGTTACATCAGCTGTGATGGGTAATGTAATGGGATATATTTATGTACCGCCGGTGGGTTCCAGGGAGCCACCCATGCTGTCTATCCACACAGAGTTGTAACTGCATGTGTCCACTTCTAAAGAACCCCAGTCTGACTGGGGCATGCAGTGTGGGCCGAAGCCCACCTGCATTAAAGGGGTTGTCTCACGCCGAAACAGGTTTTTTTTTTATTCAATAGGCCCCCCGTTCGGCGCGAGACAAACCCAAGGGATGGGTTAAAAAAAAAAAGTTTATTACTTACCCGAATCCCCGCGCTGCGGCGACTTCTTTCTTCCTTTACCAAGATGGCCGCCAGGATCTTCACCCACGATGCACCGCGCGTCTTCTCCCATGGTGCACCGTGGGCTCTGTGCGGTCCATTGCCGATTCCAGCCTCCTGATTGGCTGGAATCGGCACACGTGATGGGGCGGAGCTACGAGGACCAGCTCTCAGGCACGAGCAGCCCCATTCACCAGGGAAAAGACCGGACTGCGCAAGCGCATCTAAAAACACCAGAAGACAGCGAATTTAGACGGATCCATGGCGACGGGGACGTTAGCAACGGAGCAGGTAAGTGAATAACTTCTGTTTGGCTCATAATTAATGCACGATATATATTACAAAGTGCATTAATATAGCCATACAGAAGTGCTGAACCCCACTTGATTTCACGAGATAACCACTTTAAAAATGACATTACCTCAGCTGTGATGGGCAATGCAATGGGATATATTTATGTACCGCCGGTGGCTTCCTGGCACCCACCCATGCTGTCGGTCCACACGGAGTTGTAAATGCATGTGTCCACTTCTAAAGAACCCCAGTCTGACTGGGGCATGCAGTGTGAGCCGAAGCCCACCTGCATTAAACATGACATTACCTCAGCTGTGCTGGGCACTGCAATGGGATATATTTATGTACCGCCGGTGGCTTCCTGGCACCCACCCATGCTGTCGGTCCACAGGGACTTCACAATAGGGAGTTGTACCTGCCTGTGTCTATGAATTAAAAACCCCGGTCAGGTTGGGGCATGCAGTGTGGGACGAAGCCCACCTGCATTTAATCGGACGTTACCTCAGCTGTGATGGGCACTGCAATGGGATACATTTATGTACAGCCAGTGGGTTCCAGGGAGCCACCCATGCTGTGAGTGCACACGGAATTCCCATTGCGGAGTTGTACCTGCCTGTGACTATTTATAAAAAAACGCGGTCTGACTGGGGCATGCAGACACCTTGACAGAATGAATAGTGTGTGGCACATAGGTTCCCCATTGCTATGCCCACGTGTGCAGCTCGTGATGGCGGTGGCACAGGATTATATTTCTCATTGCTTCTGTACAGCATTGTGGGCTATCGCCCCGCCCCTTTTAAAGAGGGTCGCTGCCTAGCTGTGCCAACCCTCTGCAGTATGTGCCTGCGGTTCCTCCTCATGGCAGACGCACTTATAAATAGACATGAGGGTGGTGTGGCATGAGGGCAGCTGATGGCTGCGCAGGGACACTTTGGTGTGCGCTGTGGACACTGCATCGTGGGGGGGGGGGGGGGGGCAGCATGTAACCCAGGAGAAGTGGCAGCGGAGTGTCATGCAGGCAGTGACTGTGCTTTGTTGGAGGTAGTGTGGTGCTTAGCTAAGGTATGCCTTGCTAATGAGGGCTTTTCAGAAGTAAAAGTTGTTGGGAGGGGGGGGCACTCTTGCCGCTATTGTGGCTTAATAGTGGGACCTGGGAACTTGAGATGCAGCCCAACATGTAGCCCCTCGCCTGCCCTATCCGTTGCTGTGTCGTTCCCATCACTTTCTTGAATTGCCCAGATTTTCACAAATGAAAACCTTAGCGAGCATCGGGGATATACAAAAATGCTCGAGTTGCCCATTGACTTCAATGGGGTTCGTTACTCGAACCGAACCCTCGAGCATCGCGATAATTTCGTCCCGAGTAACGAGCACCCGAGCATTTTGGTGCTCGCTCATCTCTAGTCGAAACCTGTTTCAGTTCAAACTATACTAAAGGTTTGATTCAGAGTGAACCAGAACCTCTGGCAGTTCATCCTGGCTGAACAGAAGAAGAAGAAAAGGAGGAGAAGGAAGAAAAAGAAGAGCAGGTGGAGGACTGATTAAAGTACGGTAGCTCAGTGGTTAGTACTCTTGCTTGGCATATTTTCTGTCCCCTTCGGGGCTTACAATCTATATTTACTTATTGGTATGTCCTTCGTCAGATTAGGATCAAGGACCCCAGAACTCCTAAGTAACAGTGCTAACCGCTGAGCCACCAGGAGACTACCATCACCAATGTTATGGTCATTGTGAAAGTTCCAGTGAGTCCACTCGGTTGTGTACATATATCTCCTGCATAAAGATATATGGAACTCTGCTACATAGTAAATGTGTGACTCAGGACTCAACATATGGTATTATGATTCTTCTTTTGATGACATCCTGGATTTTCTAGCTCGACCACATATTAATTTGGGGGCAGACAAGATACACCCAGTGCCACCTCTGAGCAGGCATCCTATTCATACCTGCCATACAAGATCCAGCCTAAGTGTATTGAGGGCTCCAGATTTAGCATAGGCAGGTGAAAGAAGTTGTGCTTCCTCTGTAGGTTTTATTTCAGGTATTTATGTTTTATTCCCTATGATCCAACGATTCCCTAAGAAGTAGAACAACTGACACCATGAAAGACGCGATATGGCGGAAGGTTACTGCCATTACCCATGTTACATTTGCCAATATGTAGGCTCCCATACAACAGTACTGGGATCCTGGAGGCGCCATTTTCAGCATACAAGGGAAATACACATCAGTTGTCATAGGGAACCAGACAGTAATTACACAGTTATTGCAGAATTGTTGGGTTTCCTAGCGAGAAAATCACCCGGTATAATTTACTTGGATAGAAAGATACTCATTTTAAAAGATTCTGCCTCGAACTAACTAGATAACATTTATGTATTTAGATCTATTTGACTATTGCATAAGAGTCTTATATAGCATGAGCATTGCATGGCAGCATGTACATTATTTTGGTGGTGGCGAAATTGTATAGCATTAGTTTTTAGGTGTAGTTGGGACAAATTTTGCCTTGATTGTGATAGAAGAAAGTTATCTTTTCTTAAACCATTAAAAAGCTACTAGTCTCTTATGTTAACAAAATTCAAAGTGCAAAAAGAAACACTGATATCACGGCACACCTGGATATCACGTTGACTTAACACTTTGCAATCCAATTTTGGATTCAGGGTCTCCTAGGGGGCTTTCTCTTTCTGTCATTTTACAATGGCGCCATCTGCTGGCTAGAGCTAGTACTGCGGTATGGGACATGCCGGAGAGGCCCTCGACAACAGAGTGGACAGTAATTTACAGTAAGAATACCCTGTCGGATGTCTTCCGACATCTGAGCTGTAAGGCTTCAATCAGAATGTTGGAAGACGTCAGACAGTGGGTTGGAAATGGTTAAAGGCCCGTTTACACATTATGATTATCACTCAAAATTCATTTAAACAACCGAAAATGAGTGATAATCATTATGTGTAAACGCAGGCATTGTGCAGTTTTCGCTTGAAGGATGATTTTAAGGTGAACTGAAATCAATCCTTCAGCTAGTGAGAGATAAAATATCTCTCAATAGACCACAGGCTGTTATCTCCACGGGAGTTGGCAGATAACACTGTAGTCTGCCAGCAGCCATGACGAGAACAATGCAGCTGCGTGCACAGCTGGGCGTTAGATTAATCACATGCTGGGCTCCACAAACAGCTCCAGGAGGCCCTTTTACATGCAACTGAAGATGATAAAGTGTTAATGGCCATTCACACTTTATGCAAATAGATCACAATATCTTTTAGTCATTTGAAAGATTATCTTTGCGTCCAAATGGGTCTTAAGAGTCAAGCTAAAGAAAAAGCAATCTGTATAGGAGTACTATTTCGCCAGCACATGGCACTGCTATTGTGGCATGTATGTGGCATAGCACTGTTTAGTATGGTTATTTGTAAATTTTTGGCTTTGCACCATATGGAGGGTAGAGGGATTAACAGAGGATGTTGGGCATATTCTACACTGTGAGTTCTCATGTAGGTTTGAAGTACACTGGGTGATGGATGCGTCTAAACAATTGCTCCATTTCCTTTCCCTATATTTCCACTATGTTGCCAAAAGTATTGGGATGCAAGTAGAAGGTGATAAAATTTGATTTTTTTTCACATTTTTCAATCTGTTATTGGCCACCTTTGGCCTCAATAACTGCAGTAGCCCCCCAAGGTCGCTTTTCACCAATAGATGTGTAGAGGGATTTGCCTCAATTCTTTGAAGAGAGCTGCGGTTAATGATGGACTTGTTGGACATGCACGGATGCAGTGTTCCACTTTGTCCCAAAGATGCTCGATGGGATTGAGATACGGACTTTGGCTGCCAATGAAGTTTGGATATGTTCTGCTCTTCAAACCAAGCCTCAACTCTGCATGCCATATGACATGGTGCTCGGCCAAAGTATTGCCACAGGGTAGGTAATGCCATATTGTCCACAATGTCGTTGTACCCATTGGTGTTGAGGTTGGACTTCACTATAACCAATGGCCCTCATCTGTCCCAGCAGAACCCCCCCCATAACAGAACCTCCTCCAAACCTCACTGTTGGGATGATATAGTTGGGTAGAAACCGCTCTCCAGGAAACCGCCATACCCAGGTGCGGCCAACCAAACAGAAGATGGTGTGCTGTGATTTCTCTGACCCCAACACTTGCTTCCACTCATCTGCAGTCCAAGAATGACGCTACAAGCACCGTCGCAGGCGCCGCTGTGCATTCACTGCTGTGATGTGTGCAGCCGCTTGTCCATGGTAACTCTTCTCATGTAGTTCCCTACGGAGGGTTCTGGTGCTAATGGATATTCCAATGGCCTGTGGGACCTCCTGAGCGAGGGCAGACGATGTACATGATGCCTTCACAGCTCCTGCAAGGCTTTGTTGTCCACATTCTGCCAGGTTACATGGCCTCCCTGATTGTGACAGCACCGCACACACCGGATGGTTTCCATTTCTGAATAACATTGCCAACAATGGACTCTGTAAGGTACGAAAGTGCTGCGACGTCCCGTACTGATTAGTTGCTCAGGTGTCTTTCAACTCTCCGTCTGGGGGCGTCTGATGGTTTCTGCACTGGGATCTGTCTGTGTGCTCCTCTCCTTTATACCTCATGCTCACACATCCCATCTGCATATCCCCTTCACCTGACAGCACAGGGTTGGTGGACGGAGGGAGGGGGGCAATATACTGTATTAGCCCTTTATCACTATATATCAGCCCAGGCTACATGCACACATAAGTCATAAATCTGCTCCTTGTAGTTTTTTCCGATAGGCTTGACTCATCACATTGAATCTTTTTCTCTCTTCCCAGCTGCCAGTTGTAGGATGTGATGATAGGAGTGATAATCAGGAGGACGAGTTTTATTTACGCCTTCTCTAATTCTATTAATTCCACAACCATTCTTTCCCATTCTCTTGTAGGAGGACGTTTCCGGCTCGACATTTCTCCGCTTCATGACATTACTCTACTATGACAAGAAGGGACGCCTGCCAGCTGCACGTAGACACAGGTGTGAACTAGGGGGACGCTATCAGCTGTCATTCTCATCACTTTCTAAATGGAAGCCATCACAATTGTTCCGGAATCTCCTCATAGCATTGGCTCCATTCTTTTTAAATTTTCGGCTTGGAACCACGGCTGCCAATTCATTATTTATTATCCATCTGTCACACAGGGCTCGAGAATATAATACACGGACCCCAGAAATTGTTGTGCAGTGTACATACTGCTGTGACTTGGAAACTGCCAATAAGCTGCTGCTGACTGATCTTTTATTCTTATTGCGAGTCTCTGTTACGTTCTTTGTGTGCAAAATGGTTTTCTGATCCGTATGATATGTAATGGGTTAATTATATTCTTCTTATGGCCAGTAATTATCTGAGTATATTCTCAATTATAATGTCTTTTACAAGTAATATACTATTGGACGTTCAGGTGATACTGAGCTACTGTAAGGCATACTAATTAAAAATTACGACTTAATTAGAATAGAAGTACAGCTACATTGAGGTCCGTCAATAACCAATCTATAAATTATATAGAAGGTTCCTGATAACCAAACTATACAAACACATTTAAAAGACTCTTTCAGTTTTATGTTCATAACTCTTAAAGGAATATTCCCATTTTGTGCATTTATAGCAGAACTTCGTAGATAGATAGATAGATAGATAGATAGATAGATAGATAGATAGATAGATAGATAGATATTTGAGGGTCCCATAGCTCTATCTATCTATCTATCTA
The DNA here is from genome assembly GCF_035609145.1 of Eleutherodactylus coqui. NCBI lineage: Eukaryota > Metazoa > Chordata > Amphibia > Anura > Eleutherodactylidae > Eleutherodactylus > Eleutherodactylus coqui. Next base: position 35,683,369 of record NC_089843.1, read on the forward strand.
TCTATCTATCTATCTATCTATCTATCTATCTATCTATCTATCTATCTCTCTCTCTATCTATCTATCTATCTATCTATCTATCTATCTATCTATCTCTCTCTCTATCTATCTATCTATCTATCTATCTATCTATCTATCTATCTATCTATCTATCTATCTATCTCATATCTATCTATCTATCTATCTATCTATCTATCTATCTATCTATCTATCTATCTATCTATCTATCTATCTATCTATCTATCTATCTATCCTGAGTGTTTGGTACTTATTGCAACAGGATGGAAGCTTACATCCTGTGGATGGCACAGGTTCAGAAGTAAGCCTGCGCTATACCGCAGCAGGATCTGGCTATGAGTGACAGCTGGCCTCATGCTTTTGATGCTTTACATTCTTCGATCCTCTGTGACATCATCAGCCCACCACTATGTAATTGTGAAATAATGCATTGCAGTACAAAAGTACTGCAGTGTATTATCAGAGCAATCATAGCTTTTCTCGTTCAAGTCCATAAGGGGACATAACAAAAAGTAAAAAAAAAACACAATAAAATATAGTAACAAAAAATCCCCCTTTTTCCGCACTGTGTTGTCAGGCAGAAAAGGGGAGCCAGTATTAGTATATTTGTAACTGAATTTAACCCCTACCACAGGCAGGAGTTTCAAGACAGAAACGGGTGGCCCTGTGCATTGGAGGCCTGGCCTGTGTGGTTCATGCCCACCTGCCCAGCCCGCCCCTGGCAGTAAGGGATTAATGTTAGCACCCCTGCTTGGCCTGAACAGTGTTAGTGCAAATACGCTCTTACGTATACTGTTGGTGCCAAATTAGATATGATTGTTATGATCTGGGAGAAACCAATGAATATCACAGAGTATAGTGAGTAAACCAAAGAACACCTGCTTTAATTTTGGTTGGAAAGAGCTTATATTGTAATTTAAACAAAAGAGGTGTGACATTCAGATACATTACAACATATTGTGTGATGATAGGTCATTCTTATGGGGAGTCTACATGAGATAATCAAAAAGGGAAGGAGATTAGCAGACATGCTCAGTAGAGTTTTACCATGTGACAAAGTTAACATTTGGTTCAAAAACGGTTTTCTTTTGAAGTGCAAAAAATGATAAGTTTCTGTTGACTTTTCTCTGATCCAGTCTGTTAACTCAATTATTCTAATGCAAGTCTTTGTGTGTTCTTGTCTTTTGAAGACTCTTTGCTGGTCTCATGTGCTGATAAGAATCCGTTTTTTCCTGTTTATGTAAACAATACATGGCTCTTTCATTGTACACAGGGGATGATTGCTGACATAAGCAGATTCAGACTGAAATACAAACCTAATTATAGAAGAATACACTTTTTAATAGATAGAAATATACATACAAAAAAAGAACCTTTCTGTCATCATCCTACCACACTAAGGGGGGTTAATGCTAGCATCCCTGTTGGTCTAGTGAGAAAGGGACTAATGTCAGCATCCTTAGTGGTCTGGCTCAGTATGTAAGGCACTAATGCCATGCCTGTAAAGGTTAATTATACCCAGGATCTAGTTGGTTTCACCAACTACATTGTTCTCTGGGGAACAGGTGCAGACATCACTCTTGGTTATGGCCATGGTCAATTAATATGTCCAAAGCTAAACCATTCTAGTTACTGCTCTCAGTCTGAATACAGCCTGGACTGGGAGGTAATTTTTACAGGCAGTTGTCTGATTCAAGGAGCTGAAGAAATCTGAAACTTCTTATGGTCTTTATATTGCTTGTCCCATTTCTTGTCTTCAGAAATAACTCAATATCAGGGGGGTACCCACTAGAGATGAGCGAGTATACTCGATAAGGCAAACTACTCGAGCGAGTAGTGCCTTATTTGAGTACCTGCTCGCTCGCCTCTAAAGATTCGGGTGCCGGAACGGGTGACAGGTGAGTTGCGGCGGTGAGCAGGTGGAAGAGAGGGAGAGAGAGATCTCCCCTCCATTCCTCCACGCTCTCCCCCGCCGCTCCCCGCCCCCTGCCGGCACCCGAATCTTTAGAGATGAGCGGGCAGGTACTCGAATAAGGCACTACTCGCTCGAGTAGTTTGCCTTATCGAGTATGCTCGCTCATCTCTAGTACTCACTACTATGGGGCCTTGACTTTTGAAACTACTTTTGTTTTCAAGGAAAAAGGGTATTAAATGGAGAATTATACTTCCAGTGTTGTCTGATTGACAAGCAGAAGATGCTGGGCATGACTGGTTCTCCTATCTGAGGAGATCATCTATGTTTTACCCTCCAGCTATGCTATTTTTTTCATCACTGTTTCTTATACGAGTCAAGAAAAGAACATGCATCAGGAAAAACCCAGGCATGAGAAGATCCACCAGGTCCTAAATTATGAATGCGCTTTCTATCTACATGGGGTTGATTTATTACAAACGACTTAATTGGCTGCGGAGAACAACTAACTGCAGAAAGTTTTATGCAAATACATATTTAAACTGTTCTCTGCTGGAGTCATTTGTAGCAAAGTAATAGGATTTAGTGGCTAGTGGAAATCGCGGCATCTAACGGAATATGGTAAGAGGTTTTCTAGTTAGTTTTCTAATTAGCATTAATGAATGCTGGTTTATTATAATGGAGTATGAAGAGACGAACTTATCACCTTTGTGCAGGAAGGACCATTCATGTGTGCACTGGATGATGCCAGTCAAAACTTTGGGCAGTCAGATACAGAGAGGAGAGAGGTCCTACCCTATATGTGTACTGGACCATAATTATCTCTACATAAGGGCTCTTTCACACGAGCGTATGCGTTTTTACGTCCGCACGTCTGCTCCGTATGTTCGTGTGAATAGATGATTTTCTGCGCTCAATTCCTAAGCTTAATTAGCATTTTCTCGTCCGTTCATACGGCTAGGCACGACGTTTTTAGCGAAAAAATACGTTGCACCCCAGAAAGCCCTCGCTCGGCATAAATCCTCAGAATGACTTCAGAAGCCTAAACAGAGGCACCTGTAAGCTTTTCGCAGCGTTGAACGCTGCTAAACTGCCTAATCCTCCCTTTTTTTCCCAGCTCTCATAGAAGTCTATGGGAGCCGCCACCGTATATTGGTCAAAAGATAGAATCAGAACTATCTTTGTACCCACTGTATAATCACCAGCGCACATTTCGGTCGCGTATGTGCTATTGTTTACGGTGCAACGATTTTATGCACCGCATATTTACCCGTGTGAATGAATGCATTGGGAACCAATGCCTAAGATGGTCATGTATATCAGCCAGGCGTGAAAATGCGGCCATTATACACTAGTGTAAATAAAGCCTTTTGGAGAGTATGTATGTATCTTTAATTGTGCTATCCACTATATTTATGTATGGCCTTGAAGGTGGTGGCTAGAGCAGAATATAGATCAGATAGAACAGTCCAGTGACCCAACTTGTCACAGTTACAGCCAACCAGTCTTGAGCTGGTGGGAGGAGTGAAAGTGTTATTAAAGTTCCTGTAGTGATTTTGAAGTTTAGAAGAGAGTAGAGAGTATAATATAAACAAGTACACTAGTTTTAAGTTACAATATCTCATAACCATTCTTGGATATAGTCTAGTGGTGTATACAGGAAAGCTGCAGACTTCAGAGGTGTGGTGAGGATATCCAAATCAGAGGTAAGGAGCTTCATTAAGGTTACAGTCTCCAGGACCATGGTACAAAAAACTCATCAAATGGGGTAGCGAGGACTAAAGCCACCACCCTCAGGACCAGACTCCAACTTGGATTGTAAAGCTTTGTGCCTTTGTCGTTTGGATGCAGAAGTGACCCACTTTGAGTACATGAGTTCACTGATAGAGATGAGCGAACACCAAAATGTTCGGGTGTTCGTTATTCGTAACGAACTTCCCGTGATGCTCGAGGGTTCGTTTCGAACAACGAACCCCATTGAAGTCAATGGGCGACCAGAACATTTTTGTATTTCGCCGATGCTCGCTAAGGTTTTCATGTGTGAAAATCTGGGCAATTCAGGAAAGTGATGGGAATGACACAGTGACGGATAGGGCAGGCGAGGGGCTACATGTTGGGCTGCATCCTAAGTTCACAGGTCCCACTATTAAGCCACAATAGCGGCAAGAGTGGGCCCCCCCCCTCCCAACAACTTTTACTTCTGAAAAGCGCTCATTAGCATGGCATACCTTTGCTAAGCACCACACTACCTCCAACAAAGCAGAATCACTGCCTGCATGACACTCCACTGCCACTTCTCCTGAGTTACATGCTGCCCAACCGCACCCCCTCCCCCCCACAGCGCACACCAAAGTGTCCCTGCGCAGCCTTCAGCTGCCCTCATGCCACACCACGCTCATGTCTATTTAGAATTGCGTCTGCCATGACGAGGGACCGCAGGCATACACTGCAGAGGTTGGCACGGCTAGGCAGCGACCCTCTTTAAAAGTGGCGGAGCGATAGCCCACAATGCTGTACAGAAGCAATGAGAAATAGAATCCTGTGCCACCGCCATCAGGAGCTGCACACGTGGGCATAGCAATGGGGAACCTATGTGCCACACACTATTCATTCTGTCAAGGTGTCTGCATGCCCCAGTCAGACCGGGCTTTTTAATTCATAGACACAGGCAGGTACAACTCCCTATTGTGAAGTCCCTGTCGACCCACAGCATGGGTGGCTCCCTGGAACCCACCGGCGGTACACAGAAATATCCCATTGCATTGCCCAACACAGCTGAGGTAGTAATGTCGTGCTTAATACAGGTGGGCTTCGGCCCACACTGCATGCCCCAGTCAGACTGGGGTTCTTTACAAGTGGACACATGTAGGTTTAACTCCCTGTGGACCCACTGCCTGGGTGGGTGCCAGGAAGCCACCGGCGGTACATAGAAATATCCCATTGCATTGCCCAACACAGCTGAGGTAGTAATGTCGTGCGTAATACAGGTGGGCTTCGGCCCACACTGCATGCCCCAGTCAGACGGGTTCTTTAGAAGTGTACAGATGTATTAAAAACTCAGTGTGCACCTACAGCATGGGTGGCTCCCTGGAACCCACCGGCGGTACACAAAAATATCCCATTGCATTGCCCAACACAGCTGAGGTAGTAATGTCGTGCGTAATACAGGTGGGCTTCGGCCCACACTGCATGCCCCAGTCAGACTGGGATTCTTTACAAGTGGACACATGTAGGTTTAACTCCCTGTGGACCCACTGCCTGGGTGGGTGCCAGGAAGCCACCGGCGGTACATAGAAATATCCCATTGCATTGCCCAACACAGCTGAGGTAACGTCAGCTGTAATGCAGGTGGGCTAAAAATTAATTTGATTACACTGTAGGCGAGGGCCCACAAAAATTGCTGTATCAACAGTACTAATGTACATCCCAAAAATTGGCCATGGCCAGCCAAGAGGGCAGGTGAAACCCATTAATCGCTTTGGTTAATGTGGCTTAAGTGGTAACTAGGCCTGGAGGCAGCCCAGTGTAACGAAAAATTGGTTCAAGTTAAAGTTCCAACGCTTTTAAGTGCATTGAAACTTATAAAAATTGTTCAGAAAAATTATTTGAGTGAGCCTTGTGGCCCTAAGAAAAATTGCCCGTTCAGCGTGATTACGTGAGGTTTCAGGAGGTGGAGCAGGAGGAGGAGGAGGAGGAATATTAGACACAGATTGATGAAGCAGAAATGTCCCCGTTTTGGATGGTGAGAGAGAACGTAGCTTCCATCCGCGGGTGCAGCCTACGTATTGCTTACGTATCGCTGCTGTCCGCTGGTGGAGAACAGAAGTCTGGGGAAATCCAGCCTTTGTTCATCTTGATGAGTGTTAGCCTGTCGGCACTGTCGGTTGACAAGCGGCTACGCTTATCTGTGATGATTCCCCCAGCCGCACTAAACACCCTCTCCGACAACACGCTAGCCGCAGGACAAGCAAGCACCTCAAGGGCATACAGGGCTAGTTCAGGCCACGTGTCCAGCTTCGACACCCAGTAGTTGTAGGGGGCAGAGGCGTCACCAAGGATGGTCGTGCGATCCGCTACGTACTCCCTCACCATCCTTTTGCAGTGCTCCCGCCGACTCAGCCGTGACTGGGGAGCGGTGACACAGTCTTGGTGGGGAGCCATAAAGCTGGCCAGGCCCTTAAAGACTGTTGCACTGCCTGGGATGTACATGCTGCTCGATCTACGCACATCCCCTGCAACATGGCCCTCGGAACTGCGCCTTCTGCCACTAGCGCTGTCGGCTGGGAATTTTACCATCAGCTTGTCCGCAAGGGTCCTGTGGTATAGCAACACTCTCGAACCCCTTTCCTCTTCGGGAATCAGAGTGGGCAGGTTCTCCTTATACCGTGGATCGAGCAGTGTGTACACCCAGTAATCCGTAGTGGCCAGAATGCGTGCAACGCGAGGGTCACGAGAAAGGCATCCTAACATGAAGTCAGCCATGTGTGCCAGGGTACCTGTACGCAACACATGGCTGTCTTCACTAGGAAGATCACTATCAGGATCCTCCTCCTCCTCCTCCTCCTCAGGCCATACACGCTGAAAGGATGACAGGCAATCAGCCGGTGTACCGTCAGCAGCGGGCCAAGCTGTCTCTTCCCCCTCCTCCTCATCCTCCTCATGCTCCTCCTCCTCCTCCTGTACGCGCTGAGAAATAGACAGGAGGGTGCCCTGACTATCCAGCGGCATACTGTCTTCCCCCGCCCCTGTTTCCGAGCGCAAAGCAGCTGCCTTTATGGTTTGCAGGGAATTTCTCAAGATGCATAGCAGAGGAATGGTGACGCTAATGATTGTAGCATCGCCGCTCACCACCTGGGTAGACTCCTCAAAATTACCAAGGACATGGCAGATGTCTGCCAACCAGGCCCACTCTTCTGAAAGGAATTGAGGAGGCTGACTCCCACTGCGCCGCCCATGTTGGAGTTGGTATTCGACTATAGCTCTACGCTGTTCATAGAGCCTGGCCAACATGTGGAGCGTAGAGTTCCACCGTGTGGGCACGTCGCACAGCAGTCGGTGCACTGGCAGCTTAAAGTGATGTTGCAGGGTGCGCAGGGTGGCAGCGTCCGTGTGGGACTTGCGGAAATGTGCGCAGAGCCGGCGCGCCTTTACGAGCAGGTCTGACAAGCGTGGGTAGCTTTTCAGAAACCGCTGAACCACCAAATTAAAGACGTGGGCCAGGCATGGCACGTGCGTGAGGCTGCCGAGCTGCAGAGCCGCCACCAGGTTACGGCCGTTGTCACACACGACCATGCCCGGTTGGAGGCTCAGCGGCGCAAGCCAGCGGTCGGTCTGCTGTGTCAGACCCTGCAGCAGTTCGTGGGCCGTGTGCCTCTTATCGCCTAAGCTGAGTAGTTTCAGCACGGCCTGCTGACGCTTGCCCACCGCTGTGCTGCCACACCGCGCGACACCGACTGCTGGCGACATGCTGCTGCTAACACATCTTGATTGTGAGACAGAGGAGGAGGAGGAGGAGGAGGGTGCTTTAGTGGAGGAAGCATACACCTCCGCAGATACCAGCACCGAGCTGGGGCCCGCAATTCTGGGGGTGGGTAGGACGTGAGCGGTCCCAGGCTCTGACTCTGTCCCAGCCTCCACTAAATTCACCCAATGTGCCGTCAGGGAGATGTAGTGGCCCTGCCCGCCTGTGCTTGTCCACGTGTCCGTAGTTAAGTGGACCGTGGCAGTAACCGCGTTGGTGAGGGCGCGCACAATGTTGCGGGAGACGTGGTCGTGCAGGGCTGGGACGGCACATCGGGAAAAGTAGTGGCGACTGGGAACTGAGTAGCGCGGGGCCGCCGCCTCCATGATACTTTTGAAGGACTCCGTTTCCACAACCCTATACGGCAGCATCTCAAGGCTGATGAATTTTGCGATGCGGACGGTTAACGTTTGAGCGTGCGGGTGCGTGGCGGCGTACTTGCGCTTGCGCTCGAACACTTGCGCAAGCGACGGCTGAACGGTGCGCTGAACTACACTGCTGGATGGGGCCGAGGACAGCGGAGATGAGGGTGTGGGTGCAGGCCATGAGGCGGTAGTGCCTGTGTCCTGAGAGGGGGGTTGCATCTCAGTGGCAGGTTGGGGCACAGGGGGAGAGGCAGGGGTGCAAACCGGAGGCGGTGAACGGCCTTTGTCCCACCTTGCGGGGTGCTTGGCCATCATATGTCTGCGCATGGTGGTGGTGGTGAGGCTGTTGGTGTTGGCTCCCCGGCTGAGCTTTGCGCGACAAAGGTTGCACACCACTGTTCGTCGGTCGTCAGGCGTCTCTGTGAAAAACTGCCAGACCTTAGAGCACCTCGGCCTCCGCAGGGTGGCATGGCGCGAGGGGGCGCTTTGGGAAACACTTGGTGGATTATTCGGTCTGGCCCTGCCTCTACCCCTGGCCACTGCACTGCCTCTTGCAACCTGCCCTGCTGATGCCCTTGACTCCCCCTCTGAAGACCTGTCCTCCTGAGTAAGCGTTGCACACCAGGTGGGGTCAGTCACCTCATCGTCCTGCTGCTCTTCCTCCGAATCCTCTGTGCGCTGCTCCCTGGGACTTACTGCCCTTACTACTACCTCACTGCAAGACAACTGTGTCTGATCGTCATCGTCCTCCTCACCCACAGAAAGTTGTTGAGACAGTTGGCGGAAGTCCCCAGCCTCTTCCCCCGGACCCCGGGAACTTTCGAATGGTTGGGCATCAGTGACGATAAACTCCTCTGGTGGGAGAGGAACCGCTGCTGCCCAATCTAAGCAGGGGCCCGAGAACAGTTCCTGGGAGTGTTCCCGCTCCTGAGCAGGTGTCATTGTAGTGGAGTGAGGAGGCTGGGAGGAAGGAGGAGCAGCAGACAGAGGATTCGGATTGGCAGCAGTGGACGGCGCAGAACTGCGGGTAGACGATAGGTTGCTCGAAGCACTTTCTGCCATCCAGGACAGGACCTGCTCACACTGCTCATTTTCTAATAACCGTCTCCCGCGTGGACCCATTAATTGGGCGATGAATGTGGGGACGCCAGAAACGTGCCTCTCTCCTAATCGCGCAGCAGTCGGCTGCGACACACCTGGATCAGGAGCTTGGCCTGTGCCCACACCCTGACTTGGCCCTCCGCGTCCTCGGCCGCGTCCACGTCCTCTAGGCCTACCCCTACCCCTCAGCATGCTGTATTACCAGTGATTTGATTTCACAGGCAGGAAATAAATTGGCGCAAGACTGCAGGCCAAATATAATTTTTGCCCTTTTTGGAAAACGAAAGGCCCCACTGCCTCTAGTGAATGAATTATCTAAGTTTAATAACTGTGCTGTGTCCCTGCTTATGTGTCACAGAACGTGAGGGTAGCAGAGTTATTAACTGTGGCAGAGCAGGTATTTTTTTTCCCAATTAAGGAAAGCAAATGGCGAACCCAGCAGTAAAGCGTAGCTGGGTGCGTATGATTTAGCAATGTTTTTCACGCAGCTCACACGTCTCCACAGGCGTAAGGACGGACAGAGGCTGGACAAATAGATTTGTTTTCAGTTTTTTCCCACCAACAGGCAGCACTGCGTATATTCAATGAACCTGAGAAGTTTAATAACTGTGCTGTGTCCCTGCTTATGTGTCACAGAACGTGAGGGTAGCAGAGTTATTATAACTCTTGGAGAGCAGGTATTTTTTTTCCCAATTAAGGAAAGCAAATGGCGAACCCAGCAGTAAAGCGTAGCTGGGTGCGTATGATTTAGCAATGTTTTTCACGCAGCTCACACGTCTCCACAGGCGTAAGGACGGACACAGGCTGGACAAATAGATTTGTTTTCAGTTTTTTCCCACCAACAGGCAGCACTGCGTATATTCAATGAACCTGAGAAGTTTAATAACTGTGCTGTGTCCCTGCTTATGTGTCACAGAACGTGAGGGTAGCAGAGTTATTATAACTCTTGGAGAGCAGGTATTTTTTTTCCCAATTAAGGAAAGCAAATGGCGAACCCAGCAGTAAAGCGTAGCTGGCTGCGTATGATTTAGCAATGTTTTTCACGCAGCTCACACGTGTCCACCGCCCGTAAGGACGGACACAGGCTGGACAAATAGATTTGTTTTCAGTTTTTTCCCACCAACAGGCCGCACTGCGTATATTCTATGAATAATAACTGTGTTGTGGCCCTGCCTATACAATTCTTTCCCTGCAGTATCAATGGAGGGTGGAATGCTCTGCAGAGGCGATTTTGAGAAGCCCAAAAAAAATGCAGCACAGCCAACAGCAGCCTGGACAGTACTGCACACGGATAAATATGGCCCTAGAAAGGACCGTTGAGGTTCTTGAAGGCTACACTCACTCCTAACACTCTCCCTGCCTATGCAGCACTTCTGTCCCTAATGCCAGGTGCAACGGTCTGCAGAGGCGATTTTGAGAAAAAAAAAAATCCCACTGCTAACAGCAGCCAACACACAGCTATCAGTGGCCCTAATAAGGACCTTTGGGGGGTCTTGAAGCCTACACTAACTACCAATTCTTTCCCTACAGCAGCTCCGGTATAAACAGCACTGTCCCTCATCTAACTCACACCGCATCTGAGGCGAGCCGCGGGAGGGGCCGACTTTTATATTAGGCGAACACCTGATCTCGCCAGCCACTCACTGCAGGGGGGTGGTATAGGGCTTAAACGTTGCAGGGGGAAGTTGTAATGCCTTCCCTGTCTTTCAATTGGCCAGAAAAGCGCGCTAACGTCTCAGGGAAGGAAGTGAAAGTAACCAGAACACCGCATGGTGTTCGTCACGAATAACGAACATCCCGAACACCCTAATATTCGCACGAATATCAAGCTCGGACGAACACGTTCGCTCATCTCTATTCACTGAATACTTATGCCATGGGTGTTCACTAAAAGTACTACCTTAAAGAGGGCATGTCATGGGATAAAGTTAGCGGGGCTGGCTGTATAGCTCTGCCGCTGTGGTCCCACTGATTCTATCCCTGTTTTTTAAACTCACCTTTTTTTTTGTAAATACTTTATTCAAAATAAAGGCATATAGATGATACAATAGCAAAATAGTACTAATAGCAATATCACGTGGTTACGTTGCATGTACAATTCAATGAAATATTGATAAAAATGTTTATTTTAACTTTATTCTTAACAAGGGTGGGAATAGGACCAGTAAGGGAAGAGAAGGGAATGTGGGTGGGGAGGAGAGAGGAGGAGATTTCACGAAAAGGAGATGATGACATAGACATAAATATACCTATACCGAGTGATATTTGCTACATGAGACCATTAACAAATCTTATGTCTAGGAGGTGAATTTATCCAAGGGCACCCATTTGGAGGCCATACTAGGACACAACCTGGACCTCCAAGGCTTCCAAGTTAACTTAAATTTGTCATCTGTTCTGGAGGCCCAGCTTGTCAGTTCTTCGAATCTACGTATTTCGTTAGCTTTAGCAATCCACTGAATTGCAGAGGGTGGATCAGGTTGAAGCCATTATAGGGGGATCAACGATTTGGCCGCCATTATGAGATGGGTAGATAGGTTGGTCCTGGAAAGCTTATAGCTAAGGGAGGGTCTAGACAGCATCACAATGTCAGGGGCGAGCTTAAAGGAGATGTCCCGCGCCGAAACGGTTTTTTTTTTTTTTAAACCCCCCCCCCCCCCCCCCCCGTTCGGCGCGAGACAACCCCGATGCAGGGGTTAAAAAAACCACCCGCACAGCGCTTACCTGAATCCCGGCGGGCCGGTGACTTCAATACTTACCGCTGAAGATGGCCGCCGGGATCTTCTACCTTCGTGGACCGCAGCTCTTCTGTGCGGTCCACTGCCGATTCCAGCCTCCTGATTGGCTGGAATCGGCACGTGACGGGGCGGAGCTACACGGAGCCGCTCTCTGGCACGAGCGGCTCCATAGAAGAAAGCAGAAGACCCGGACTGCGCAAGCGCGGCTAATTTGGCCATCGGAGGGCGAAAATTAGTCGGCACCATGGAGACGAGGACGCTAGCAACGGAGCAGGTAAGTATAAAACTTTTTATAACTTCTGTATGGCTCATAATTAATGCACAATGTACATTACAAAGTGCATTATTATGGCCATACAGAAGTGTATAGACCCACTTGCTGCCTCGGGACAACCCCTTTAAAGTTGCCATCAGTAACCTCTCACACTGTTAATTCCACTTGAAACCAGAATGGCCTTAGTGCTGGGCAAGACCACCAGATATGGAATAGGAAGCCTACATGATCACCACAACACCAGCAAAGATTTGAATAGCCAGTTTGTAGGTAAAGAGCAATTCAGGAGATTTATACCATCTTGTTAACAACTTATTGTGGTTTTCCTCTAGCCTGACGCATTTAGATTGACCATGTGAGCTGCCCAACACACACCTCTTTGTCAGTTAGTCTTATGTTAAGTTCTTTTTCCCATGAGGTTATAAATGCTGGTCTACCTTCCGTTTGGGGAGTGATACATTTCAGACTCACCTATTTTTGACTGGACAGACTCTTTTTAGGACCAGCCCCTGGTGCTGTCAATGTGTCAAGTTAGCTGTCTCTTTCACTCTCTTTCAGTGGGTGATGTCAGACTGTCAATTAAGCCCAATGTCACCCATTGACAGCGTGTCAATGCATCCAAGCATTGCAACCCCAAGTCTCTTCACTAAGCGCTGGGCTGCCATACCAACCTATCACCATTCAGCGATCACAGGGGAGCTGATGGCGTGATGCCCCCCCTGAATGCTTAGATGCGGTGGTCAGTATTGACCTCAGTATCTAAGGAGTTAACAGATATGACCAGTAGTAATGAGTATATTTTTCAAACGTTTGGTTTGACTGGTTTGTTGAATTTGTGCAAAAAGTCTATTTCAGTCCGAATTAGTTCAAACTGAACCCAAACTTCACTAATACCTCTAAAACTAATGTATAACACTGTTTAAGAGAAGAAGTAGGAAAAAAGAAGAGGAAGAAAGAATAAAGTAGGAAGATGAGTAAGAAGGAAAAAGATGAAAACAAAGGAGGAAGAGGAGGGAAGAAAAACAAGAAGAAGGAAGAAGACGAAATAAGAAGGAAACAGAAGAGGAGGAAGGACCAAGGAAGAAGAAGAAGAAGAAGAAGAAGAAGAAGAAGAAGAAGAAGAAGAAGGAAGAAGATGAAGATGAAGAAGGAAGAAGAAGAAGATGAAGATGAAGTTTTAATGAGTTTGGCTGAGACAATCTACTTAAAGGGGTTGTCTCGCTGCAGCAAGTGGGGTTATACACTTCTGTATTGCCATATTAATGCACTTTGTAATATACATCGTGCATTAAATATGAGCCATACAGAAGTTATTCACTTACCTTCCCTGCACTGGCGTCCCCGTCTCCTTGTCATAGCGTAGCTCCGCCCCATCACATGTGCCGATTCCAGCCAATCAGGAGGCTGGAATCTGCACACGTGATGGGGCGGAGCTACGCGATGATGCATAGAAGGGGGCGGAGCCAGAACACCGCTGCTGCTGGGCAGACCCGAAGGCAGAAGACCCTTCTGCGCAAGCGCGTCTAATCAGGAGATTAGACGCTGAAGTTAGACGGAGCCATGGAGACGAGGACGCCAGCGCAGGGAAGGTGAGTGAATAACTTCTGTATGGCTCATATTTAATGCACGATGTATATTACAAAGTGCATTAATATGGCCTTACAGAAGTGCTGAACCCCACTTGCTTTTGCGAGACAACCCCTTTAAGGTTCGGGTTCATGCTGAGCTTTTAACAAAGTTTGACCCGAAACAGAGTTTGACAAGTTTGCTTCGCTCAAAACTAATGATCAGAGCTAACTCCACACACAGAAGTTGCTGGTGGCTGACAGCTGTTGAAAGTGACTGACACTTACCGGGTATGGCTTCCAAGCCCTCTCCATACACCCATTTATGACCACATAACGCTGACTTACACTATGTGCTAGGAAAGGGTTAACTGGCTCTGCAATATGACTAAGAATATAAGTCAAAATGTAGTCGCCTGTTAAAAGGTTAAATACTGACTAGAGATGAGCGAACACGTTCGGCCCCGCCCCTTTTTCGCCCGAACACCGAACTTTGCGAACACTTCAGTGTTCGGGCGAAAAAGTTCGGGGGCCGCCGTGGCAGCGCGGGGGGGTGCGGCGGGGAGTGGGGGGGAGAGGGAGAGAGAGAGGGCTCCCCCCTGTTCCCCGCTACTGCCGCCCGCGCCGCCGCGCATCTCCCCGCCCCCCGGCGGCACCCGGACCTTTACGCGCGAACACTGCAGTGTTCGGCAAAGCCGGTGTCCGGGTGCGGATGTGTCCGTAACGGACATGTTCGCTCATCTCTAATACTGACCAAAAGGTGGTGCTGCAGAGGCATTATACATCTTCTATTTGCATATCAAATTTCCCAGATAGCTTTGCATGGCTTTTAAGCCTTCCTACACCCACGTGGCACTCTCCACAAGGAGAAACACTACCCCTCCTGACATATGTACTAGAAGTAAACAACGAAGGCTCCTGTGATCTTGATAACTGTGAAGAACTGACAAAGTATAGAAGTATCATTACCCAAAGATTAACATTTGCTGGAACCGGAATACCCTTTTATTAACTCTAGGCTGCCACCGATTTTACCAATTATTTGTCGAACATAAAAAGCCTTGCACCTGTGTGTACGCGGTAAATGTCAGCAGTCATGCTGGGATATGAGCGGTGCGGTACATTAAACGAGAGACGAGCAGACAGGCTGCTGGATGCTTCTAATATACAGTGTACATAGCACGCTCTGAATGCATCTACCCACACAGCCCCCGGCACACCTGACTGCAAAGGTAACAATTATCCGCATGGAGGAGAAAGGACGCTGATTTTTTTTTTCTTTTTGTCTCATTTTAAGAATTAGAAATTGAAATTTTTGTTAGATGTTCTCTCTTTTGTCATAAATTCTAAGCTGCTGTAAGTTCCATCAGGAGAAAGCTCATTATTGTCACTCTAAATCACGGAACAGAGAATTAAACCATTTAATTGGTCAGCTGGGGAGCAAGAAGTTCTTTATTCTTAGTAAAAGACTCGGCGTCGCTGCTGTCACTCCGATAATAGAAGAGAGGGTTCATTTGTGGCGATCTGTAATGCGCTTATATTCCCAGTGAATCGTGATTCAAGTGTCTTACCTGCTCCCTCCCCGCCAAAACTCAGCGTCTCTACGGATTTCTAAGACGCGCCACCTGTAACATTATCTGATAAGAAGCTGAAGTCTTAAAGCTCCTTCTCAGAGTTCTGGCTTTTGATCTCTGTTTGCTGGGAGTGAATGGGAACATTCTTGTTTACAGCTGGAATCCTGTGTAGAGTTAACCCCTTGGCGACGTCCACTGTACATGTATGGGGAATGGGTGCGGGGTATGTATGGAGCTCCATATATAAAGGGTGTAATCTTGACAGCTGATGCTCAGCTGCAATCAGTAGGGTTTCCACCTGGCCTGTAAATTACTGACCCAGCCGGTAGTTACATCCAAGGCCGGCGCCATTATTTATTTTTTACCGGTAAAAAATGATTGCTAGCTGTGAGCATGGCGAGACGGAAACCTCAACATGAAGTACTTTAAAGGGGTTGTCCCGCACCGAAACGGGTTTTTTTTTTTTCAATAGCCCCCCCGTTCGGCGCGAGACAAACCCGATGCATGTGTTGAAAAAAAAAAACGGATAGTACTTACCCGAATCCCCGCGCTCCGGTGACATCTTACTTACCTTGCGAAGATGGCCGCCGGGACGATTCCAGCCTCCTGATTGGCTGGAATCGGCACACGTGACGGGGCGGAGCTACGAGGAGCCGCTCTCCAGCACGAGCAGCCCCATTCAACACGGAGAAGACCGGACTGCGCAAGCGCGTCTAATCGGGCGATTAGATGCTGAAAATTAGACGGCACCATGGAGACGAGGACGCTAGCAACGGAACAGGTAAGTGAATAACTTCTGTATGGCTCATAATTAATGCACAATGTACATTACAAAGTGCATTAATATGGCCATACAGAAGTGTATACCCCAACTTTGTTTCGCGGGACAACCCCTTTAACTCCAGCTCTAGCGGTACCACTGATTTAATCAGAGACTCTGACCTCTCCCCTCAGTTACCATGCTGCATGCAGAAACTGCAGGAGTCAGAGTCTCTGATTGCATCAGCGACAGTCGGGGCAGAGTTAGAGAGTGACTTCATGGTCTGGTTGCTGTACGGGCGGAGGTACAGGGGTAGGGAGGGCACAAAGAGGGGTCACTATTATTACTAGGGCCGCTAAGAAGGTGCACTTAATATTGGGAACTCTAATGGGTCACTATTACTGCTGGGGTCATTAAGAGGAGCACTATTACTACTGGAGCCACTAAGGGGGTGCTGATATTACTGGGGCCACCAAGGAGGTACTAATACTACCGAGGCCACTAAGCAGGACACTATTACTACTGGAGCCAATAAAAAAGGTATCATTATTATTGGGGCCACTAAGAGGGAGCACTTTTACTATAGGGGCCCCTGCAAAACTGCACAGTTAGTACTGGGGCCAGTGAGAAGGGGAATAATAACTATAAGGGCCATTGAGAATTGGCACTATTACAACTGGGGATAATAGAATAATGAAGGTAAAATCATACATTGTCATAAGCCACACCCCTAACCACAGCCCTAAACCATACTCCTTTTTACCTTGGCCAGTATTTTTTAGTGGTAATGATGGCAAACTTAGCGACTGCTGATAATTTTGATTGCAGCCACTAACCCTTTTAATGGAGCTGCGAATTCTAACCGCGACATTTAAATGCCCCAACAGAGTGGTCCCTCTATCTCCGAAACAGGTCCCCGGCAATGTGATCGCAGGATGTTATTCGGGTGTCATGGCAGGCTGTGAAGGTCCCCAGGTAAAACATGTATTTCTGCCTATTAAGCGCTGCTTTTGGCAGGGCTTAAAGTGACACTTTGGTTTCTGGACACAATTCTACCCAGGGAATAGAGAGTGGAGAGGGTATATTACTAATATCTAATTGTGTCAGCCATTACTTGGTTCCGCCAGTCCGGGTGCTGTTCTCAGGTGGCCAAGATGCCCATCACTTGCCATGTCCATAAAATTCCAATCTATTAAAACAACGCATTATTTATCCCGTATCATGAATGCTCAAAAAAAAAAAAAACTCTATGCCAAAATTGCTCCATTTTTGGTCACTCCATGTTCAATAAGTAGTGATTAAAAAGTTGTATAAACACCAAACTAGTATCAAGAGGAACCACAGGTCGTCCCACAAAAAAAAAAAAAAAAAAAAGCAAGCCCTCAAACTGCTGGATCGACACAACAATAAAAAAGTTATGTAGTTAGGTATTTTATTTTTAGTTTTTTAAACAAGCACCAAGAAAATCTACATAAATTTGGCATTTTAATAATCGGACTGAGCCACAGAATAAAGTTGTCCTGTCATTTTTGCTGCAATATTTACTCTGTAAGGGCTATTTCAGACGACCGTATATTGGCTGGGTATTCACGCCGGCCGATATACGGCATCTCTCTCTGCAGGGGGAGGAGGCTGGAAGAGCCGGGAGCAGTGCTCTGAGCTCCCGCTCCCTCTCTGCCTCCTCTCCGCCCCTCTTCACTATTTGCAATGAGAGGAGGTGGGACGGGGCGGGGCGAAGTTCTGGGAATTAGCTCCGCCCTGTCGCGCCTCTCCTCATTGAAAATAGTTCACGGGGGTGGAGAGGAGGCAGAGAGGGGGCGGGAGCTCAGAGCACTGCTCCCGGCTCTTCCAGCCTCCTCCCCCTGCAGAGAGAGACAATGTATATCGGCTGGACGTGAAAACCCAGCTGATATGCGGTCATCTGAATGCACCCTAAAAGCAAGACCCCCCAAAATAGCAGGATTGTGTCTTTTTTATTTAAACATTTTTTGAACTTTGAGTATACACTGTAAAAAAAAAATATACACAATGGTTGAACCTTGTCCCCCCCCCAAAAAAAATTGAATAAAAAGCGATCAAAAAGTCAAATGTTCCCAAATCAGTATAAATAAAAACTACAGATTAGTCTGAAAAAACAAGCCCTCACACAACCCTATCGATGGGAAAATGTAAAGGGTTCCTTGGGTCACAACAGGGTATTGAAAAGTTTTTTTTTAAACAGTACTACATTAAAAAAATTCTCGCAGCAGGACCCGACCCGAGCGTCTGCAGAGAGCAGCGGGTCACTCACCTGCTCCCGCGGCCCCGGCTCTTTCATGTGCCGGCTGCTGGGAAGCGGCGGCCAGTGAGTAAGCACCCACAGAAATAGAGCATGCCGCGATTCGTTTGCCGTGCGACATTTCGTGCGGCCAAATCGCGGCCGTCTGCAGGCCGCCTAAAGCATGCAAGTGTGCAATGAAAAATACGCCCGTGTGAAGAAGCCCTAAGCCCAGCTCAGCCTTAAAACTTGTCATGTTTATTAGCACAGCTGCATGTAACCTTAAAAGTCTGGATTTTCTTCTCAGAAGGTGATGTGTAGAACAGAGACTTATCTATGCATACTTTACTTCTGGCGTACTTGTTATTTCACACTGTGATTGGTTGACAACCAAGAATTGTTGCCTCATTGGAACTAATTAACATTTCCCTTTTTTCCATACTTCTGGGGTAGACCTCTCAGACTTTGTTACATGCTCCTGTCTCTGTGTAAGAGGGGTGAGCAGTGCTTGGCTCCCCTCTTACTCATGCTCGCTCTGTAGGAAGCGGTGCACTTGTGTTGTGTCAGTTTGATCTTGACTGTGCATTTGGTCTTCTTTGATTCTGATGGGTGTGTTAACTATTGGTGTGCACCCAGGGGCAATTAGGGAGGGATTTTAGTTCCCTCCTGGCCTGGGTTCTGTGCTGGTCAATTTCAGCACAGTCTCCTTCTGCTGCAGAGTGAGGATCTCTCTCTGTATCTGGCTTCCATGATTCTTTTTGCGGTTCTTCCGATAAGTTAAGACTAGAGATGAGCGAACGTACTCATTTATTGCGATTTCGCACTCGAGCACCGCTTTTTTCGAGTAACTGACTACTCGGGCGAAAAGATTCGGGGGCGCCAGTGGTTATCGGGGGGTTGCAGAGGGGAGAGAGAGAGAGTTCCCCACTGCTACCCCCGCTCCACCACGCCCCATGGCGCCCTCCCGAATCTTTTCGCCCGAGTAGTCAGTTACTTGAAAAAAGCGGTGCTCGAGTGTGAAATCGCCCTAAACGAGAACGTTCACTCATTTCTAGTTAAGATATATATTACTGAGATATATTCTTTGAGGTTTTGGTTTACTCTTATGGTGTTTTTTTCTTTGTCATTTATCAGGGTTAGTGACAAGGGTGGATGCGTCCTTATCAGGGCAGGTCATCCACTAGTCATCCATATCACCCTCTACTTCTCCTTAGAGAAAGCTCCCTCCTTTGTTTATTTTTCCCCCCACTGTAGGGGATTCCTGCTAGTGTGGTGTGAATAATGTCAGAGAGAATATATTTTGGCTTGCAGTTATAGCATGCACAAAGCAAATGTGACAACTTGGCTCTGCCTCCTCTCAGATAGTGTGCTCAAGGCACTGGGAGGGGAGACTTTGCCTCCTCAGTGATGTAGCAGTGATGAGGATAGAATGTCACCACTATAAAATCGTCCCTGCATTAGGGAAATTAACGGGGCTAAGCCCCGCCCCTTTCATAGAAGCCCGTAAGTTCTCAGCGCAGCAGCACCACATATAACAGGAAATAGAACTGCAACACAGCACAGTATTGTGCAGTTAGGAGTAGCAAAGAGTAGAGGTTATTTAAAGTGGCGGAGGACAGTCCCTTGGGCAAAGAATGGGCTAAGCAGTGTGAGGGCCGTATATAGGTCACATGCTAGGCCTCATTTAGGCTATATGGATGGGAGCAGCCAAGAGCTGTAGAGGATAGCGGCTGTGAGGCAGCAGAGGCTTCAGATGAGCTCCATCCTCATATTTGGGAGAAATTGTGTTTGAGAGAGAATTTGTATAAAGAGTAGAGATGAGCGAACGTACTCATTTAGGGCGATTTCACAATCGAGCACCGCTTTTTTCGAGTAACTGACTACTCGGGCGAAAAGATTTGGGGGTCGCCGGGGGTGAGCAGGGGGTTGCAGAGGGGAGTGGGGGGGGGGGGGAGAGCTCCCCCTTGTTCCCCACTCCTACCCCCGCTCCACCACGCCGCCCCCCGCCCCCCAGGGACCCCCGAATCTTTTCACACGAGTAGTCAGTTACTCGAAAAAAGCGGTGCTCGATTGCGAAATCGCCCTAAACGAGTATGTTCGCTCATCTCTAATAAAGAGTGGTCAAGAAAACACCTCTGTATCAAGGCAGGTCAAATGACTATGCACCACATGGAAGGAGAAGGAGGCTGCCTTACAACATGGGACACAGACCCAAAAGCGAATGATGGTGCCATGAACCAGGACTCATATGTCGGTACACGTGAGGCGGGTCTCCACCAATTCAGTGTGCAAACTGTTGGGATGATAAGGGATTACTGTAGATAAGAATGTGGACTGGGAGATTACCTCCCCAAAATGGACTGTAGGAGAGCGGGGATGCGGACACACGGTTCATGGCTGACTGGGTATGAGGGAACTGACTGTTAGTAAATGATGTGATGTAAAATACTTTGTAACGGGGTGACGAGACACTTTGTATTGGCGGAATACGAGCGTGATGATTTGCACTCCTCTCTGCAGTGTTTGCGATGTACTGTTGCATCTATGGTGTGCGAGTCCATAATGTCTGTACAGTCCGAGAGTACAATAAGCTGAGTGTTAGATTGTTGGAGAACAATGATGGTTAGCTGTGAGTGCTATCTCAGTGCGAGCGCTACGATAAAGTGCCATAAGCCGGGGTTCACACGGGTCGGATTTGCCGTGGTTTGCCATTGCATATCCGCACTGTGGCAAAACCGCTGCGTTTGCAGTGCAATGCAGTGCAAATGTGTTTGGGCAAAAGCTGTTCTCACAGGACGGATTTTTTCCGCACTGCCGCAGTGCGGAAATGCAGCTGCGGTGCAGTTTTTCAAGACCAGCATGTCAATTTTTTTGACTTTTCCACAGCGCTTTTTTGTCCATAGACCTCTACGGACGCACCAAAATCCGCTGCAAAAGTAAAAAAAAATCGCTGCGGAAAAAAACGCTTGCGGATCACAAAGCGCGGAAAATACGCAAGAGAAAAATAATATTAGAAGCGGTTTTGCTGCAGAAGCAGTTCTGCGGTAAAACTGCAATGGAAAAGACACAGCAAAACCACGGCAAATCCGCCCCATGTGAACCCAGCTGAAGTGTTCTGATATTTGTTTACTGTAAAGGTAACATTCCCATTAAGGCCACGGTCACGCAGGGCGGATTCCCGACGGAAATGTCGCGGTTTGGCCGCAGCAAAAACCGCGACATTTCCCCCAGGAGAACCACCGCGGAAAAAGCCGCAGCGGCTTTGAAGCGGCCCAGCTGCTCGCTCTTCTGCTGCGGCTGGCGCTCCCATCAAGGAGAGCGCGGCCGCAGCGGAAAACAAAAAATAGACATGCTGCGTTCAGCAAATCCGCGCTGCAGCAGCGGCTTCTGCTGTCTTAGCCGTAGTGGATTTGCCATCCCGTGTGGGTGAGATTTCTGAGAAATCTCGTCCACATGGCTGGCTAATTCCGGGATTAGCAGCCGCATGCGGATTTGCCGCGGCGAAATTCCGCACAGAATTTCCACGTCAAATCTGCCCCGTGTGAACCCAGCCTTAATCTGCAATGTTTAAGTAACACACCCTCTTATGGATTAAAAGAAAACCACAAGTCATGTTAATAAAGTTTTTTTTTTTGCAAAAAAAATAAAATACTGGCTCCATTTCCATCTGTCAGCCGCTGCGTCATCCTGCAACCTGGACATCTTAACCATGTTTCATTTATGTATAATTCTGTCTCCCAGCCGGTCAATCCCTTAAACATTAACTTCGCCCTTGAGGTAACAACTCTAACAATAATGTTATCCCTCCCCTTTAATTTTTTTTCCTATTTACCTAAAACCCCTTTAAATCAGAGGCTAAAAATTTCCTATAGCAAACCAAAAAGAAAGACCCATTCAGTCATCGCAGCAAAAGAACAAGCGACTGTTGCGAAGAGGAGTTAAGAAAAGAGCGGGCCGGGATTCTCTCCATTGTGGTCTGTGGGAATGATTACCTTTGCCATTGAAGGCATCCATGAAGAGCCGTGTGAGGAGCCTCGGATATATTTTTAGTGTTTATTTTCTTACTTTTTCTCATATAATGGATGCTAAATATAATCACAATGATCTTTTACTTGTGTCACATGCCTTCATAGCAAATCCGTGAAGGTAGGGATTCCGGCTGTGTAGAAGGGGATACGAGGTCTGAAGAATCTACTTTTGTCTAAACATCAATGTCCTTAAGCCCCGCGGACAAGTACAAATAATTATATAGCCTTTATATCGAAAAGAGCGGAAACACCACACTGACAAGGATGAATAAATCACACCGCTAATTGGATCTGCTTGGAGGGCTGCAGTTGTTTCCATTTTCTGTTTCCTGGACCCTGGATCGGGGTCTTGGTCGCTGGCACGCTTTAATAATCATTTCAAAGTGCTGATTTCCCTGGAGGGGATGTATATACAGTATATATCTGCTCCTTCCGCTAACATTTGTGACATTAGCATTTAGCAGCCCCAGTAATATAGTTTAACTCTATGCAGGCGATTTGGAGCTCTGTATCAGGAGAAGCGGAGCTCTTGAAAAGATGCAGATGGATGCTATGTGATGGTGCTGCAGTGACCGACAGAGGCGGAACTTTCCATGGTGGCGCTTGGAACGCCTGCTGTACTGGCCATATCAGCCTTTTCTCTTTCGGCATTGCATCACTAGCATTGGTCGGGATTAGAGATGAGCAAGCACCAAAATGCTCGGATGCTCGTTGCTCCAGTCAAACTTTTTGTAATGCTTGAGAGCTCGTTTCGAGTAACGAACCCCATTGAAGTCAATGGGCGACTCGAGCATTTTTGTATAGAACCGATGCTTCGCATAGCTGATGACTTGTCAAACACCAGAAAAGATCAGAAAGTCATGGAAACACCACAGAAACGGATAGGGAAGGGCAGGGGCAGCATGCATGGCTGCATCTGAGGCTCCCAGGTCCCACTATTAAGCCAAAATGGGGGCAAGAGTCTGGCGTCACCACCCTAACAATTTACTTCGGACAAACCCTCATTAGCAAGGCATACGCTCTGGCACATCTTAGTTAAGCACCACACTACTTGCAACCAAGGACAATCACTGCCTGCGGGTGACACTGCTGCCTCTTCTTCTGGGTTACATGCTGGCATTGTAGTCCAACCCCCCGCATGATCCTGCGTCCACAGCGTCCACAAAAGTTTCCCTGCCCAGCGTTCAGCTGCCCTCATGCCACACGCTCGCTTCATAGCTACACCACCCTCATGTCTATTTATAAGTGCGTACTGGATGAGGAGGAACCGGAGGCACACACTGTAGAGGGTTGGCAGGGCCAGGCAGCAACGCTCTTTGAAAGTGTTGGCGATAGCCCACAATGCTGTTGAGAATTGATGATAAATTGACGTACGATCATCATTCCAATCCTGTGCCACCTCCGGCACAAAATTGTCTGGAGCCGCAAACGTGGGCATAAAGGGGACTCAGGTGCCAGCACTTCTACACATCTCCACAATGCAGCAATACTCTGTGTAGAAAACACGTGAGCGGGCCCAGGGTCAGGCTCGGTCCCAGCCTCAACCTTGTGTGACCCAAGGTACCACGAGTTACATATCAATGGGAAATCCATGTGTCCCCACACAATTCATTCTGTGTAGGTGTCAGATAGCTCAACACTGCAATGGGAAGTCTTTGAGTTCCTTGGGCTCGCCTATGCTGTCGGTGCACAAAGATGGCATTACACAGGAAGAAATCAGAGTGCCCAAACATGGCAGAGTTTCACCCCGCCAAGGACCTCGGCCTTGGCCCACATTTCTGCCGTAGTCAGTCAGTGTATTTGTGCCAGACAAGTAAAACACTGCAATGGGAAGTCTTTGAGCACCCACAGCATAGGCGAGTGCAAGGAACTTAAAGATGGTATAACACATGAGGAAGACAGAGTGCCCAAACATGTCAGAGTTTCACCCTGCCAATGGCCTCGGACCAAATTTCTGCCCTAGTCAGTCAGTGTATTTGTGCAAGACAGGTAAAACACCGCAATGGGAAGTCTTTGTGCACCCACAGTATAGGCGAGCCCCTGGAACCCAAGGAAAGTATTACACATAAAGAAATCAGAGTGCTCAAACAAGGCAGTTTCACCCTGCCAAGGACCTCGCGCTCGGCTTACACGCTCATTAATCATGGGCATAAAGTGGACGCGGATGCTAGTGCAGCTGTGAACGTCTCATTAATGCAGTAATGCTCCTTTTATTTGGCCCAAACCACTGTCTCACATAATTGTGGTAACATGAAAGAAAATACATGTTGCCCAGCGCTGATCCTCAGACCCCAAGCAGGAGGAGTGGGTGGCATAATAAGGCCAAGAAACCATGACCGAAGTAGGACCCACAATACTCTGTGTGGAAAGTACGTGAGCGGGCCCTGGGTCAGGCTCGGTTCCAGCCTCCACCTTGTGTGACCCAAGGTGCCGTGAGTAGAGATGAGCGAACACCAAAATGTTCGGGTGTTCGTTATTCGGAACGAACTTCCCGTGATGCTCGAGGGTTCGTTTCGAACAACGAACCCCATTGAAGTCAATGGGCGACCAGAACATTTTTGTATTTCGCCGATGCTCGCTAAGGTTTTCATGTGTGAAAATCTGGGCAATTCAGGAAAGTGATGGGAATGACACAGTGACGGATAGGGCAGGCGAGGGGCTACGTGTTGGGCTGCATCTCAAGTTCACAGGTCCCACTATTAAGCCACAATACCGGCAAGAGTGGGCCCCCCCCCCTCCCAACAACTTTTACTTCTGAAAAGCCCTCATTAGCATGGCATACCTTTGCTAAGCACCACACTACCTCCAACAAAGCACAATCACTGCCTGCATGACACTCCACTGACACTTCTCCTGGGTTACATGCTGCCCAACCGCCCCCCCTCCCCCCCCACAGCGCACACCAAAGTGTCCCTGGGCAGCCTTCAGCTGCCCTCATGCCACACCACGCTCATGTCTATTTAGAATTGCGTCTGCCATGACGAGGGACCGCAGGCACACACTGCAGAGGTTGGCACGGCTAGGCAGCGACCCTCTTTAAAAGTGGCGGAGCGATAGCCCACAATGCTGTACAGAAGCAATGAGAAATAGAATCCTGTGCCACCGCCATCAGGAGCTGCACACGTGGGCATAGCAATGGGGAACCTATGTGCCACACACTATTCATTCTGTCAAGGTGTCTGCATGCCCCAGTCAGACCGGGCTTTTTAATTCATAGACACAGGCAGGTACAACTCCCTATTGTGAAGTCCCTGTCGACCCACAGCATGGGTGGCTCCCTGGAACCCACCGGGGGTACACAGAAATATCCCATTGCATTGCCCAACACAGCTGAGGTAGTAATGTTGTGCTTAACCCTTTCCAATCCAATTTGCATATGGTTTTCCTAGGGGGCTTACTCTTTTTCTGCTGTTATACAACGGCGCTATATGCTGGCTAAAGCCAGTACTGCATGAGCTGACACGTAGGATAGGCTCCGACAGCAGAGAGGCTGGCAATATACAGTAAGAGAACCCCGACGGACGTCTACCAACAACGGAGCTGTACAGCCTTAAACCCTAATGTCTTCACAGGTCACACAGTGGACTGGAAAGGGTTAATGCAGGTGGGTTTCGGCCCACACTGCATGCCCCAGTCAGACTGGGGTTCTTTACAAGTGGACACATGTAGGTTAAACTCCCTGTGGACCCACTGCCTGGGTGGGTGCCAGGAAGCCACCGGCGGTACATAGAAATATCCCATTGCATTGCCCAACACAGCTGAGGTAGTAATGTCGTGCGTAATACAGGTGGGCTTCGGCCCACACTGCATGCCCCAGTCAGACTGGGGTTCTTTAGAAGTGTACAGATGTATTAAAAACTCAGTGTGCACCTACAGCATGGGTGGCTCCCTGGAACCCACCGGCGGTACACAGAAATATCCCATTGCATTGCCCAACACAGCTGAGGTAGTAATGTCGTGCTTAATGCAGGTGGGCTTCGGCCCACACTGCATGCCCCAGTCAGACTGGGGTTCTTTACAAGTGGACACATGTAGGTTAAACTCCCTGTGGACCCACTGCCTGGGTGGGTGCCAGGAAGCCACCGGC
Organism: Eleutherodactylus coqui; assembly: GCF_035609145.1. Classification (NCBI taxonomy): domain Eukaryota; kingdom Metazoa; phylum Chordata; class Amphibia; order Anura; family Eleutherodactylidae; genus Eleutherodactylus; species Eleutherodactylus coqui. The sequence continues at coordinate 35,709,569 of NC_089843.1, forward strand.
GGTACATAGAAATATCCCATTGCATTGCCCAACACAGCTGAGGTAGTAATGTTGTGCGTAATACAGGTGGGCTTCGGCCCACACTGCATGCCCCAGTCAGACTGGGGTTCTTTAGAAGTGTACAGATGTATTAAAAACTCAGTGTGCACCTACAGCATGGGTGGCTCCCTGGAACCCACCGGCGGTACACAGAAATATCCCATTGCATTGCCCAACACAGCTGAGGTAACGTCAGCTGTAATGCAGGTGGGCTAAAAATTAATTTGATTACACTGTAGGCGAGGGCCCACAAAAATTGCTGTATCAACAGTACTAATGTACATCCCAAAAATTGGCCATGGCCAGCCAAGAGGGCAGGTGAAACCCATTAATCGCTTTGGTTAATGTGGCTTAAGTGGTAACTAGGCCTGGAGGCAGCCCAGTGTAACGAAAAATTGGTTCAAGTTAAAGTTCCAATGCTTTTAAGAGCATTGAAACTTACAAAAATTGTTCTGAAAAATTATTTGAGTGAGCCTTGTGGCCCTAAGAAAAATTGCCCGTTCAGCGTGATTACGTGAGGTTTCAGGAGGAGGAGCAGGAGGAGGAGGAGGAATATTAGACACAGATTGATGAAGCAGAAATGTCCCCGTTTTGGATGGTGAGAGAGAACGTAGCTTCCATCCGCGGGTGCAGCCTACGTATTGCTTACGTATCGCTGCTGTCCGCTGGTGGAGAAGAGAAGTCTGGGGAAATCCAGCCTTTGTTCATCTTGATGAGTGTTAGCCTGTCGGCACTGTCGGTTGACAAGCGGCTACGCTTATCTGTGATGATTCCCCCAGCCGCACTAAACACCCTCTCCGACAACACGCTAGCCGCAGGACAAGCAAGCACCTCCAGGGCATACAGCGCTAGTTCAGGCCACATGTCCAGCTTCGACACCCAGTAGTTGTAGGGGGCAGAGGCGTCACCAAGGATGGTCGTGCGATCCGCTACGTACTCCCTCACCATCCTTTTACAGTGCTCCCGCCGACTCAGCCGTGACTGGGGAGCGGTGACACAGACCTTGGTGGGGAGCCATAAAGCTGGCCAGGCCCTTAAGGACTGTTGCACTGCCTGGGATGTACATGCTGCTCGATCTACGCACATCCCCTGCTACCTTGCCCTCGGTACTGCGCCTTCTGCCACTAGCGCTGTCGGCTGGGAATTTTACCATCAGCTTGTCCGCAAGGGTCCTGTGGTATAGCAACACTCTCGAACCCCTTTCCTCTTCGGGAATCAGAGTGGGCAGGTTCTCCTTATACCGTGGATCGAGCAGTGTGTACACCCAGTAATCCGTAGTGGCCAGAATGCGTGCAACGCGAGGGTCACGAGAAAGGCATCCTAACATGAAGTCAGCCATGTGTGCCAGGGTACCTGTACGCAACACATGGCTGTCTTCACTAGGAAGATCACTTTCAGGATCCTCCTCCTCCTCCTCCTCCTCCTCCTCCTCAGGCCATACACGCTGAAAGGATGACAGGCAATCAGCCGGTGTACCGTCAGCAGCGGCCCAAGCTGTCTCTTCCCCCTCCTCCTCATCCTCCTCATGCTCCTCCTCCTCCTCCTGTACGCGCTGAGAAATAGACAGGAGGGTGCCCTGACTATCCAGCGGCATACTGTCTTCCCCCGCCCCCGTTTCCGAGCGCAAAGCAGCTGTCTTTATGGTTTGCAGGGAATTTCTCAAGATGCATAGCAGAGGAATGGTGACGCTAATGATTGTAGCATCGCCGCTCACCACCTGGGTAGACTCCTCAAAATTACCAAGGACATGGCAGATGTCTGCCAACCAGGCCCACTCTTCTGAAAGGAATTGAGGAGGCTGACTCCCACTGCGCCGCCCATGTTGGAGTTGGTATTCGACTATAGCTCTACGTTGTTCATAGAGCCTGGCCAACATGTGGAGCGTAGAGTTCCACCGTGTGGGCACGTCGCACAGCAGTCGGTGCACTGGCAGCTTAAAGTGATGTTGCAGGGTGCGCAGGGTGGCAGCGTCCGTGTGGGACTTGCGGAAATGTGCGCAGAGCCGGCGCGCCTTTACGAGCAGGTCTGACAAGCGTGGGTAGCTTTTCAGAAAGCGCTGAACCACCAAATTAAAGACGTGGGCCAGGCATGGCACGTGCGTGAGGCTGCCAAGCTGCAGAGCCGCCACCAGGTTACGCCCGTTGTCACACACGACCATGCCCGGTTGGAGGCTCAGCGGCGCAAGCCAGCGGTCGGTCTGCTGTGTCAGACCCTGCAGCAGTTCGTGGGCCGTGTGCCTCTTATCGCCTAAGCTGAGTAGTTTCAGCACGGCCTGCTGACGCTTGCCCACCGCTGTGCTGCCACACCGCGCGACACCGACTGCTGGCGACATGCTGCTGCTAACACATCTTGATTGCGAGACAGAGGAGGAGGAGGAGGAGGGTGCTTTAGTGGAGGAAGCATACACCTCCGCAGATACCACCACCGAGCTGGGGCCCGCAATTCTGGGGGTGGGTAGGACGTGAGCGGTCCCAGGCTCTGACTCTGTCCCAGCCTCCACTAAATTCACCCAATGTGCCGTCAGGGAGATGTAGTGGCCCTGCCCGCCTGTGCTTGTCCACGTGTCCGTAGTTAAGTGGACCGTGGCAGTAACCGCGTTGGTGAGGGCGCGCACAATGTTGCGGGAGACGTGGTCGTGCAGGGCTGGGACGGCACATCGGGAAAAGTAGTGGCGACTGGGAACTGAGTAGCGCGGGGCCGCCGCCTCCATGATACTTTTGAAGGACTCAGTTTCCACAACCCTATACGGCAGCATCTCAAGGCTGATGAATTTTGCTATGCGGACGGTTAACGTTTGAGCGTGCGGGTGCGTGGCGGCGTACTTGCGCTTGCGCTCGAACACTTGCGCAAGCGACGGCTGAACGGTGCGCTGAACTACACTGCTGGATGGGGCCGAGGACAGCGGAGATGAGGGTGTGGGTGCAGGCCATGACGCGGTAGTGCCTGTGTCCTGAGAGGGGGGTTGCATCTCAGTGGCAGGTTGGGGCACAGGGGGAGAGGCAGGGGTGCAAACCGGAGGCGGTGAACGGCCTTCGTCCCACCTTGTGGGGTGCTTGGCCATCATATGTCTGCGCATGGTGGTGGTGGTGAGGCTGTTGGTGTTGGCTCCCCGGCTGAGCTTTGCGCAACAAAGGTTGCACACCACTGTTCGTCGGTCGTCAGGCGTCTCTGTGAAAAACTGCCAGACCTTAGAGCACCTCGGCCTCTGCAGGGTGGCATGGCGCGAGGGGGCGCTTTGGGAAACAGTTGGTGGATTATTCGGTCTGGCCCTGCCTCTACCCCTGGCCACCGCACTGCCTCTTGCAACCTGCCCTGCTGATGCCCTTGACTCCCCCTCTGAAGACCTGTCCTCCTGAGTAAGCGTTGCACACCAGGTGGGGTCAGTCACCTCATCGTCCTGCTGCTCTTCCTCCGAATCCTCTGTGCGCTGCTCCCTCGGACTTACTGCCCTTACTACTACCTCACTGCAAGACAACTGTGTCTGATCGTCATCGTCCTCCTCACCCACAGAAAGTTGTTGAGACAGTTGGCGGAAGTCCCCAGCCTCTTCCCCCGGACCCCGGGAACTTTCGAATGGTTGGGCATCAGTGACGATAAACTCCTCTGGTGGGAGAGGAACCGCTGCTGCCCAATCTAAGCAGGGGCCCGAGAACAGTTCCTGGGAGTGTTCCCGCTCCTGAGCAGGTGTCATTGTAGTGGAGTGAGGAGGCTGGGAGGAAGGAGGAGCAGCAGACAGAGGATTCGGATTTGCAGCTGTGGACGGCGCAGAACTGCGGGTTGACGATAGGTTGCTCAAAGCACTTTCTCCCACCAGGACAGGACCTGCTCACACTGCTCATTTTCTAATAACCGTCTCCCGCGTGGACCCATTAATTGGGCGATGAATGTGGGGACGCCAGAAACGTGCCTCTCTCCTAATCGCGCAGCAGTCGGCTGCGACACACCGGGATCAGGAGCTCGGGCTGTGCCCACACCCTGACTTGGCCCTCCGCGTCCTCGGCCGCGTCCACGTCCTCTAGGCCTACCCCTACCCCTCAGCATGCTGTATTACCAGTGATTTGATTTAACAGGCAGGAAATAAATTGGCGCAAGCCTGCAGGCCAAATATAATTTTTGCCCTTTTGGGAAAACGAAAGGCCCCACTGCCTCTAGTGAATGAATAATCTAAGTTTAATAACTGTGCTGTGTCCCTGCTAATGTGTCACAGAACGTGAGGGTAGCAGAGTTATTATAACTCTGGCAGAGCAGGTATTTTTTTTCCCAATTAAGGAAAGCAAATGGCGAAGCCAGCAGTAAAGCGTAGCTGGGTGCGTATGATTTAGCAATGTTTTTCACGCAGCTCACACGTGTCCACAGGCGTTAGGACGGACAGAGGCTGGACAAATAGATTTGTTTTCAGTTTTTTCCCACCAAAAGGCAGCACTGCGTATATTCAATGAACATGAGAAGTTTAATAACTGTGCTGTGTCCCTGCTTATGTGTCACAGAACGTGAGGGTAGCAGAGTTATTATAACTCTGGCAGAGCAGGTATTTTTTTTCCCAATTAAGGAAAGCAAATGGCGAAGCCAGCAGTAAAGCGTAGCTGGGTGCGTCTGATTTAGCAATGTTTTTCACGCAGCTCACACGTGTCCACCGCCCGTAAGGACGGACACAGGCTGGACAAATAGATTTGTTTCCACTTGTTTTTCCACCAAAAGGCAGCACTGCGTATATTCTATGAATAATAACTGTGTTGTGGCCCTGCCTATACAATTCTTTCCCTGCAGTATCAATGGAGGGTGGAATGCTCTGCAGAGGCGATTTTGAGAAGCCCAAAAAAAATGCAGCACAGCTAACAGCAGCCTGGACAGTACTGCACACGGATAAATATGGCCCTAGAAAGGACCGTTGAGGTTCTTGAAGGCTACACTCACTCCTAACACTCTCCCTGCCTATGCAGCACTTCTGTCCCTAATGCCGGGTGCAACGCTCTGCAGAGCCGATTTTGAGAAAAAAAAAAATGCCACTGCTAACAGCAGCCAACACACAGCTATCAGTGGCCCTAATAAGGACCTTTGGGGGTCTTGAAGCCTACACTAACTACCAATTCTTTCCCTACAGCAGCTCCTGTATAAACAGCACTGTCCCTCATCTAACTCACACCGCATCTGAGGCGAGCCGCGGGAGGGGCCGACTTTTATATTAGGCGAACACCTGATCTCGCCAGCCACTCACAGCAGGGGGGTGGTATAGGGCTTAAACGTTGCAGGGGGAAGTTGTAATGCCTTCCCTGTCTTTCAATTGGCCAGAAAAGCGCGCTAACGTCTCAGGGAAGGAAGTGAAAATAACCAGAACACCGCATGGTGTTCGTTACGAATAACGAACATCCCGAACACCCTAATATTCGCACGAATATCAAGCTCGGACGAACGCGTTCGCTCATCTCTAGCCGTGAGTTAAATAGCTATGTGAAATCCATGTGTCCCCACACAATTCATTCTGTGTAGGTGTCAGATAGCTCAACACTGCAATGGGAAGTCTTTGAGTTCCTTGGGCTCGCCTATGCAGTGGGTGCACAAAGATGGTATTACACAGGAAGAAATCAAAGTGCCCAAACATGGCAGAGTTTCACCCTGTCAAGGACCTCGGCCTTGGCCCACATTTCTGCCCAAGTCAGTCAGTGTATTTGTGCCAGATAGATAAAACACTGCGATGGGAAGTCTTTGTGCACCCATAGCATAGGCAAACCCCAGTAACAATTCTGTAGCAAGAGTATAGGCGGACCCCAGTAACATTTCTATAGCAAGAGTATAGGCGGACCCCAGTAACATTTATGTAGCAGAAGTATAGGCGGACCCCAGTAACATTTCTGTATAGGTGAATCCCTCAAACTATTCAGTAGAAACTGGATAGGTGGACCCCAGTAACATTTCTGTAGCAAGAGTACAGGCGGACCCCAGTAACATTTCTGTAGCCAGAGTATAGGTGGACCCCAGTAACATTACTGTAGCAAAAGTATAGGCAGACCCCTGTAACATTTCGGTAGCAAGAGTATAGGTGGACCCCAGTAACATTTCTGCAGCAGGAGTATAAGCGAACCCCAATAATATTTCTGTAGCAAAAGTATAGGCAGACCCCAGTAACATTTCTGTAGCCAAAGTATAGGGAGAACCCAGTAACATTTCTGTAGCAAGAGTATAGGCGGATCCCAGTAACATTTCTATAGCACGAGTATAGGCGGACCCCAGTAACATTTCTGTAGCAAAAGTATAGGCAAACCCCTCAAACCATTAAGTAGAAACTACATAGGCGGACCCCAGTAACAATTTTGTAGCAAGAGTATAGGCAAACCCCAGTAACATTTTTGTAGCAAAAGTATAGGCGGACCCCAGTAACATTTCTGTAGCAAGAGTATAGGCAGACTCCAGTAACATTTCTGTAGCAAAAGTATAGGCAGACCCAATTTACATTTCTAACAATATTGGAAATGGCCTGAAAAATTGGTGTACCAAGAGTACATGTGTACCCCTGAAAAATTGCTCAACCACGAGGGCAAGTGAAACCCACAAACGTTTTTTGAAGATACAGCTGGTTATTGGTTAATTTGTAAAAGGCAGCCCTCCGCAAAAATTGGTTTAAGTTTCTGTTTTAAAACTTTAAAAACTGATAAAACTTTTAAAAGTTTTAAACAGAGCATTTTGGTCCGTTTAGAAATTGGCAGTTCAGCGTGATGACATGCTGTTTTAGGAGGAGGAGGCATAATAATATCCGAAAGGGATACACAAAGCTAATTCTCCCCTTTTTGGGGGGGATAGAGGATGCATTTTTCTCCTGTTGCAGTGAAAATATTCTTTAGGATCCGCTGCTTTGCATCGGTGGAGAAGGAAAGTCTGGGGAAATCCAGCCTTTGTTCATCTTTATGAGGGTAAGCATGTTGGCGCTGTCAGTTGACAGGCGGGAACGCTTATCCGTGATGATTCCCCCAGCTGCACTAAACACCTTCTCTGACAAGATGCTAGTGGCAGGGCAGGCCAGCACATCCAGGGTGTACAGCGCAAGTTTGTGCCACGTGTCCAGCTTTGACACCCAATAGTTGTATGGAGCAGAGGCATCACGGAAGATGGTGGTACGATCGGCTATGTACTCCCTCACCATCTTTTTACAGTGCTCCTTCTGACTCAGCCTTGACTGGGGAGTGGTGACACAGTCTTGCTGGGGAGCCATAAAGCTGGCAAAGGCCTTGGAGAGTGTTCCCCTTCCTGCGCTGAACATGCTGCCTGATCCCCGTGCCCCCTTTGCTAGTTGGCCCTCGGAACTGCGTCTTCTGCCACTAGCGCTGTCAGATGGGAACTTTAGCATCACTTTTTCCACCAGGGCCCTGTGGTATTGCATCACTCTCGTACCCCTTTCCTCTTCGGGATTGAGAGTGGAAAAGTTCTCCTTATACCGTGGGTCGAGAAGGGCGTACACCCAATAATCCGTGTTGGCCAGAATGCATCTAGCATGAGGGTCACGGGCAAGGCAGCCTAACATGAAGTCAGCCAACACATCGCTGCCCTCACTAGGAAGATGACTTTCAGGATCCTCCTCCTCCTCTTCAGCCCATAAACGCTGAACAGATGAGAGGCAAGCAGCATGGGTACCCTCTGCAGTGTGCCGAGCTGTCTCTTCCCCCTCCTTCTCCTCCTCCTCCCCCTCCCCCTTCTCCTCCAAAATGCGCTGAGATATAGACATGAGGGTGGTCTGGCTATCAAGCAACATACTGTCATCCCTGTCTCCTGTTCCAACCGCAAAGCGTTGGCCTTTATGCTTAGCAGGCAAAGCAGCGGGATGGTATGGCTAATGATTGCCACATTGCCGCTCACCATCTGGGTAGACTCCTTAAAGTTTCCGAGGACCTGGCAGATATCTGCCATCCATGCCAACTCCTCAGTAAAGAATTGCGGAGGCTGACTACCACTCTGCCGCCCATGTTGCAGCTGGTATTCCACTATTGCTCTACGCTGCTCATACAACCTGGCCAACATGTGCAGCGTAGAATTCCAGCATGTGGGTACGTCGCACAGCAGTCGGTGCTCTGGCAGATAAAACCGACGTTGCAGTGTCCTCAGGGTGGCAGCGTCCGTGGTGGACTTGCGGAAATGTGCGCAGACGTGGCGCACCTTGCCGAGCAGGTTAGACAAGTGGGGGTAGTTTTTCAGAAACCGCTGAACCACCAAATTGAAGATGTGGGCCAGGCATGGCACGTTTGTGGGGCTGCCGAGCTGCAGAGCCGCTACCAGGTTACGGCCATTGTCACACACGACCATGCCCAGTTGGAGGCTCAGTGGCGAAAGCCAGAAGTCGGTCTGCTCTTTCAGACCCTGCAGCAGCTCGGGGGCCGTGTGCCTCTTGTCACCTAAGCTGATTAGTTTCAGCATGGCTTGCTGACGCTTGCCCACCACTGTGCTGCCGCGCCGCGTGCTACCGACTGCTGGCGACGTGCTCACATTTCGTAATTGAGAGGTAGACGTGGCAGAGTAGGAGGAGGGGGAGAGTTAGGAGGAGGTGGCATAAAACGCTGCAGATACCAGCACCAAGGTAGGACCCGCTATTCTGGGTGTGGGTAGGACGTGAGCGGGCCCAGGCTCAGACTCGGTCCCAGCCTCCACCAAATTCACTCAATGTGCCGTCGGGGAGATAAAGTGGCCCTGCCCACCAGTACTTGTCCACATGTCCGTGGTTAAGTGGACTTTCTCAGTAACCGCGTTGGTGAGGGCACGATTTATGTTGCGGGAGACGTGCTGGTGTAGGGCTGGTACGGCACACCAGGAAAAATAGTGGCGACTGGTGACTGAGTAGCGTGGGACCGCCGCCCCATCATGTTTTTGAAAGCCTCCATTTCCACAAGCCTGTACGGCAGCATCTCCAGGCTGATTAATTTCGCAAATGCACGTATAAAGCTTGTGCATGCAGGTGGGTGGCGGCATATTTACGCTTTCACTCCAACGCTTGTGCTAGCGACAGCTGAATGCTGCACTGAGTGACATTGCTGGATGGAGTGGAGGACGGTGGAGGTGAGGGTGTGGGTGCAGGCCAGGAGGCGCTCGTGCCTGTCTCCTGGGAGGGGGATTGGATCTGTGTGCCAGGTTGTGGCACAGGGGAAGAGGCAGTGGTGTTACTCAGAGACGGTGAATGGCCTTCGTCCCACCTTGTGGGGTACTTGGCCCTCATATTCCTGCGCATGCTGGTGGTGGTGAGGCTGGTAGTGGTGGCTCCCAGCTGATCATGGTGTGACACAGGTTGCACACCACTGTTCGTCGGTCGTCTGCGCTCTCACTAACTCTCACTGTGCGCTCCTTCCTCGGACTTACGGCCCTTACTACTACCTCACTGACAGACAACTGTGTCTCATCATCCTCATCCACAAAAAGCTCGGAAGTCCCCAGCCTCATCACCCGGACTCCAGGAACTTTCCAAAGGTGGGGCAGCGATCACGATAAACTCCTCAGGTGAGAGAGGAACCGTTTTTTCCACTCATGGCAGGGACCTGAGAACAGTTCCTGGGAGTCCGCCTGCTCAGAATGTGTCATTTTCATGGAGTGACGAGGCTGGGAGGAAGGAGGAGCAGCCAGAGGATTCAGAGTTGCAGTCCCTAGGCCGGGAGTAGGGGACTGCGTAAAAGACTGGGTGGTCGATACATTGCTGGACACGTTTTCTGCCATCCACGACAGGACCTGCTTGCACTGCTCTGTTTGTAATAAAGGTCTACCAAGCGGACCCGTAAATTGTGATATGAAGCTGGGGAGCCCAGAAACTTGTCTCTCTCCTAATCCCGCAGCAGCCGGTTGTGATTCACCACGCTCAGGAAGTCGGCCTGTGCCCACACCCTCACTTGGACGCCCGCGTCCTCGACCCTTACCCCTACTCCTCATCATGGCGGATTACGAATAGAGCAGGGCCCAAATAAATTACCCCCCTATACAGCACTGACAACTGTGGCTTAATTCACCGCACACAGAGACTTGTAGATAGCGGAGGCTCTATGCTGTGACTTGAAAAAATTAACCCGCTGTGTTGCGCTGATACCTAGGGGTAATTTACTGCTCGCAGAGACTAGTAGATAAGAGAGGCTGTATGGAGTGGGAGAAGACTCTAAAGCCAGTGGATAGTGCTGGTAACTGCGGCGATCTCAACCCCACCAAGGAAAGGGTATTGTGAAACGCTCTGCACAGCGGCAGAGCTGAAATACTTTGCAGTGACCCAGGAAATATTACAGCACTGTTTAGCGGTGAGACCTCTGTCTAATGCACTGCAGAAATAGAACGGTATAAACGAACTAGTTTGCAGTAGGCTAGGAAATGTTAGAGTGCAGTTTCACGGAGAGAGATGGCTGTACGGCACTGCAGGCTGAGAACGCTATTATGGAAATGCGGGGAACAGACCTAGATGCATAATACAAGAGTTGGTGCACTACTGCTTCCAGCCAGCCAAAACTGTAAAGCACACGGTCAGATGTGGCCCTAAGAAGGACCATTGGGATTCTTGTACGGAGGATCAGAACTGTATAACTTTCCCTATAGAAGCAGCTCTGTTCCTAAACTCTGCGTTATGCACTGCAGACTGAGAACGCTATAGTTGAAATGGCCTGCACAGCCTGAGATGCTTAAAAAAACATTGGTGCACTACTGCTCCCAGCCTGCCACAACTGTATTGCGCAATATGAAGAGTAGCCCTAAGAAGGACCGTTGGGGTTCTTGAAGACATGATCCTACACTAACACTATCCCTGTATAAGCAGCAGCACTTTCCCTAACCTCTGCCAGCATGCATCTGCGGCGAGCCGCGGACGGGACCACTTTAAGTACTCGGCGGTCACCTGATCGACCCAGCCACTCGCTACTGTGGGGGGGGGGGGTGAGAGGGCTGGCACGTCACAGCAGGAAGTGGTAATGTCTTCCCCATATGTCTATTGGCTAGCAAATGGCGCTAAACATGCGGGGAAGGAAATGCAATTGACTCGAGTACCGCGTGGTGCTCGTCTTGAGTAAAGAGCATCTCGAGTACCCGAATGCTCGAACGAGTGTGCTCACTCATCTCTACTAATTATGAACCACTTAATAACAATAGCCCAACCCATCAAATAAAAGAAAAATCCAACATAAAACAGCTGCCTCTGTGCAACAGTGCCCAAAATGCCCATTGCTCTCATCTGCAATAGGTACTTGATTGTGACTTCCAGGGGAATAGCCTATCTACCTTCCTTCTAACCGCAGCCAGGAAACACTCATCCCACAACTTAAAGGGGTTGTCCCGCGGCAGCAAGTGGGTCTATACACTTCTGTATGGCCATATTAATGCACTTTGTAATGTACATTGTGCATTAATTATGAGCCATACAGAAGTTATAAAAAGTTTTATACTTACCTGCTCCGTTGCTGGCGTCCTCGTCTCCATGGTGCCGACTAATTTTCAGCCTCCGATGGCCAAATTAGCCGCGCTTGCGCAGTCCGTGTCTTCTGCTGTCTTCAATGGGGCCGCTCGTGCAGAATGCCGGCTCCGTGTAGCTCCGCCCCGTCACGTGCCGATTCCAGCCAATCAGGAGGCTGGAATCGGCAATGGACCGCACAGAAGAGCTGCGGTCCACGGAGGGAGCAGACCCCGGCGGCCATCTTCAGCAGGTGAGTATGAAGACGCCGGACCGCCGGGATTCAGGTAAGCACTCTGCGGTTTGTTTTTTTAACCCTTGCATCGGGGTTGTCTCGCGCCGAACGGGGGGGGTTAAAAAAAAAAAAAAAAAGCCGTTTCGGCGCGGGACAACCCCTTTAATGCACCATTGCCATGTCTCAGGAGTCACCAATGAATTGATGAGGGACAGCAGAGGCGAGGAGGCATTGGCTTACTGTTCTCTGTCACTCCCGGTAACAGCGCTTGGAACTCCTGCCAACAGAAACATGATGAAGCTTAGGCAACGCTATTTTCCATGCAAGGGTCCTGGTGAACCCCGAATAAGATGTTATATATATTCCAAGCAGTGCAACACCAAATGATGAAAGAGGCTTGAAGAACAGGAAGTGCAGAAGAAGAAAAGCTATTGACACAACTGATCATGCTGGAATTGTCCATCCAAAAACATATATGCCTGTATCGCAGTTGCCCAGCCCCGCTCTCCAAAGCTACAACTATAGTCTGAGTAAAGTCAGATTTTTGCAAAGAACTGCGTCAGACTATGCATCAGTCCAAGAAGGTACGCACCATACCGGAAACATTGGTGAATAAAGCAAATTCGTCCCTGTGCCATGCAGCATGTGTTACTGTTGTACATAATCAGGAATCATTTCTAGACCAGTAGGTTCACGTTGAGACCCTGTCCATATGCATCACCTGGGAAGCCAAAAAAGCAGCCAGCTTAGCAGGGCTTGCATTTGCTTAAGGGTGACATTCACAGCTGCCAAAGAAAAGTCTATCAAACCGATGAGCTTGCAGTCTTTTTCAGGGTGCAAACAAAAAACCATCTGGGCCACATCTATCTCAATCCCTAAAAAAGGGTCATAACTGGATCCTTAGCTTTTCCCTCCCTCTTAGGGACACCAAACTGTTTCATGCAGAAATGGAAAGTGTCCAGCAGAAACTGACAGTGATCTCCCTCACCAAGTGCCACAAAAAGAGAATTGTTGAGGAAATGAATAACTGATCTCAGACTTGTTTCATAATGTACCAACCACTCCAGAAATTAACTGAGCATCTCAAAGTACTTGCATGAAATGGAACTACCAATCAGGAGGCAAAGTAGAACATGCTATTGAAGTGACACCTGAGTAGTTGATAACAATTAGGGTGAACAGACAGTAGACTCTATATTTGACTTCACCAAAAGTGCGTTGTGCCCCACCACTCTAACAAGCGCTACTGTCAACTCGAATGAGACATATGAAACTGAAGCTTTTTCTGGGGAAATCCCATAATTGACGAAACTGCCCTTGGGATGAGAGGGTGATGGATGAGCTGAAGCTTACCCATTTCCTTCTTGGAAACAAACCCTAGGTGAGAAACCCGGAGGTTCAGGAAAATGATGGACTCAAACAGCCCCTTGAGGCATCCTAAAGAAAGCTCCTTCTCCAGATTATCTCGAGGAACCTCTGGGTATTCCCTAGCGGATTTCAGATTGTCAGCTAATTTTGGCACCTCGTTAAAGGGGATGAAAGAAACCTACGTGTATGATCCCTATTGGGATAGTGTTTTAACTGTAGCTCCATCGCAGCCATGCTTACAGGTGTCTTTTGACTCACAGAAGCTAGCAACTCAGCTCCCAGTGCAACGGCCGAGCAAAGCGCACCAAAGTGAGGGAGACCTCGAACGTTACAGAGGGGTTGTCACAGGTGGCTCTATAACCCCTCCAGACAGTGGCGCCAAAGGTACTGTACTCGGAGGCTGTGCAGCGACCTAAGGAACGTACCGTGGTACGCCTACAGGAAGGCCTGTTTTGTCACGCGTGACGCCAGTACTCCAACTGGACCGTCGGGATGGAATGCCGAAGAAATAACTGAGACAAGTCCCGTATCTTGTGGTAATCCGGGAGTACACAGATTTACTAAGCTGAATTTTTGTAACAGTAGAAAACACAATCTCCACAACGGTACTTTGGAATGATACAAGCAGATGCAGCAGTAAGCAGTGATTTGAACATGATGAAGAATACATTAATATTGACTGACTTCAGTGCTCTCTCCTTTCCTTTTCTCTGAACTGACTTGAAAGACAATTTCCCCACTAGTTGTTTTAACTGAAGGGATGATTAAAGTTTAGTAGAGTGTAGATGAAGCAGAGTGTACAGTGACTGTAAGACTATGGGTTCAGTCACATGGGCGTTTGTAACGGGTGTTACAGCTGTAGCAGAGGAGAGCAATGTTCCCCCACTGAATTCAATGGAGCCGGCAATACAGCATGAATGAATTCACGAATGGGTGAGTGCTGCCTCTGATTGGCTGAGCGCAGGGACCACTGAGAGGTAGCCCTCAGCTGTCATTCAATAGCTGAGAGCTGCCTCTGATTGGTCAAAGTGCTCAGCCAATCAGAGGCAGCCCATTCAGCAGGCAGGAATTTTAAATACCCGCCTGCTGAATACTACACAGAGCAGTGCAGGTGAAAAGCCGGCTGGACGCGGCTGAGCCCCGGCAGCTGCAGAGAGGTGAGTATACATTTTTTTTTTTTTACACATTTTTGGATAGATTTTCAAGGAAAGGCTTATATTTTAATCCCTTCCCCGAAAATCACTACAGCACTTGCCAGCAGCCCATTGAATTCAATGGGAGAAATGTGGCAGCTGTGGCAGAGGATTTCTTCATCTCTGTGGGGAGTCCCAATGCTGTCAGAGGCAGCCCTCACTCACCCATTCATGAATTCATGAATGGGTGTGAGTGAGGGATGCCTCTGATTGGTCAGGCTGTGACCAATCAGAGGCATCTCATTCAGCAGGCGGGGATTTTAAATCCCCGGCTGCTGAATACTACTCACAGCTGTTTAGAGCAGTTCAGGAGAACTGCAGCCTGCCGCGCTGAACTCCGTCTGCCGGGACCAGGTAAGTATATATATATTTTTTATTTTTACACATTTCTGGATGAATTGCAGGGAAGGGCTTATATATTTAACCCCTTCCCGACAATTCATCCCGCGATCGCCGGCAGCCCATTGCTTTCAATGGAGTCGGCTGTATTGCCGGCTCCATTGAATTCAATGGGCTAACATCGTTCTGCCGGGACCAGGTGAGTATATATATATTTTTTATTTTTACACATTTCTAGATGAATTGCAGGGAAGGGCTTATATATTTAAGCTCTTCCCGACAATTCATCCCGCGTACGCCGGCAGCCCATTGCTTTCAATAGAGCCGGCTGTATTGCTGGCTCCATTGAATTCAATGGTCAGTGCTCGTTTAATCGAGACGAGTACCGCGTGGTGCTCGTCTCGAGTAACGAGCATCTCGAGCACCCTAATACTCGAATGAGCATCAAGCTCGGACGAGTATGCTCGCTCATCTCTAGTCATTATCCATGAACATTTGAACATCAAGAAGGTATTTGCAAAATGGGTCCCCAAATGTTTGACAACAGATCAGAAAAGCATGCGAGTGAAAACTTCCCAGTCCATTTGTCAGCGTTTCCGGACCGATAAGAACTTCCTGGATCGACTGGTCACTGTGGATGAGTCCTGGATTTATTTGCATGACCCTGAAACCAAGGAGCAGTCAAAAGAGTGGAGGAAAGGTGGTTCTCCTCACCCAAAGAAGTTCAGGGTGCAAAAACCAGCCACTAAGGTGATGGCGTCTGTGTTCTGGGATAAGGAGGGCGTGCTGCTAGTGGACTACCTTCAAAATGGTTCTACCATCAATGCAAGGTATTACATTGAACTTTTGGACCAATTGAAGGCAGCTCTGAAGGCCAAAAGGCATGGCAAGCTGTTCAAAGCAATCTTGTTCCTGCAAGACAACGACTCCGCTTACACTGCACAAGCGACCATGGCAAAACTGGTGGAGCTAGGCTTCCAGCTGGTTGACCTCCCACCTTATTCACCAGATCTAGCTCCCTCCAACAAATAGTGAGCTTCAGATTATGTGACTCAATATTTTACTGCATGTAAAACCACAATGGAACACCCCATGCCTGATAACTGAGATACCTTTATAACAGATGATTCATGGCAGATCATGGAAACGTCGAGTTAGAAAGGACCTCCAGGGTCATCGGGTCCAACCCCCTGCCCAGTGCAGGATCACTAAATCATCCCAGACAGATGTCTGTCCAGCCTCTGTCAATATCTTTTTTTTAAATTGGGATGCCCAGAACTGGACACAGTATTCCAGATAAGGTCTGACTAAGGAAGAGTAGAGGTGGATAATTATCTCACGTGATCTAGACTCTATGCTTGTCTTAATACATCCCAGAATTACATTTGCCTTTTGGCTGCTGCATCACATTGTTGACTCATGTTCAGTCTATGATCTATTAGTATATCCAAGTATTTTTCACATGTGCTGCTGCTTAGCCTAATTCCTCCCATTCTGTATTTTTTATGAATGTTTTTTTTTTCATTTTTCTTGCCCAGATATGGGACTTTGCATTGTTCCTTGTTAAACACCATTCTGTTTGTCACAGGCAGCCCATTGCTTCAGCTTGTCTAGACCTTGTTGAATCTTCTCTCTGCTCTAGTGTTAGCTATCCCTCCTAGCTTTGTGTCATTGACAAATTTGATCAGTTTTCCCTCAATTCTCTCATCCAAATAATTTATAAAATGTTGACCAACACTGGGCCTGGGACAGAGCTTTGTGGTACCCCACTTAATGCATTCTTCCACTTGGATGTTCAGCCATTTATGACCACTCTTTGAGTACGATCATTCAGCCAGCAGTGAATCCACCTAATAGTTGTCTTGTTGATCCAATACTTGGTCATTTTTTCAATATGGATAGCATGATATACTTTGTCAAATACATTGTTGAGGTCAAGGTATATTATATCCACTTTCTTTACATGATCAACCCAGTGAGTGATTTTGTCAGAAAAGGAAATTAGATAAGTTTTACATGACTTAGTTGTTACAAACCCATGCTGGCTCTGGTTAATATGTCCAAACATTTTTCTCTCTGCTTATAGATAGCCTGCATTCTTTTATTCCTTCAATAGCACGAGGAAGATCAGCTGATGTTACATTTACTTTTTGAGAGAAAACAGATACAAAATAGGAATTTAAATGTTTGGCCTTTTCAACATCATTTTTGACTAATTCCCTGTTTTTATCCTGTAAACATCCTAGAGCATCTTCGACTTTATTTTTATATACCCCCAAATCCATTTTTATTGCTTTTGGCCTCACTTGCAAGCTTCAATTCATTATTAGCCTTAGCTTTTCTGACACTTGCCCTACAGTTTCTGCAGACCCCATTATATTCTTCTTTAGATATTCCCCCCTCTTTCCATTAGATAAACATATTTTTCTTCCTTTTTAGCATGCTTCTCATTCTTCCTTCTTTTAGGGATTGTTATCAATTGCGCTTTAGTAATGTAATTATATAAACTTTCCCATCCTTCATGAACATTTTCTGTCCTTAAGAATATCCAGCCATTGGATCCTTCCTCTTTCTGAGCCCATTACAACTTACAGAGGATAAAATAGTTGCATTGAGTTAGACTTGAACTCCTAACCATGCTATTGTCCATGGGAGAGGGTTCTTCTGTCCACTCCTACTTTGCCGATCCCACAATGATTAGTAACATAGTATGTTAGGTGAAAAAAAAGACACATGTCCATCCAGTTCAATCAATTTCCCTCCCAATGTTGATCCAGAGGAAGTAAAATCCCAATGAGGTAGCAGCCATATTTTCTTCATTTAAGGGAAAAAATTCCTTCCAAGCTGACAAATCAGAATAACCCCCAGATCAACAATCCTTCTGCGTAATTAGTGACTATAACATGCATTATTTTAACACTCAAGAAATGCATCCAGGCCCCTCTTGTACTCTTTTATCAAGCTTACCATCATCACCTCTTCAAGCAAAGAGTTCCATTCTCTAACTGCTCTTACAGTAAAGAACCCCCTTCTATGTTGGTATAGAAAATGTCTTTCCTCTAGACACAGAGGATGCCTTCTCGTTACAGTTACTGTCCTCTTTTAATATTCCCATCGGCCTTGAAAATGATCTAAGCTTGTAAACGCAACATGCAGAAAATGGCTTCAAATGCAAAAAAAAAGGGAGATATTGTAGATGCCGGCGAAAGACTCATACATTAGCTTCTTGATACTCTTTAATTTACTATGGACTAAAAAATACAATACCAGAGTCTACTTCAAAGATTGTATTCCGCTATTTATCATACAATCGTCAGCCCATCTTTTGATGAGACTTAAAAAGAAAACTCAAAAAGCAGGAAGCGGAGAATTCCTTTGTCAGAGCTCAATAACTATGCAGAGAAATGCGCTTCCACTGCGATCAGATCTGACCTACAGGACACGTAACAAGCTGAGATGCCATCCTACTATGTTCTCCAAAGAATTCATGCAAAAGTGAAAAACAAACTTCCCGACACTCTACACAGCTGAGAGCAGAGGGACAATCCTGTGGCGTGTGCTGAGTGTACCGGGCCGTACAATAGCTATTGTAATTGCTAAATAAATCGTAGAATCATTTTCTCTCTTGTCAGCGAGGAGTTTCACTGACCGACTCGGATCTTCATTTGTTCTCATCATAATTGTCCTGGAAGCTTTACTGCAACCGACTGTGTTATCACATCTGAAGACAGGGGCTCAACATATGTGCTTGCAGTGAGGTTGCTATTTACAGGGGATTCTGCCTGCTGCTGTAAATTTATGGCTTTCGTTAGAGGTTTGAAGAATGTCCAGAAAGTGCTGCGGTTACATTTTTTGCATAAATCAGTATTGCAAGTGAATTCGGATGTGTCCTTCGTAAATTCATCCCTTGACTCAACATAAACTGAGAAGTAGAAAAGAAAATTGTAGAAGCCCGATGAATACTTCCAATGGAAGCCATTCAACCAGCTGCCCATCACTACGATGTTAAAGGGTTGTCCACCCAATTACAAAATGTGACAATATTTTAGTGGTCAATCTACTAGAAATTTAGCAATTCTACTTTCCTTAGAGTAAAGCTTTGGACCCCCATTGTCTCTGAAGTGGATCGCAGGTGAGGCACCCGAGTTGGAAATATGGCGCAGCAACTGACAGAAGGAGATGGTGTCTTTGCTTCACTCCATTGGAGGGTGTTTAAAGTTACCAATTTAAGAAGAATGCACACTTCCATATACACTGTGACCTTAGGGGATTAGTTATGACTCGGGATCTCCATCTTCTACATTCGAGATGATTTATGTTACTCTAAGAAACTCGCTTGACAGTCAGGACTATTTTTATCTGGCAAATGCCAATTTTTACTTCACAGCAAAGGTTTACAGCACTCCACACTTTGACAGTAAATCGGTACACAACTAAACCCAGGCCACCTGGCCACTAACTATGCATTAAATATAGCCCTAACTCACAGGCCTAGTGCCATCACATAACACATCATCAAACTTTCCGTCCATTAACCACTCTTGGGCTACCGTACAGAGGCATCTCTTCTCTCACATATGGGGTGGCAGAACCCCAGGAACTCATAGCTCCGGCTGAAAAGGCTCATCAGCTACTGCGAGTGGCAACCCCACTCCTTTCACCAAATCGTCACAAGTGCCTCCTAATTAACATGCAGAGACACCCTTTCTCTGCTGAACCAACTTTTACAGAGCCCTCTAGTGGTTCCTTCCGGTACTGATGTATCATTAATATATATATATATATAGTATATATTTACATATGTCAAAATAGCAAGACGCCTTGTGTATTAGACTTCACTCATAACTAACGATCATCAATCTCCAGAACTCGGCTTTGGGCACATTCGCATAGAACTATTTTATGTCCATATTCCAACTATATTTTTTATGATGTGATATGGACAACATACAGTACAATTCAAATAAAAAAGTAACATAGATAGGTGCAAGTAACGTGAATGTGTTAATTCTCCCATAATGCACAGATACAGCTACATTTTGTTTTCTGATGCTGGTATAATCCTTCGCTTTATCAACATACAGAACAATATAATTGAAACACATTGGTGTATTCAGGCCTATGTTTTTCACATGCATATTGTACACACATCTAAAAATTGCAGCATGTCCATATTACATACCAAAATAACTCATCAAAGTTAATGGGATCACGTAAAAACATAGCAAATACTCAGCCACATGCGTGTTTGCTGCATTTTTAAATGTGATTGTTCTCAGTAAGAGAAAACAAGTAATCTTGTTGATATAATGCCTTTTAATAGGCAACAAAAATACATGACATTATAGCGAGCTTTCAGACCTATCAGGATCCTTCCTCAGGCTTAATGAAACAGATCTGGATGGGACATACATAAATACAAATGTACACACATGAAAAGGCACAGACATTGCAAGACTAAGTTGCACTTAAAACAATACCAGACAAGATGAGCAGAGGAGTAAATACTTAATCAGTCCACTGGCAAGGAATGTGACAGTTTTATGATCTCTACATTGGTGCTGGGAGGTCATGATTCTGTGTGTTATCTCTCCTTCAGACCTGCAAATAAGAAAGATGAAACAATACCTCTGCAGCGCCAGAATGGCAGCATTCCTGCTGCAGAGGTATTGTAATTGGATTCAAAGATAGATACATTTTAGGTTTTAGATTTTAATAACAGATATATTAGATAACTTAGAAATGACTTGTTTTTATAGTTTTATACTGTGTTAAATGCCATTTTGTTATGCAGGGCTATGCAATGTCCCTGCACAACCTTGTGCTGTACTTTACATTGTTCTATGGCCATCAATGTCTATATAGGTCCATCTTTGAGCTATTTCCACCAGTTGTATAAAAAAGGTTGGAAGATTCAAAGATGTCTGGTTCAGGGGTGTCGCTGTAGGGGGTGCAGTAGTAGCAGTTGCATCTTGGCCTGGTGCCTAAGGGGTTCCACATAGAGCTCCCCTGCCATATAAGAAGACAGCAGTATTATACAGTGCACATGGTAGGTCGAGGTCCTGCGTTTGGCATGCAGCACCTTTGATCTGGTTCTATCGCTGTCATTTACTGTCAACTTTTCTCAGAAAGAAACATATCTAGTAAAAGTCAGCCATCAGCCTTCAACTTCATTCTGACATTTATCATGGTTTAAGAAATCAAATGCCTCAAAGGAATAAATTCTTCTGTAAAATTACCTGATTAAGTTCAGTCTCCCGGAAAGGCAGGGAACGATATCTGGAAGTCTTTGAATACTATTCTTTGTCTTTAAAAAACATTTTCTGTGTTTGATTTTCCCAAGTAAATGTAATGGATGTTACATGTTCTGCTGGAGATAAGTTATCACATGCTGCTTGCTTTACTTCTGTAGAGATAGCAACAAATAGAAATACTGGTTGTAAATACAGAATCCAAGGACATAGTGCACAATTGTTGTACAAGCTGTTATTTTACACAGTCCGCTTCTACTTACAAGAAGTAGTCCACATTAACATGACACTACACAGTCTACATCTATAGTAAATAGTCTACTACACAGTCCATGTTTGCAGCCCATAGTCCACTACACAGTCTACATCTACAGTACATAGTCTACTACAGAGTCCACGTCTACATCACATAGTCCTCTAGAGTCCATACCTACAGTACCTAGTCCACTACACAATCCACATCTACAGTAAATGCTCGACTACACATTCCATGTCTAAAGCAAATAGTCCCCTTTAATACAGTCCATAACTACACAGTCCTCTTGTACTTTACATAGTTCACTACACAATCCACGTCTACACAAGACGTAGTCTACTACACAGTCCACATCTACTGAACATAGTCCATAGCACAGTCCATCTCTATATAGTCCATTTCTACACAGTACATAGTCCACTACACAGTCTACTACTTCTATAGTACATAGTCAACTACATAGTCCACTTCTTCTACACAGGATATATTCCATTGCATAGTCCACTTCTATAGCACATAGTCCACTACATGGTCCACTTCTACAGTATATAGTGTACTAAAAATTCCACATTTTCAGTACATAGTCCACTTCTACACAGTCATAATCTGCTGCACAATTCACTTCTACTTAAGGGAGAAGGTCATGTAACATTCCTGCCATTCATCACTAACCCCAGCTATTCTACATGGATAGCAGGACCAGCCAAAGGACACTCCTGGACCTTATCCCAAGGAATGCGGGCCATCACCCTTAGGCACTTTTGAGGCATATGAGTGTTTTTATGCTGTAGTGTTTGCAGAAGGACCACTGCATAGCCCACATCAAAACATTAGATCATTACTGGGTGGCCAACCTCCTTTAATCCCGCTACAGAGCCAAAATGTCAAATCTCACTCCAGCAATAGAGAGGGGCCTCAAAATGCAGCAGTATCACCATCACTAGTGGTAGGAGAAGTTTAACAGAGGTGTGTTATAGTTTTTTCTGCCTGCCATAACCTGCAGCAAAAGCACACAGTAGGACTGAGTGTCACAGACAGCATTTATCCATGATGATCCAATAGTATATCAGCTCCCACATGAATGTACTCTGACATGGCATTGGGCCTTTGACTTCTGGGTGTCTAAGCTGCATGAGTGTCCAGAGCTCACACAACATGCTTTAGAGGTGCTTGCCTGCCCTGCTGCCAGTGTGCTATCACAAAGGGTGTTCAGCACAGCTGGGGGTGTGGTAACTGACAGACGCACCTGCCTGTCCACAATGTGGATCACCTGATGTTTATAATAATGAACCAAGCTTGTATTTTTCCAGACTTCTGCACCCCCAAAGAAGATTCCACTGAATAGTTATCACACTGGCAATTTTTACTCACATATGACTGAGCATAAATTTATATAAAAAATGTACTGTGCCTTCAAGGTGCTGTTGCTGCTGTTTTCCTTCTGCTTCCGTTATGTTTCCTCCTCCTTTTCCCGAAAGGGAATTCTAAAGCCCAAGAACCATCTGTTACTCTATAGCTGTTCCTTGGAGTAGACTTGTGCTTGAGTGTTGTGTTCATCTTGTGTAGTGGCCCAGTGTTAGTAGGGCCCCTCCAGAATGTTCCATGTCTGTCTCGTATTAATGTATTCTCAGTGTCTTGTTTGTGGAGTGCATTGATTTATGTGTATTGGATCTCTGCAGGCATGACTGGGTTAATGTCTGGTCATGTCTGGAAATGTATTGTTTTTTCCGTGTTTGTAGGATAAAAGGAGGGTCACATGTCTATGTGAAAGAGAGAGTTGTTTTATTTTCTGCAGTTTCCCTCTGTAGCTCTCTTGCCTCCGCTGGGACCTCACAGAAAGAGAGATAGAGAGTGAAAAGAAGAACATTAAGAGACATAGGGGAGTCAGGGAGGTGGTTGGCTGTTCCTGTCAGGGCCTTGCCCTACAAAGGGACTACCTATGGCCTCCATTTGTCGAGAGAGTGAACACCCGGACATGATGGAAACGCGTGGGTATACAGCATGCATCCGGAGGAATGGAAACCTGCTACTAAGCAAGAGGAACATGAGTGTGTGACAGGAGAGAGAGTTTGCCGGGAGAGAAATCTCACAGAAAACTTGGACTGTGGATGATACAAATGCCACGAGAATCCTCCCTGTTACACCACGGTAATCTGTTTCTGTACAAAGACTGTTTATTTGGATATAATCGTAAGAGTTTGAGTAAACAAACAGAATCAACCATTCCTGGTTTTTATTCAGAAAATACCCTGTGTGTGGACTACTGTATTACATCGGTATGTCAAAACTCTGCTATGACATACTGAGGAATCGGAACACGAACTGTACAAAATAAATATAAGATTTTGGGTAGAATCAACATTTTGTATAATATCATTCTGCCACACCAAGAGGGCCCTAATTTCGCCATCTCTTTGTGCAGGGAAGAGAGCAGGAGATTGAAATGTATGTACACCATATTCAATGGGTGACAACATATGCCCAAGTATGGTACCATACTCCACTCAAAGGAGAACTCCCTTCATATATCTCTCTTTAGTTCTTCATCTATATTGACACCCAGTATCTGAGACTTATTTATGTTTAGATTACAGTAGGAGGCCTCACTAAAGAGGAAAATTATGCCCTCTACCCCCCCCCCCCTCCTCCCCCAGGGAGCCCAGGGGATCAGAAAGGGAAAGAAGCACATTGTCAACAAAAAGGCCAATTTTGTGGTATCTGAGTCCCATGGATACCCCCTTAACTTCTGGGGACAATCTAATCAATTCCACCAGGTGTTCCATAATCATTATAAAAAATAGAGGGGAAAGCGGGCAATCTTGTCTAGTTCCATTCGTTATCTGGAAATGTGAGAAAAGGGCTCCATCTGCTACGACTCTGGCTGAAGGATTGGAATACAGGGCCTGAGTTGCATGTAAGAAATTCCCTTTAATGCCAAAGTTGTTAAGGGTGGCAAAAGCAAACCCCCAATGGAGTCTATCAAATGCCTTCTCTGCATCCAGGGCAAGGAAGAGAGAAGGCGCTTGACTCGACCCCATGGTAGCCAATATATTAACAGTTCTCCTTGTGCCATCCAAGGCCTGCCTACCTATTGTGAAACCAACTTGATCTTTATGAATTATTTCAGGAAGGATTTCTAATAATCTAGTCGCTAAAATGTTTGAGTAGAGTTTGCTGTCAGAATTGAGGAGAGAAATTGGTCTATAATTAGTTACTGATTCCTGAGATTTACCCAGTTTGTGGATAGTTACTATTATGGCTTGTAACATCTCTTCCAGGAGAACACCTTTGTTCATTGCTTCATTATAGATATAGGTGAGATATGGGGTCATGATATGTGAGAAAATTTTGTAGTATTCGTTAGAGAATCCATCGGGCTTGGTGACTTATAGTTTTTTTAGGAGATTGATATCTTTAGTTACTTCATCTATTGATATTGGTTTGTTCAGAACCTGCTGTGGGTCATCTATAGTGGGTAGGGATATTTTGTTTTGGAAGTTATTTATAATATCTGGGTTAGGTTGGGGTATCCATAGATCATCCTTTAGATTGTATAGTTTCACATAAAAGGATTTAAATTCCTTGGCTATGGCCTGTGGATGAAACAATTTAGCTGTGGGATCATTAGCTTTGATAATAACTGGGATTGTGGCCTTTACGCGTCTTGGTTTTGTTAGATTGGCCATTAGTTTTGTAGGTTTGTCCTGAAGTGAGTAGTAATGTGCGCGGATAAACTGGCTTTTATTGAATTCTTCTAGTAATAGTGATCTTCAGTGTCATTAAATCTGATTGAGACCCTTTCTGTTGGGAGTTTTGCGGGGTCGCTTCTTTCAGTCATATTCTAGCCAGCAAATCATTTATTTGGGTGTTTTTAGTTTTCTTTTGCTGTGCTCCCAATTTTTTTTAAGTGCCTCTGATGACTGCCTTATGAGTGTTCCACAGAGAGAACTTACTTATTTCTGGACTGTTGTTTGTTTCAAAATACTCTCTCAGAGCCTTCGCTATCAGGATTTGGTATTTTGGGGGTGTAAGTAGGTTTATATTGTTCCACCATATTCTTATATGACATTGAGAGGGCCCCAGACTAGTTTTTAGGTATATTGGGGAATGAACCAAGTAGTCGTGCTTATTTCTGATGTAGATATCAGAGGGAGAATCCATCTGTCTACGAGAAACAAATCTATTTGTGAAAACGTTTTATGGCGTGGGGAATAATAGGTATACCCAGTCGATGAAGAGTTGAGACATATAAAGGTGCCATAAAGGTGTGTTTTTTGGGGCACAAAACATAAAGATCTTAGGAAACTTTTTGTTGGAGAATTTTGGACATGCCTTTGCCGAAAAATGTGTCTCTTGTAGACACAAAATATCTGCATTGGCCCTACCAACATCTTTCCACACCTGAGCCCTTTTGAAAGGGGAATTCAGACCCTTGGCATTTTGGGGCAATGTTTTGACCGACATATTGGAAAAAATTTAGATAATATTCCATAGACCTCTGGTGTATGGTCACAGAAAAAGAAAAATGAACTCAGAAAAGAGGGTATACCTCCCATCTAAGAGGTCTGGCTCTGAGCATACAAACTGGTTGTCTGAGAGGACATGGAAGGTAAAAATAATATACCAAATACATGGAGAAGCAGGTTTCAACACCCGCATAGAATATTCCAAGATTTTGCTTTCCTGGTTGTACATTCCAGATTTCAGGATTTTTTTCTCCCTCTTTTAGTGATGTAATGGTGTGTAGGGAGCCCACTTTATGTATTAACAATTTTGTTGGGAAACCCCATTTATATAACATCAGCAGAGCCAGAGTGATGGGTGCAAGGGCCTTTCTTGCTTGGTTTGTAGTAGAGCATAGATCTGCATAAAGCTGGATGCTGGAGAATGGACTAGGTAGCGAGGGAAGCTTACATGCTGGAAACATTAGGGCTTCCTTTATATGGAAGAAATGTATCCTTGCAATCACGTCAAAAGAAGTAGTTTCTGGCAGGGATCTTGGCTTGGGCAACCTGTGGGCTCCGTCAATTGTGCAATAACACTTGGTGCTGTTTGGAAGTAGCATAGACATTCATTTTGTTAGAAAGTCATTTAGACCAGCTTGGGGGATATTTTCAGGAATGTCCCTGAATTTAACATTGTTCCTCCTACTCCTTTATGTGACCTGCTCTTCCAGAGCATGATGTGCATCTACCAGGTTCTTATGAGAAGCTGTGAGCTCTTCCATTTTATTTTCCACCCAATCTGTGCAATTACCCAGATCTTGCAGGGAGGCATTAAACACTGAGGAGATGTGACTTATGTTGTTTTGTATGGATCATCTCAATGCAACTACCATACTTTTAATGAAGTCCTTTGTTGCTAGCTGACTAGAAGAAGGGGTACAGGCTAGGGGATCTTCTTCAACAGTGGCACTTCCCTGTGGGAAAGATTGATGTGTGAGCTTGGGTCTCTGTTTCTCTGGGCTTACAGAGGGGGAGAGTGAGAATCATTGTCCGGTGCCATCTTTGTGTGTACTATGTGGCTGGAGAGTATCTCTCCTTCAGCTACACTCACCCCAACTTGAACAAGGACTCCTGCAGCAGGGCTCTGATGTGGTCCACTGATCACTGCTGCTGCCTCTGTGCATTCAGCAGATCTGGAGAGTGTCGGCACCATGTCTTCAGCGGAGGAGCCTGCAAGGGCAGGGAGCTCACAGGAGCTGACAGCTTGATCCTTGCAGGCAAATAAATTAGACACCCTCTGCAGCTGTGCTCTAGAGGATTTCCTCTTGGTCATCCTGAGAACTGCAGGTAGGTAAAATGCTTCTTTTTTTATGCTTTCCAGCTGGTTGTTAAGTGATATGCAGGCTTAAAAGGCCGACTTAGAGCAGAGCTCACTCAGATGCTTCCAGCTCGTCCTGCAGCTAGGCCACACCCCCACATCTGCTTTTTTATTTAGGAGACCAAATCTGGGACTTCTTTTGTTTTCAGTGACACCAATGAGCTACAATTGACCTCCTACTGTACTGTACAGTATTTTGAACAGTTTTGGGGTAGGAACACAGTGTTCCCCAGATGTGTGGCTGTATTTACATGCAATTTGGAATACTTTGGCTGCATTAGGGACCTTCTGGAGAGCAAATTAGTGAACCAGATTTTTACTACCTTTGACTTCAATGAGAGTTGAAATCAGATGTTCACTCGCATTAGGTCCTCCAGCCAGATGCATTTCTTCCTCCTTGTATCAGCATCTTGTGGAGTTACAAAATTTATCATTCTTTTGGCTTTGTCTCCAACCTTCTGATGTTGCAAGGTGCTGCTGTCAGCCCATTGATGCCCCTACAACAAAATCGCTTACTTCTACTACTGTACTTATGTTAATGAGCTTGGTTCTGGTGCTATACTTATGTACTGAGGTTGCTTTGTGTTGTATTTATGTACTGAGCTGTGTTCTGGTACTGTATCTATGTTATCAGCTTGGATATGGTGACGAATTTATGTATTGAGGCTGGTTCGAGCTGTATTCATATACTGAGCTTGGCGCAGATGCTGGATTTGCATTATGAGCGTAATTCTGGTGGTGTCTTCATGTTATGAGCTTGGTTCTCTACAGTATTTATTCACTGAGCTGTTTGAGTTTGAGTTTGCTGCTATCTTGTTACATTCTGCACATTAGCATACATGGAGACTGCTTATCAGTGCAATATATATAGTTTTTTTCTTATGACAAGGGGGTACCAAAAAAACCTGCATGGAGTGCTAGCTAACCTAAGGCCGGTGCTGCTCATAACACAGTGACTTTAATAAATATTACTATCATTGGGCCAGTGTTTTACTGACCTAATACTGGACTTTATTCTACATTGCTATCTGGACTTAAAGATTCCGCACACTTTTTGAAGAACATCATTACTGACATTTGCTCCTTAGTAGTCTAAAACATGCTAGTTTGAATACCCTGATAAATAGGTCCATGACATGACTCTAATCCAGTGCTCATTGATTGTTTCTAATTACTGACATTATTCTCCAGTTTACTTTGAAGCTATCCCTTGATTAGTACTAAGTCACTAAAGACTGATTTATATGTTCTTCCTTTGAGAACAAAGCTATATTATGAATCCTTTTGTAACCATTGGCTATTATAAAAACCTTTATAGGGGTTCTCTGTGTTGGACAATCCCTACTTGTTAGAAGGGTCCTCTAAAATAAAGTGGTAAGAAAGTGTCCCCCTGCTGGAACTCCCAGTAATTAGGTGTAATTTGTGGTGAAACCTGGCAGTAAGGGTGCGTTCACACGAACGTATATCGGCTCGGTTTTCACGCCGAGCCGATATACGTTGTCCTCGGGTGCAGGGGGGGGGGATGGAAGAGCCAGGGCCAGGAACTGAGCTCCCGCCCCCTCTCTGCCTCCTCTCTGCCCCTCTGCACTATTTGCAATGAGAGGAGGCGGGACAGGGGCGGGGCTAAAGTCCTAGAAGTAGCCACGCCCCCGTCCCACCTCTCCCCATTGCAAATAGTGCAGAGGGGCGGAGAGGAGGCAGAGAGGGGGCGGGAGCCTCAGTTCCTGGCCCTGGCTCTTCTATCCTCCCCCCCCCCTGCACCCGAGGACAACGTATATCGGCTCGGCGTGAAAACCGAGCCGATATACGTTCGTGTGAACGCACCCTAAGTGTTCAATTTCCCCACAACGCCTCCACAGAGGGAATTAAGTATTACACAGTGTCTATTTATATCAATGGGTTGTTAGAATAGGACAGGTCCTCCAGAATGCAAGATGTTCTTCGTAACTGCCTCCACTCTGGCCAAGAGATGAGGATCCTGAACAGAGGAACCCCATCTATTAACTCACAATTA
Source organism: Eleutherodactylus coqui (assembly GCF_035609145.1). NCBI lineage: Eukaryota > Metazoa > Chordata > Amphibia > Anura > Eleutherodactylidae > Eleutherodactylus > Eleutherodactylus coqui. Next base: position 35,738,473 of record NC_089843.1, read on the forward strand.
GCTAATTGGGGGCATGATGATGAATTTCTAAACTGGACAACCCATTTAACAAGTTTGATAATAATAATCCATTGGAGTAGAAAGTTATAGTCATCTGCCTAATATTATAGTTAAATCGGATGAAAGGCCTTAGTGGTAAGTGAGGTCTCGGGCAGGTTTCGGAATTGCCTGATTACAGGGAAGACTCAGGCTACAGGGACAGTCTCTACTTGGTATGTCACCAGGATGGGAAGCTGGTAGGGTTGCCACCTGCCTGTTAACTCTCTAGCCGGTTGGTAATTAAGTTGTACGGCTGGGGCTGGTATTTTTTACTGGCCCTATTAATGGCCAGTAAAATGTTATTACCAACTGAGAGTACCCCCGACCAGGCAGCAGCCACACATTACCAAGTATTTCACTTACTCTCTCTCGAGCTCTCAGTCAGCCACGGCTGCCATAATCAGAGGCTGTGACCCCTGACCTCTCCCCCCCCCCTGCGGTGTCTGCCATGTGTACAGGGCGAAGATGCCAGGGGGAGCAGTTAGGGGTTACAACCTCTGATTAGAGTAGCGCTGGATGAATGGGAGCTAAAGAGAGAGGAAGTGAGACCATAACATTCTAAATTCTTGATCATTTTTGGTTGCTGCCAACCAAAGGTTCAGGATAAGGGAACATTTTACTTCTGGGGTCATTACTAGGTGTACTATTACTAGTGGGGCCACTACTAGGGACACTATTGTTATTGGGGCCACTACTGGGGGCACTTTTACTACTGAGGCCACTAATGGAGGCACTATTACAATTGGGGCGACTATTGGGAGCGCCGTTACTATTGGGGGTGATGTTACTACTGAAGACACTACTGAGGTTGCTGTTACTATTGGAGCCACTGCTGAGAACGCTATTACTACTGGGGTCACTGCTGAGAGCAGTGTTACTACCAGGGCCAATACAGAGGGTGCTATGCTACAAGGGCCACTGAGGGGGGAAAGATTTTTTTCATCCCACTAGAATAACGGACTTAAAAACATATGATAAGCCACCCCCCACCCCCCAACTACATGTCATCTTGGCCGGTATTTTTTCTGACAAAAATGGCAACCCTAGATGCCGTTAAGCATAGGCCAACTCATACAACTTGCTGGGATGGAGGCAGTATATAGAGATCTATTGTGCAGCCCAGATAGCTACAGACATTGCTTGCTCTTCCAATATTTTATTTGAAGACAACAGCAGTCCACCGATTAGCTTTACTGGTAATCCCAGATATGGAGCGGGGCAAATGGAGTAGGCAGAGTCCATGTTGTCTCGTACAAGGCTGGAACCATGCTTTATAAATGCATCTCTTGGCCTATCATACAGCTCTGACCTGGTGGAGCCACGGTCAAGATGGGGCTCAGTGTGGCACAGGCAAGGGAACTAACTTCTCTCCAGCTCTGGTCTTCCACTTGCGTCACAATGCAGTGATTACATGGAAGGTAGCCAATTTTATAATCTCTAGTTTCCTATAAGTTTGACCCTCCGACCTGCTGCTTCCCACTTCCACACTCTGTGTCTGTGGCACATACTTAAAGGAATATAACACTGCAGGATTTTCCTATATATGACACCCTTGTACATGTACCTCCAGCAATAATGATGAGGAATGACTTCAATGAGAATCGACACAATGTATTCCATTAGGAATTTTTAGTGAATTTGGAGCACTAATACTTCACTGGTATTGCTCCATTATGGCTCCCATTGATCTAGAGAGGGACCTGTGTTGACTTAGGGGTGTGTTTTGGTGACTGTAATACTTTTGGGGATTTGTGGTCTGTATTTTTTTAGGGGGCTTGGTCTAGGGGTCTGTATTTATGTCTGTGTCTGTAGTTACACTATCCTACCATAAATAACAGTGAATCACAGAGAAAGAAATGTTGTCTTCTGCTTGGGGTCTTTGATGTGTCCTATACTAAACCGAGTGTGTTGAGTCCAAATCTGTAGTCGGATATTGCCTAGGACATTGGGTTCTGAAGTTATACACTGTCTCAATGGCTATTCATACAGATGCAAGAAACTGATTTTGTTTGTTACTGTGCATAACTAAATTGTGCCACAAAACTGTGAAAGAGTACAAAAACGTGTTCACATTAATAAACGTGTAAATAAAAAGTTCATTTGAGTCTTTAGCCTGGGTTCACACGGGGCGGAATCCCATCGGAAATCTCGAAGTTTGGCCGCAGCAAAAAACGCGAGATTACCGCCGGGAGAACCGCCGCGGAAAACGCCGCGGCGGATTTGAAGCGGCCCGGCTGCTCGCTCTTTCGCTGCGTCACTTTGTAATGATCGCTCACAATCAGGAGCATCGCCATTGGACAGAAGAGCAATGGAAGAATGTTTTATGGAGTGATGAATCACACTGCTCCATCATCGCATCAGATGGAGATACCCAGGGTGTGGTGGATGCTGGGGAACGCCTTTTACCTAAGTATGTTGTGCCAACATTAAATATAGTGGAGGTTCTGTTATGGTCTGGGGAAATTTTACGTTGCATGTTCTCGGTTCGTTGCTGTAATGACAAGAACCATGAAGATGGAGGTGACACTGTCATTACGGACAATAATGTGTGCCGCCAATGTGGTAATACTCTGGGAATGGTCGACCATACTTCCAACAAGACAACGAGCCTTGTCACACATCCAATGCTGTTTCACGTTGGTTTGAGGATATAAATGTTAGAAGATTGGACCAGCTGCACAGAATTCCAACCTGAACCTACTGAACATATTTGAGATGAATAGGAATGTCGGGTTAGGAAATATGAACAGCATCCATCTTTTGAGAGAACTCACTAGACGTTTGCAGGATGAATAGAGGGAAATACCAGCTGAAGTGTATCAGATGTTAGTAGAAAGTCTGTGAATCTGTGACTCATACTCAGGTGTCCAATAACTTTTGGCAGGATAGGGTATTGTGGGGTCTGAATTTATATATGATACTATTTAGTCTTGGAATGGATGCAGAAGCAAGAGTCAATTAAGTCTCAGCAGCAAATTCTGCACTTATCGGGAGAACTCCTCATGGTGGTCTGGGCCAGATGGAGAAGAAGAAAAGGTAAGAGCAAGTTTACAATCAGAGATTTCACCTGTGAGTCAGTGGATTAATAAAGGAGCTGTCACCTGTCCTGACATGTTGACATGTTTGTTGTAGTAAATAATTATATTACTCAATATGTATACAATAAGTCTACATGTAGGCCAGACTTCATTGACAACTTAGTGTTATCATTCCCGTGGACAGGTGGATGCATCCTTACATAGTCTCATTCTGTGAGTAATGATTGGATGCAGTCACTACAGTACATCCCTGTTGGGTCCTGCATTACACAGAAAAAGTGAGTGATTTGAATGGGCACCTTGTAATAGCTGATTTATCTCCGCATGTGTCCTTGGCCCGATGTACCGCGAACCGATTACCACCGATGTTAATGGGTGCTCGTTTCATTGTCTTTCAAACAGGCCGAGAATTGGCTTACAAGAATGATCACAAATATGATAATTAGAGATGAGCGAGTATACTCGCTAAGGCACATTACTCGAGCGAGTAGAGCCTTAACCGAGTATCTCCCCGCTCCTCTCTAAAGATTCGGGAGCGGCGGGGGAGAGCGGGGAGGAACGGAGGGGAGATCTCTCTCTCTTTCCCCCCACTCCCCGCCGCAAGTCACCTGTCACCCGCGCCGGCCCCCGAATCTTTAGAGACGAGCGGGGAGAAACTCGGCTAAGGCACTACTCGCTCGAGTAATGTGCCTTAGCGAGTATACTCGCTCATCTCTAATTATAATTAGAGATGAGCGAGCACCAAAATGCTCGGGTGCTCGTTACTCGAGTCGAACTTTCAGTGATGCTCGAGAGTTCGTTTGGAGTAACGAACCCCATTGAAGTCAATGGGCGACTCGAGCATTTTTATATATCGCCGATGCTCACTAAGGTTTTCATTTGTGAAAACCTGGGAAATTCAAGAAAGTGATGGGAACGACACAGAAACGGATAGGGCAGGCAAGGGGCTACATGTTGGGCTGCATCTCAAGTTCCCAGGTCCCACTATTAAGCCACAATAGTGGCAAGAGTGAGACCCCCCCCCCCCACTGTCAGCATAAAGATCGTTCTCCTCTGCCACAGCTGTAACAGCTGTGGCAGAGAAGAACGATGTTAGCCCATTGAATTCAATGGAGCCGGCAATACAGCAGGCTCCATTGAAAGCAATGGGCTGCTGGCGATCGCGGAATGAATTGTCGGGAAGGGCTTAAATAAATAAGCCCTTCCCTGCAATTCATCCAGAAATGTGTAAAAATAAAAAATATATATATACTCACCTGGTCCCGGCAGCCGGAGTTCAGCGCAGCCAGCGGCAGTCCTCCTGAACTGCTCTGAACAGCTGTGAGTAGTATTCAGCAGCCGGGGATTTAAAATCCCCGCCTGCTGAATGAGCTGCCTCTAATTGGTCACAGCCTGACCAATCAGAGGCAGATTCCACTCACACACCCATTCATGAATTTATGAATGGGTGAGTGACTGCTGCCTCTCATCTGATTGGTCCCGCTGAGCCAATCAGAGGCAGCAGTCACACACCCATTCATAAATTCATGAATGGGTGTGTGAGTGGAATCTGTTTGCTGTGGCAAAATACAAATAATTAGACAGCACAAATTTACAGTAGATTAAATAGTCTAAAAATGTGGCAGATTTATAACCGTAGCTCTACTGGATGAGAAATCAGGTGCATCTTTATAGACCGCCTATTCTTACCTTCTACCACCTATCAGTTGGCTTAGCTTTACGCCATTTTTGCATCAAAAGTTTGCTGCATTTTTGAAACGCAAGGTCGCATTTAGTCCACACCCATTTCCGTGAAGCCACACTTTCCCCATTATAAAACACACCCCCTTTGTGGCAACGGTAAAAAGTGTATCTGAAAGTGTCTCACTCTTGTTTGAAGTATGGCAGGCAATTTTTTTTGGCACAATTTAGCATTTTCAATATTAAATCCGCCCCGTTATGTGAGCAGACGTATCATTTCCTTTCAGCTCGGGTTGCCAATTATGAAAATAGTATTTAAAATGTTTAACTCTACGTAGCATAGAGGATATATTGCCACTGCATAAATTGTCACAAGTGCATCAAAACTGTGGAATTTATGTGCGAAATACAGAAAACGAGCTGATTAAAAATGTGCAACTCGACGAAATTCCATTCCAGCCGACGTCATTGTTAATATTTACAGGTTATGTTCCAATGTCGGGGAATAAAAAGCGTGTATCTGTGTAAAGTTAATTTTTATTTTGTTACAATGGGCGACAAGAGCGGATGGAACGGTAATGAAAACACATATTTGTATGTATATTTCGAGCATATTTTACTTTTACGGCGCCACCGAGCATACAGCGCTTAACACAATGTAGCTGGAAGATATAAAAGCTTCATGGAGGAATACAAAGTCTAACTGAGCAGGCATTGTTCAGTTTTAGAAATCCTTTACATTCGGAACTTGGTCCATCAACCAACACATATTCAATTCTTATAACAGAGCGCAATTCTCCAAGGATAGGAAATAAATGCCCCCCCACCCCCCATGGTCTTACTTGTATGGAAAACCATCTTTGTAGAAAATATTGTTGGCTTATGTATCACCATGGCGTCTTTACGCTAAAGAATAGACTGCATATTTTTGGTTATCATTATATTTAATAAAAGTCTATTTAACCATCCAAATGTAAAGTACAATACTTGTTCAAGCTGTGTTTATGTTGGCCACTTTATTAGAGACTCCTATCTAGTAGCTCGTTGGACTCCTTTGGCCTTCAGAACTGCAGCAGTTCATTGTTGACTTAGATTCCATTTGGTGATAAAATCATTCTGCAGGAATATCGGCCCCTGTGGACAGGAAGCTTCTTGTAGTTGCTGCAGATTAGCTGGAGGTGCTGACGTGTTCTGACCAGCTGACAGGAAGGGGTCATCGATTCATGCTGCTTGTGACAAATTCTGACCATCCAATTCATCTGGATCCATCTGACCAGGAGATGTTTTTCCGGTACTCAGTGATACAATTTTTGCGCTCTTGTGCCCACTGCAGTCTCGCCTTTCTGTTTCTCTTAGACACAACGGGGCTGGTTGTATGCTGTTATGGATCATCTGTGCTATGCAACACCAAGCTGTCCATTTGGACACTTTAGTTGGAGAACCAGTGTTGCATCCAGCTGCGAGTTACTTGACCGTGTAGTGCGTTAGGGTCCTTAACGACTGGACGATTCTTGTTTGAATGGGCGGCAGTTATGTCATCATTAGGCCGTTCGTTCTCGTGCAGCCTGTTTAGACCCTCAGACTAATCGTTGACTCGTCCGTGTAGGCCTGAGAAGAGAAGGTGCTGCCATGATGTGAGGATGCTGCGGGATACATTCCTGAGTGAGAGGGGAGCACAGCGTAACAGCAGCTGGAAGGCGAGACATTGAGAGACCCGCTGAACCCACCGGAACCCTGAAGATACAATGGAGCCATGATCTACAAAAAGGGAGATCAAGTGCTGGTGCTATTTTTACAATGCTCACATGCTACGGCTTGTGTAATCGGAAACCAATTAAGGGAACACCGTAACAGAGATGGTTGTATTCTTCAGTGACAAATTGTAAGTGAGATCGGCCCGAACCCAGATCATAAGTGTGCACATTAGTACAGACTCACAACAGGCCTGTAGTATAGGGAAACGCTGCAGCAGTTGCTAGTTAAAGAGACAGTGCTCCCTGGGTACGAACAGAGACTTAGTGCATTCCTGTATTCTGTAATAAATTGTTGTATATTTTTGTTAACTCCGTGGTTCCATCATATCCTGAAAAATAGAGATGGTTGTACTCTTCAGCGACAAACTGTAAGTGAGATTGGCTCGAACCCTGATCATAAGTGTGTATTTTTGTTAACTCCGCGGTTCCATCATATCCTGAAAAATGCGTCATGTACCACCTCCCTGCGACATAGGAAATAACCCAACTGCTACAACTACTGGTGAGCAGACATTGTGCTGATTACATGTATACAACACTCATCGGAAAAATAACTCTTTTCAAAAATTGATCACTTAAACACTGTCTGGGCGCTGAACCAGGAAGGAATATTAAGATTGTAACGGGATCGTCTGAGCTTCTTTATATTTTCTTCCTTAGCCTTCTTATTCATGAAGAATAAAGCTATGTTCACACCTGTGTTAGGGGATTCTGTTTTCCTGCTCCATTATGAGAGCAGAAAAGGAGAATTTCCTGGCTATATGGATCTGTTTTATGAGGGAACCAAATGGTGCTGAACAACCCTTATTGACTATAATATGCTCCATTCAGTTTGTGTTCGGTATCAGCACCAACGTCCTCCATGCACTTGCACTGCTCTAGCATGATGTCAGTGCTGGACCACGACCATATGACATGTCTGCTGGCACATCCACTTTGTCATTTAGCGATGGACACTGTTGTTCTACTGATGGGCTGGCTGTCAGGAGTCAAACCTGTGACCTCTCATGCACCAGGCAATGCCTCTGCTGATTGAGCTATTCAGCCTGCTGGACAGCTCCCCTGAGTTCTAGTACTTTGTTCCTCATCCCTTGTCTCTTGATCCATGTTCCTTGATCCCTGTTCCTTATCTAGGTCCACCCTGTGTCTTGTACCTTCCCCAATTAGCTTCCTATATCAACCTGGCCTTGATCACTCATTCCTTGCGTGCTTATTCTGCCTACCCGCCTTTAACCAAGCTTTCCTCCTTTGTTATCTAGAAAAAGAAGATTGACATCACCATGTCTTGACCCCTGGCTTGTTTGCTAACCACGTCTCCTCTAAATCTCCTCTGTGCTGCTTTGACATCTGTGTGCACAAACACCGGTTTGCCCGATCTTGTTGCCAACCCTCATTGACTGTGCCCAGGACTCCAGCCTAGTACCGGAAATGCTACACCGGCTGTGCAGCCAGTTGTCTTAGTCAGTCTATCAGTGTCCCTTTTTAGGATATTTATCACAGCGCCTTAGTGCAGAGGATGGCGGTAATACTTCTGTTTTCTGCTTTTGTTTAGGTGTTTGGAAGTCTTGAGTATTGGTGTTGGGCATTCTCCGTGTGACATTTTGACCTCGGACTTCTGACTTTGAACTTTCGTCTCCTCCCTCTGGTACTGTTAACTTTCTCTCTTGGACTCAAACATCAGACTTCTTTTATGATTACTGCTGACCTTTTGGACGTTTGCTCTACTCTCCCATGTTACACCTAGAGACATCTAGGCAATCTTATTAGGTTACAGTTATGGGAGTTACCTTTTTCAGGATTGGTTCTTCACTGCACTCCCAGTTCACTTAAGGTAGATTAAGGGAGATCACGTTTAAAGTGGCTGCCACTAGGGGTCTTTTTTTTCCAACTTCCCTGCAATCCACTGTCTGTCGTTATAGAAAAAATGTTCCAAAAATAGAAAAAATCTCTCCACGCTCGGTGGATGTCAGGAACGAGTTACCACTATGCTAATTAGCATTATAGGTTTATTAACTCATACAAATATAGAATTCCCTATGGCAACGCATTTTGGCACGTACAAGTGCCTTTTTCAAGCATAATAGGTACATATAAATGAAACATTTAAATAGCAATAGGGTGGAAGGCGTTCACTCATGTAAGTTGTATTGCTGTTTAAAGGCTTCATTTATATGTACCTGACATCCGCCAAGAGCGGATAGATTTTTTTCTATTTTTGGAACATATTTTCTATATATGCATATGTCCACTGAGGACCAGTGAAGATACTTTCCCAGGCAGCTCTCCAGACCTTCTGGATACAGACAGCAGTAAAGTACCATAAATACCAAGCGAACCCAAACTCTGTGGTGCTGGCAGGTGGTCCCAACCAGGAACCATGCCAAGCACCAGGTAAGTCCCTTACCTATATGTGCATTTATTATATATGCAATAAGTCACTTCTAAGCGCAATCCAATTGTCAAAAAATGTCTGTTGTTAGGTACCGTGTTTCCTCAAAAATAAGATGATGTCTTGTGTTAAATATAGCCCTAAAAGAGGTGCTAGGTCTGATTTTGAGGGCATGTCTTCTTATACTCAACTAACAGACTTGGTCCAGGTCCCTCCCACTGCTCTCTAGATCTCCGATGCACTTCTTTCAGCCCTCGGTCACCCACAGAAGATTACTTCCTGGTTACGGGATTTATAAATCCCGCCTCCAGGAAGCAATGGCTTGGATTGGTTTTCGAGCACTGCTCAGCCAATCAATGCTATGCTCGATGAACTGATATAATGGTTGTGATTGGTTCATCTAACGTTGCATTGATTGGCTGAGCAGTGGTTGAAGAGCCATTCACAGTCATTGTGTTGTGGAGGTGGGACTTATAAATTGGCTGAGCCACGGCATTGATTGGCAAATTCATAAATCCCACCTTCACAATTATTTTTTTTAATGTAATCCAGCTAGGGCTTATTTTGGAGGGAAGGGCTTATATTTCAAGCCTCCCCGAAAATCCCAAAAAATCAGGGTGGGGCCTATTTTCAGGGTTTGTCATATTTTTTTGGGGAAAACACAGTAGTAACAAGGACAAAAGGAAGTTTTTTTGGCAATGGGGAGGAGCTATCTTTAAAGAGGCACTCCCATGCACTCAGAGGCTGCAAGCTGACAGATCTGCTGATCCTGTGATAATAATCTCCACAATCTCTGCCTCTCCTGGAGGTGTGTGTCTGTGTGTACACACATTAGATTGAGTTTACTCACTGTTTAACCAGAATACCTAAATCATCCTGGGAATGCAGAGGGGCAGGCATTCAAACACTGAGCCCTGCTGATTGCATTGCAGAATGTGCAATGCAGCATGGGAAGTGAGGGAAAGGGAGCAAGGGATACTAAACTACTGGCAGCATACAGGGTAGCAGAAAATTTGGGAAAATCAGCTGAAAATCAGAATTGAAACAGGATGTAGACAGCAGCAAATAAGGATAAATAGAACTTGGTGTATTTTAGAAACTTTGTTAAAAACCTATTAAAATATAATTAAATTGTCCAGATCATTTCTACTAGTTTTTAGCCAACTGCCAGTATGTGACAGAGCAAGGATGCTAAAATTGTGTGTGTGGGTGTTTGTGAGAGGAGGACGGACAGACATACCCTTCAAATTAGAATTAATGCCAAACTGTATCAACGTTCCTCCTCCAATTTACTTGTAATACGGTAATTTATTCTTTCATTTACAATGTTCTTGTTCAGAAACGAGAACAAACTATTACCATAAAATTGTGCTTTGTTCTGAGAATTATTCATCCAACTTTTTTTTATACATTTTAACTTTATTTAATGTTGTTTTACCTATTTCCTGAAATGATATTTGTTATGTTGTACAATGCAGATAAGTCGAAATAGATACAATCTTTCCACAAATTGAGTGTAATAAAATGACTTCATACCTTGGACCCGATGGTTATAAATATTATTTAAGAGCTTGTAGCTTATAGTTATTGCCTAAAACATCCCATGACATAAAATGTTATTTGCTTTTTAGACGTTCTTATGGTTACCTCACTAAATGGAAATAACATTAACTATTTATAAACTAGAGGCAACATCAATAGTTAGAAAATATGGCTTCATATTTCTTCAGTGCCTTATCAAGAATAAACATAGTGATGTCATATGTGTAAGATTCCAGGGAAAACATATTCTATATGCAGATTATTCCCATGTAGTGATGAGCAAAGCTTTGAAAAGTTCTGTTTAGCTGGTTCGCCAAACTTTTGCAAAAAGTTTTGGTTTGGGCCCAATTAGTGTGAACCAAATCGGAAGTTCGCCAAAACCCCTAAAACGGGTGTATAACACTGTCTAAGACCTATAAAAGCTCTGCATAACATTATGAGAGTGTTCTATAGGGCTTTTACGGCTCTTAGATAGTATTGTACACCAGGGTTCCGGACTAGTGTTGAGCGGACTGAACCAGTTAAACTCTGTTTTGGGTAGAACTTTGCTAAAAGCTTTGCTTGGGTTCATGCTGAAACAAACCTTTTGCAAAGTTCAGCCTGAAATAGTGTTCTACTGGTTTGATTTGCTCAACAGTATTCGATTGTTATTGGTTTTAGGGTGTGGTTGCTTAGTCTTGGTCCCAACTGGTATTAAGTGAACGAAAACAGTCAAACCATGTTTCGGGTCAAATTTTGCTAAACATGGCAAAAAGGAGCAGGAAGAGGGATGACATGATGAGGCAGACACCCAACATGTTGAAAGGGTTGATGATGATGGTGACTATCATGATAAATAGTCATGGCAGTATGGGGTAGAGTTGGAACCAACTGGACCCTCAGAAATGCTAGCGAGGATGGCAAGCTGTCTGCTTCATTGATTTTTTGCTGACATCTGTGGTGGTTATTGGATAAACTTTTAGACCCTCAGAATAAAACCAAAATGAGGAATTATTTGTTTTCTGAGAGGGAGGCAAACGTTTCCTTATTATCGAGAGAAGCTATGCAGGCAGCTTGCCATGGTTTTCAGATGACAGAATCTGCCACAACCAAGTCGGACAGCGGGCTATTCTCCATCCCCTGATGAGATGCCTCACTGCTTCTGCCAATGCTACTGCTCCAACACCTAGCTCCAACTTGATGTTTTAAGGTTATTTCATATGAAAATGCTTTAATAAATGTTCATAATTATTTAATAAAGAGGCTGCTGTGGCCACTATTTTTCACTTGGTGTCTTCTTGAGTCTTTATTTTAAGGGCGGGGGGGGGGGGGCAAGTGTTCGTTATAAAGGAAGAAGAAAGCTCATCTAGAATGCCCTAACCATATCCGGCCAATACTCTAGTAATATTCTATGCTGCTACTGATGCAACTACGTCTACCACCACCCCTACTGCTGCTACTGCTGGGTCTATATAACCAAAGATCAACCAGATGATCCAAAATGGGATAAATTTTTTTAGCTTTTCACTTGTTCAAAAAAAATGTTTTCCCATGCACCGCACCTTCTCAGCCTCATTAGCAACAAACTGCATCACACATTCTCCTATGTGGAGTCCATTTTTTAATATCCTTAAGGGATTCTGTCATTAGAAAAAAAATCAATACTTACCTCTTTCTCCGCCATCAGTCTTCTTACCGCATCTTCTCCTGGGTCCTGTAGTCCCCAGGGTCACCTCACCTTCAGTTGGCCGGATCCTCTTCTTCCTGTTATAAAGCATACATTCTGATGAACCAGCAACTGCTCATTTGTGGGCTCGAAGGATATACAGGGTTATTAAAAAGGATCTTCCTAATGTGACCCCCCATAGCCCCATTTACTGACACTCAGATACAGACATTTCCATATCAATGGAAACAGAAACTCAAAAAGTTTTGTTTCATAAGATCAAAAATGTTTTTCTCCTCAAAGGTGATCGATGTGGCCCCCTTTGTCACCCAACACACATGGAGCCTGCAGTTAAGTTCCTGCCATCCTAATTGTAGAATATAATGACTGACTGATATAATGGCTTCTAGGATGCCACAGATCACACATGGTGGGCGGTAAGGGGGCATGTAGACCCTAACGCCCCCCTAGAGGAAACATCTCAAGGTGTAGGGTCCGGGGAACATGGAGGAAGGTAGATGCTCACTATCGTCACCACCTGACGGCCAATTCATCTGTTTGGTAGTCACCACTCACTTCTGACTTCATTATGAAAATGGATGGTGCGGCATCCTGGTGGAAGATGAGACCTGGGATTTCCTGTTTTGGCTGTGGCAGAAGCCATATCTGTAGGACGTCCAGGTACGAATTCCACAGGATTGTTTCCTCATCGAAGAAGGGGCCGGACACTAACCTGCAGGTTATAGCATAAAGCACATCACCTTGGGGGGGGGGGGGGGGGGGGGTCGCACATACGCTCCACGTAGACAGGTGGGTCCCCCCAGATTCTGTGCCCGAAAGGTGGAAGGCGGCTTCATCACTAACTACTAAAGACTTCATGACACCATCGCTTTCCTTCACAGTCTGCAGACTCTCGCAGAAAGAATGTTTGCAGTTGGTAGGGATAACATCGCAAACATTTGCGCAGCATTTTGTACACAGTCAGCTATGGGACGTCCAATTATCTGCTCGCTCTGACAGTGAATTTATGAGGACTTTGTGAAACCTGCATGGACACGGCTTCCAAGCCTACTTACGAATTGTGCGCCCATTGGGCGGATCTTCACCAATCTTTGTTTGAAAATGACATTGCACAATAGAAACAGATTGGTAGACATGAAAATCAAGGGCATTGGCGACCCTCCTAGCGACAACTATGGCAGAATAACACTTTTTGGGCCTCATTTAGCAAAAATTTCTAACAATAAAACTGTCCTTGTTGCCCATAGCAACTAATCCCTGTGCTGTTTTCATCTTACCTCAGCAGCTTGAGAAATAAAAGCTGATTGGTCGCTATGGACAACGAGGACCGTCTTACTGTTAGACTGTTTTGCTTAAAGGGGTTGTCCCGCGAAAGCAAGTGGGGTTCAGCACTTCTGTATGGCCATATTAATGCACTTTGTAATATACATCGTGCATTAATTAGGAGCCATACAGAAGTTATTCACTTACCTGTTCCGTTGCTAGCGTCCTCGTCGCCATGGTGCCGTCTAATTTCAGCGTCTAATCGCCTGATTAGACGCGCTTGCGCAGTCCGGTCTTCTCCCTGGTGAATGGGGCCGCTTGTGCCGGAGAGCTGGTCCTCGTAGCTCCGCCCCGTCACGTGTGCCGATTCCAGCCAATCAGGAGGCTGGAATCGGCAATGGACCACACAGAGCCCACGGTGTACCATGGGAGAAGACCCGCGGTGCATCGTGGGTGAAGATCCCGGCGGCCATCTTAGTAAGGTAAGGAAGAAGTCGCCGCAGCGCGGGGATTCGGGTAAGTACTAAACGTTTTTGTTTTTTTTTAACACATGCATTGGGTTTGCCGAACGGGGGGGCCTATTGAAAAAAAAAAAAACTGTTTCGGCGCGGGACAACCCCTTTAATGAGCATTTTGGAGTTTCTGTTTTTAGTGGTTAAATTTATGTATCTGAGGACTGCTTCACATGGCCATATTTTCTTAAAATTTTGTGGGCGTGAAAATCAAGCCCACAAAATGTCCCAAAATAAAAGTATTGATTTCATTGGTTTTGTATTCACTAGCGTGATTGTTGCACAATATTACTACGAGCACTTAGTTTTTAGAGATGAGCGAACGTGCTCGTTTAGAGCAATTACTCGATCAAGCATCGCTTTTTTCAAGTAACTGCCTAATCAGGTGAAATGATTCGGGGGCGCCGGGGGTGAGCGGGGGGTTGCGGTGGGGAGTGAGGGGGGGAACGAGAGAGAACTCCCCCCTGTTCCCCCCTGCTGCCCCCCGAAAGTCCTGACCGCGATAGGCAACGGTACAATGAACATAAAAGTTAACAATGAAGAAGTTGAGCCAGTCCAAGATTTCATCTTCCTTGGATCCAAAACCAATTGCAATGCGCAATCTGGACCTGAGATCAAGAGATGGATTACACTTGGTAGGAATGCAATGCAAGGAATGGAAAAGATCTGGAAAAGCAAGGATGTTAGCATTGGAATAAAAACCAGACTGGTCAATGCAATCGTCTTTCCCATAACGACTAGAGATGAGCGAGCATGCTCGGACACAGCACTTACTCGAGCGAGCATCGCTCTTCTCGAGTAACTGCTTACTGGTCCGAGCGTGCTCGGGCGGGCGGCGGGGGTAAGCGGCGGGTGGCGGGGGTTTGCGGGGGGGAGACAGAGAGATCTCTCTCACTCACCCCCCGCTACCCTCCGCCGCCCCCCTCGGACCACTAAGCAGTTAATCAAAAAGAGTGATGCTCGCTCGAGTAACTGATTTATCGCTCGCTCATCTCTAATAGCGACGTATGGTTACGAAAGTTGGACGCTCAGGAAATCAGACAGAAGGAAAATTGATGCGTTTGAACTATGGTGCTGGAGGAGAATGCTATGGATACCTTGGACTGCCATGATAACGAACAAGGTTGTATTAGACCGAAAATATCACTATAGGGCAAAATCATAAAAGAAGCAGTGAAAGACAGAAACACATGGAGAACATTGATCCATAGAGTGAGTGAAGGTCGGATGCGACTGAACGGATAATCATCATCATGGGAATGAAGAAAGAGAAATGAGCGGGAAGGAGAGACAGGAAGTAGTGTAGAGAGGTGCTTGGGCAGGATGGAGGTTGAAGCAGGAGTCTCTCCTGGTGTTCTGCAGTGTCACAGATACAGTCCGAAGAATGGTTCCCTTCGGGACAGAGTGATACAGCAATTGGGAAGCTTGCAGAGCGTGCAGAGAGTAGCTGTAGATGGACAAAGAAGGGACTCTCTCCCAGTTTGTGCCGTAGCAAATGTCCTACAGGTAGTTTACCTTTGGCGAACAGGGACAGGAATGCTGAAAAGTGAAGTCAGTGCCAAGTGGTTCCTCTGTACCTACAATACTGAACCAACAGTTGCTGGACTGGAAGAGAGTCATCCCTAGTCATCCCTGTAGAGTTATTACAGGTATCTCATGCTAATGGCCCTAAAGACTGTTTGTGAGACAGTTATCATTTACTGCTGATCCTGGTCAATGAGGCTAGGACTCTGATTAACAAGCACTCATAAGGACTTTTCCACTTTATTGACAGACTGAGATAGTCCGAACTACACAAGTTACAGTTTCCTGCTCCACAGTTAATAAAATGTTCTTTGTCTAGCAATGGCAACTTCTGTGCCCTACTTATGTCAGGCTGAAATTGCCCCTAAAAACAGAAAAATCCCCGAACCTGCTGCCTGTGTTCCCTAAAAGTACCCCACTGTAAGTCAATAGGATCCATTGGACACTGATGAAATCCAAAATACTGTGTTTTCCCGAAAATAAGACCGTGTCTTATATTAATTTTATGTATAGCTGCCTGGACACTATTTAAATTGACTTTTTTAATTAACTGTTAGCAGGGCTTAATTTTGGAGTAGGGCTTATATTTCAAGCATCCTCAAAAAGCCTGAAAAATCATTTTGAATCCTCAAAAATTCTGGAAAATCATGCTATGTCTTATTTTCAGGGCATGTCTTATTTTCAGGGAAACAGGGTAGATGTGAACAGAGCCAACTGTAACTTATACATAAATGTAAGACCTCGAGTGAACTTCAGTCAGTAACGTAATGCAATTATAATTCACCAAATAGTCCCTGTTATGGCATGTAGTTGGTTAACTGTAAAACTTTATAAAAACTTTTAACTATTTTGGAGGAAAAAAGCTCATTTTCTAGAGCGAATCATTGCTGTAAGGAAACTCAGTAAAGAAATGTTTTCCATGTAAAAGCAGTAATTACCTAAATAATTTGTCTTTGTGGAGGTTATCCTAATACAAGTGTGTCATGCCTTAAACATTATCTTATCCTCCGTCTTGGAAAGCAGCCCAGTCGGCAGGAAGCTCTTTCCTCTAGGCCTTAAGAGGATACAATGTTTTCTCAGTAGCAAGCAATTAATTATCAAGCATCCCCCTGTAGATATGTCTTATTGATTGTAAAACCATATTCCAATGCTGTGTGACAACACGGCTTTGATAAATGCTCTGTAAAAAGTCTAATTGTTTGTCATAATGATTTGTTTTCTTAGTTTTGTTTTTTTCTAATTGCATATAATTAGGCATTTGTTGATTAAAAACATTATATAACTTAAAAAAAACAAATGGGCGATGTAGCAGACATGACACATAAAGCAGCACACTGTGAGGCTGACCTTTCCCATTCAATGTGCAGCTTGTTATTATGTTGGTGGCTGGATGAAAGTACGAATAGCTTCTTCTTTGTGAGACAGACACAAAGGACTGAACTTGGACTCAATAGGGAGTTATCACAATACTCCCTCCCAAGGCTGTGGGGGCTATACTTTAGGGAACATTACAAAATAATCAATAGTCTCATCTGTATGATAAAGCTTCAGCGTTTAGAGAGAATCACAGACCAAGGAGGGCGATTATGTAACACAAGGCCATATTTTATTTTATATTACTTCCACTGAGTCTGAATCAATAAATCACCAGCCCCATGATGGATAGGAAAAGGAAAGCTGGTGCTTTCATGTTTTGCTTAAAATCATTGATTTTGGATTTAAGCGAGGGTGGTTCCCTTTTATAAGCGTGGGTGGGACTAATAACTGCTAAGGAGAAAATGATTGGCCGTCTTTCTTTTAGCTTTTTCTTGTGTCTTCTTGTTGTCACATTACTGATGCACACGTTGCGTGGATATGAGTTTCCATATCTATAAAATCTTCATCTAATAAATATTTATTAGTAATTTTTAGAGACGGGCAAGCATACTCGCTAAGGGCAATTACACGATCGAGCATTGTCCTTAGCGAGTACCTGCCCGCTCGGAAGAAAAGGTTCGTCTGCCGGCGGGGAGCGGCGAGGGAGAGCGGGGAGGAATGGAGGGGAGATCTCTCTCTCCGTCTCTCCCCCCCCCCGCTCCCTCCTGCCTCACCGCCGCAACTCACCTCTCACCCGCGCCGGCAGCCGAACCTTTTCTTCTCCGAGCAGGCAGGTATTCGCTAAGGACAATGCTCGATCGAGTAATTGTCCTTAGCGAGTGTGCTCGCTCATCTCTAGTAATTTTATGTCCGGTGGTTCCTCTCCTCACCTCCCCCTCCTGCTGGTCACAGCCATCGGCAACCTAACGGTCTTCTTGGCATCAGATATCACACTATTCTGTCTTCTCTGCCTATAAAGCACACATGTGTCTTTGGCCCACCTCTTAAAGAATCAGCATGCCCACCCAGCTTTCCCATCCCCAGCCTATTCAGATGGCATTAGCCATTTAAAGCCCCAAAGCAGCTTGATCCTTTAGCAATGTTTCTGCTTTACAGAGGCGCTTTAGACAACTTTGTTCAGTAAACAGAAAGCTACTTTAAAGATCGTTTGCAAAAAAAAAAAGAAAAAACGGCATAACAGATCAAGAGCGCACAGTCGAAATAAGAAATTGTGTATATATACAGGGGGTGGACAAACATATGGAAACACTGTACGAAATGCATACCATACCTTAAGTTACATGGGATTATAAATCATATTTTAATAAGACATGTAGGACCGATTTTAAGTGGAGGTAATATGACACAGATGCTGCCGGGTGGAAGTTGTCCAAGCAATAAGGATCCATTAGTGAAGGGTTTGATCCACTCAGTTGCTATTACCAGCTGACTCCCAGAGCAGGGCAAGAGGTGAAGTGAATGCAAATTTGGTAGGAAAGCTCTCAACCAAGCTGAGATCAAAAGGGCAGCTCAGTGCTTATGATTAAAATCCCATGCATTTTGTACAATGTTTCCGTATATTTGTCCACCTCCTGTATGTTATTAACACACACTATAAAGCAGGCAAAAACCCTTTTTAAAAACACAATATGGGGCAGATAGACCTGTGCAATCAAAAGATGATTGTCACGTCTGTCTCCTGAGACCTGTTATACTACAGGTTCTCTGGAGCTTTTCTGCTGAGGTGTGGGGGATTGTGCTGGCTGGGTGTGTGCATGTCTCCAGTCAGCCAATGACTCTGGGTCAGTACACATAAAAGCTGTCTTCCCAGGTGTTGGTGTGGTCAGCTTTCTCTATTCTCTCTCTGTGTGTGGTGTGTGCAGGTTCTATGTGTGGTGACTGTAAGAAAGGTTTGGCTCTTGTAGTTTTGTTTGGTTGTGTCGCTGGACTCCTGGTTTGTGTAGGGACTAGCGGTATTGCCGGGAGCTGTGACGTGGCCTGCTATCTTCCATATTTTGGCCAAAATGTCAACAAATACCTGGCATGTATAGCTTTAACATCTGCTACTAGTGTTTGCATATTGGCTGCTATATCGTGTGATTTTGGCTCTGGCTGTTATTTTATTCTGTCCACTTGTCCCTGTCGGTGGTGGCATGTGTATGCATCCTAGCCTGGATGTGTTCCTAAGGGCAGCAAGGGCCCAGATCCGAAAACTGCTGGGCCACCGCCTATTGGGGTGATGTCCCTGCTCAGGTAGGTTCTTGGTCATCTTCCTTTGTAGAAGATAGGGAGAGGGGTTAATCCGTGGTTATTTCACCTGGTGTTCCCTATCTATGGTAACGTTCGTGTGAGCCAGGTGCTCACTATCCTACATGACTATAACAATGATATAACTAATGATCCACAAGAAGTAATAATATGAAAGCTAATCTCCCCCAATAAAAGACAGCATATACCCCATGAGTCAATAGATGAGAGTCTGTGAAATAAACAACAAAATATAGACTACACTTCAGCAATGAAGAATTATAATCAACATAGTCATATAAATAAAGCACAGAATACAATAGATTGTTTGTGATTTTAGGAAGTGAAGTGGAAAAAAAACAAATAACAAAAAAGCAACAAAATATTACATCTAATAGAAAAAAAATATAAACCTTTAGCAAACCCCATGATAAGGGCTAGAGATGCTGCCAGGGAGAAAAAATAAAGCGTATAGCCAAAATAAAGAAAAGATGAAAACTGCCCAGGGATTGAATCCCAGGTGTACCGCTCTGCTCAGATACCGTCCCCGGGGCCCGAGAGTTTTAAGTTCTTCTTAAAAAATGTATAGTGGTTCCTACTGCCTATTAGATAACATGTAAGAGGCTAGGCTCATTCTTTATCCATATTTCACAATTACTGGTCATTTGATACAGAGATGATTTACTGGAAAGCCATGAATGAAGTGGTCTGTGGCTAGCACCCTCACAGGGATATATAAAGTGATGTGCTTGATTAAAGTAGAACCACCTGTCCATAGAGCCTCACTTAGATTTTCTCCCAACCAAATTGATATTTTAAACCATATTACATTCTGAGATATAGTTATAATGGTGTATTTTTTTCTCAGCTTGATCATCTTGCCCATTTGTATAATTATTATATATATATATATATATATATATATATATATATATATATATATATATATACATTTTTCCCCCCCTCTGGCTGAAATGTAATGCTTAGGGTGGATTCAGACAAACGTATATCGGCTGGGTTTTCACGCCAAGCCGATATACGATGTCCTCATCTGCAGGTTGGGGAGGATGGAAGAGCCAGGAGCAGGAACTGAGCTCCCGCCCCCTCTCTGCCTCCTCTCCACCCCCCCCCCCTCTGCCCCTCTGCACTATTTGCAATGAAATGAGGCGGGACAGGGGCGGGGCTAAGTTTCAAGAAATAGCCCCACCCCCTTCCCCGCCTCTCCTCATAGCAAACAGTGCAGAGGGGCGGAGAGGAGGCAGAGAGGGGGTGGGAGCTCAGAGCACTGCTCCTGACTCTTCCAGCCTCCCCCCTGCAGAGAGAGACGACGTCTGACAGGGTATTCCTTCTGTATATTACTGGCCGTTCTGTTGTCAGGGGTCTCTCTAGCATGTCCCATACAGCAGTACTGGCTCTAGCCTTAGGCTGGGTTCCCACGGGGCGGATTCCCGACGGAAATCCTGTGGTTTGGCCGCAGCGAAAAACCGAGAGATTTCCGCTCACTCTTCTGCTGCGGCCAGCGCTCCCATAGAGGAGAGTGCGGCCGCAGCGGATTTGCCGTCCCGTGTGGACGAGATTTCTGAGAAATCTCGTCCACATGGCTGGCTAATCCTGGGATTAGCGGCCGCATGCCGATTTGCCGCCGCGAAATTCCGCACGGAATGTCCGCGGCAAATCCACCCCGTGTGAACCCAGCCTTACTCTTTATGAATTCGCTAGCAGAACCGGATCAGATATGGTCAAGTGAAGTAAATAAACACACACTGAATGGCCACTTTATTCGACCTTCCCCATCTAGTAGAGCGTTCAACCTCCTTTGGCCTTCAAAACTGCAATAATTTGCTGTGGTGCAGATTCTGCTAGGTGATGAAATTATTCTGCAGGAATATCGGCCCCTGAGGACAGGAAGCTTCTTGCAGTTACCACAAATTAAGTAGAGGTGCTTAAATCCTCAGATCTGCTGACAGGAAGGGGTGGATGTTTTCCCGCTCTCAGTGATGCAATTTTTGCACCCCCCCCCCCCCCCCCCTCCCCTGGAGTCTCACCTTTCTGCTTCTCTTAGACACAATGGAGCTGTTACTGGTCGTCTGCTCTTATAGCCCATCTGTGCTAAGGAAGAGTTGTCCATTTGGACACATTAGTTGGATCACCAGTATGTATTGGGCTGCTCCTGACTGCGCAGCACCCGTTCATCAGAGCGATTCCTGACATCCTCCTCTCACTGCTTTCGGTGATGAATCTTTTCCATCTACAGGATTCCCTTTTGCTGGATGCTTTTCCTTGATCGCGCCATTCTCGGTATACTCTCTATACTGTTACACAAGAAAACTGTACATGGGTTCTGGCTTGGTTTTCAATTCCCAATCATTGTTAACCCTTTCCAATCCACTGTCTGACGTCTGAAGACATTCTGATTGAAGGCTGTACAGCTCCGATGTCGGAAGACGTCCGACAGGGTATTCTTACTGTATATTACTGGCCGTTCTGTTGTCAGGGGCCTCTCCAGCATGTCCCATACAGCAGTACTGGCTCTAGCCAGCAGATGGCACCATTGTTTAATGGCAAAAAGAGAAAGCCACTAGGAAACCCTGAATCCAAATTGGATTGCAAAGCGTTAAGACTTGTATAGAGAGTCAGACATTGATTTGAAGGAATGCTGCCATCCAATAGGTGGCGCTGCAGAAGTATTGCTCCATCTCCATTATTTGCATATTACCCAGAGGAGCATGCATGGTCCTATAAGTCTCCTCACTCACCTTCTAGGTGCTCTCCTCCCGTCACAAGAAAACCCCATGCGGTTGGCAGTGAAATCCTGGCCCTGGCTAGTCTAGCACTGATGACCCGGCCTCTTTGGAAGTCACTTCAATTGCTGGATTTTATATCTAATGTGGATTTGGGCTGAAATCGATTCATGGACACTTGTCATGTGATTTAATGCTGCACCCCGGGTATGGGTCTAATTTACATATAAGGAAGCTCCAATCTAGAAAAGGCTGCTGCTGCCTTCTCTAATAAAGACAAAACAGAACTAACAAACACAGAGCAAGAGGTTCAACCCTGTTGTTTTTTACTTTTATTATAATTATTGCCGTGCATAAATAATTTCTTTTATTACAGTTATTCCTAAACTTGCAAGCCCTTTTATCCTTCCATGCAATGTACATTATTCGATTACAATCGCCTCAGAGCATAGTTATCCACAGTATCAAACATCATAAACTGTCTTATTATAACCTTTATGGTATTGGCGGTTACTGATTGATATAATGCATATTATGATCTATCCTCATAATTGTTATCTTTGGTGTTGTCAAATTTAGCAATCTATCTAAATATCATAAAATCATCCATACTTACATTAGCACTACCGACTGCCATCTTTGACCCTCTATCACATAGGCAATTGGCACCTAGTAACCAACGAGCATAATGTTCCAGTCTCCATGGTTACGGATTATCGCCAGCCGACCTATTAGCTGCAAGCACTAATGCCACCCTGCGGTATAACTCCTCCCTCTCACGTCGTGACGTCGACACGCAGTCACATGTTGAGTGGGCGTGGCAGCACTGTTCGGCATTACCGTCCTTGGCTCCACCTTTTTCTCCACGTCACCACGTTTCGTTTCGGCCGCACCTCCGGACGTCATCGCGTTTCCCTGGCAACTCAGGGAAGCGTTCTGTCCTTGTTATGTTTCGCTGCCGTTGCCGATCATGTGAGTGGTGACGGCTGTTTTGCCAGCGGTCGGGCATTATCACATGCAGGCAGTTTGGCCACACATGATATAGGGGTACTTTCCACACGTCCCCTCTATGGGGAATTAAAATCAACGGCCGATAGCTGATAGTACTAAGCGCCCCCCCCCCCGCCCACAATGTTGAAAGGGGGCGGGTTTTACTATGGTTGGTCATTCATTGGTTAACAGGGACGTGCCCCCAAGTGGGGCGTTAGCTTCTTTGCCTCATTTAAGACACACAACTCCTGTGAGTCATCATTTCCCTCCTGTCTACCATCAAGACAGGAGTTGCTGTTCTCATTCTCTTCTTCCCACTTTTGCTCTTTCTCTAACCGGATTAGGGTTCACTCCTTTTTGTGTTAGGAGCTCTCTCCACATATCGTGGGGACCCTGTTCTATTCTGGACATTGTTTCCAGCATTTAATTTTATCTCAGTACCTTTTCAGTGGTAAAAAATTCTTGCGCCATTTGGGACGCTTCATTTTCTTTAAGTGTCCCATCTATCCCGGTTAGTTCCACTCATATGAGCAGATTCCTTTATCATCTAGGAGTGTTCAACTATTTAGGGAAGTTTAGGGTGGTATATTCATTTTGTGCTATGGGCTATTCATTTTTTACTTATTCGCCCATACAAACAGGTACCCCCTGTTAACAGCATCACCTACAGTTTAGGGCATCTTTATAGGTTAGTCTAATCGTACATTAGAGAGATGTTATAACTATCAAGGACAACTATTTTTTCGTGTCGGATGACACTATCATGCATCAAGGTTCCTGATGAGTCTGTGTGTGACAGAAACGCGTTGAACCAGTCTGAACCATCTTTGTAATAATTTTTTCAAAAAAATTTTTTCTCCTTGATAATTGAACCCAGTTGGAATATCTACTGACATTTTGAAGTAGTCCTGAATGGTTATTGAAGCCACATTCTGCATGAGAACCCATCATAATCTTGATGGTGGTCCTCTGGTTGTTCTATCAGAATCTATTTTTTTCTGGATTAGTAAACCGGTGGCCTTTAATCTAACAGCCACTTATGTATTTTTTTCGGAAGATCTCAGCAGAAGCTTTGATTGGGATCCTTTTATTCAGAACTAAGCTATATACAGTTCCGCTCTCTATCATGGACAAGTACCAATCATAGACTTCTACTGGTGTCTTACTGTTTGATTATCTCTTGCCCAGCGCTATTATCTATACAGGGCATTCCTCTGGTTAGAACCAGACCTGTCTCCTACTGAGACGTCTTTACATTAAGAAGACAAGGGCTCTGTGGCTTCTAGTCACTTACCTTTAATGATCCTGGTCCTTTTGATAAGACACAATAGGAACCCAAGTACTTGTCACTATTAGAAGCTAACTGTAAACCACTCACTTTGACGGAACTATCATCTTCCTTCCACCTTTCCTAAAAGGACGTACCCGAATATGGTCCTCTAATTACATTTTAATTGAGTGGTATCCATCCTTAATAGTGATTGATATAGGGTATATAGCAGTGTCTCATCTTGCAGTATACTCCTGCACTATAATAGAGGTGCCAACTTCATATACCTTCCTTCGGTTTCTTTCCAGGGTTGAACCTCTTGCTCTGTGTTTGTTAGTTCTGTTTTGTCTGTTTTTTGTGAGGCCCAAGTATTTTATATTTATTTGTCAATAAAAGTTATATTTTAAGGGATATACCCAGTGAATATATTTGAAAAAGCCTTTCTCCTATATCCCTCTGCCTCTGTGAATTATACTTCTCTAATAAAGGGACTATTCAGTGTAAGTAAAGAGTAATAGGTAATTAACTTAAATTTGCACCAGCGTCTCTCAGTAAAGGGTTACCATTTGCAACAAAGCCTAAATCTCCAGCCAAGGCTAGAATCCTCGGTAGAGGAAAGTTGAGAGTTGTAGGGAACAAATGCCTTTTAAAAATGAATCTGTGCCCCCTTAACTGGTGTTCTTTACCTGCTGTACTTAGAGAACTACTTGTAATTTCAAATAATCCATCCGTGTCCCTTGTAACCGCAGTCCCCACCAACTCTTCATCGTGATATCAGAGATACACAGGAAAGTTCTGTATTTCACTGGCTCTATACAGCAGTTCAAAGAAAAGTCCAGCATCCATTGTTCCAGTACAAAGAGTGAGAAGTAGCATGCTGGACTATACACAGCTGCCGTGAATTGAGAACCTATTCCTAATGTTTCATTCTTCACCAGCAGGAAGCTTTGAAAAGCGCACTGGGAGTCCACCAATTACCGGGAAGGTGTGGAGCGTTATTCAGAGAATGGGCTGGATTTGGAAAGATTGAAACTCTTTAAAAAGATCGCTCTCCTTCGTGCTTTATGGACGGTTTAGGGCTCTGTCTACTTACTGTGTTCTGGCGCTAAGTCTTTAAATTAGGGATGAAATTAAGTTTTCCAACCTATACACTGCATTACTCTAATGCATCGTAAATAGAAAAAAGTAAAGCAACTATGCAAATACAGCAGAGACAGAGAAGCAGTACTATCTGTGCCTACATCATATACAGAGAAAGGGAGGTAGTACAATATGTCCCCACTTCATTTACAGGGAGAGACAAGGAGGCAGAACTATCTGTACCTACATCATATACAGAGAAAGGGAGGTAGTACAATATGTCCCCACTTCATTTACAGGGAGAGACAAGGAGGCAGAACTATCTGTACCTACATCACTTCTAGGGAAAACTAGAAAAGTAGTGCAGAGCAGGCTCACAGCCAAGGAGTCAGCAGGGGTAGAGATGGTCACTTGTTATGGTGGCTCTACTATCCCCTCCCCAGTTCCGGGTAGCACAAGACACATTCACGTCGCCACAGGTGGAAGTTACGGGAAATAGACTAGGATGGTAACCGGGCAGAGTTACCTGAAAGCCTTTTGTAGTCACGGGTGATGCCACCATACCTTTCCTTTAACCTCTTCATGACGCAGCCTTTTTTTTTTCCATTTTCGTTTTTTTCCTCCCCCCCCCCCTTAAAAAAATCATAACTCCTTTATTTATCCATCGACGTCGCTGCATGAGGGCTTGTTTTTTGCGGGATGAGTTGCATTTTTCAATGGTGCTATTTAATGTACCATATAATGTACTGAAAAACTTTTAAAAAATTCTAAGTAAAGTAAAATGAAAAAAACCCGACATTCCGTCATCTTTCGGTGCGTCCTGTTTCTACCGTGCACAAACTGCAACAAAAACAACATGATAACTTTATTCTATGGGTCAGTACGATTGCTACGATACCAAACTTGCATAGTTTTTTTTTTACTATACTACTCTTTTTTTTTTTCAAAGACATTTAATTTTTTTCAATTATTTTCTGCGGCCATCTTCTTCGCGCAATAGCTTTTTAAATTTTTCCGTTGATGTAGTTCAGCGATGGCTCATTTTTTGCGGGATGTTCTGTAGTTTCCATTTGTAGTAATTCGGAATACATACAACTTTTTGATCCCTTTTTATTGCTTTTCTTCTGGGAGACAAGGTGACTGAAAAAATGCATTTCTGGCGTTCTTTATTTTTTTTTTTCAGACGACTTTCCCCGTGCGGGGTAAATAATGCACTACTTTGATATATCGGACTTTTAAGGATGCGGCGATACCAAATATGTAGCCATGACACCTGCACGGCTCCCCCTATCTCACCGCAGGGGCGCCGTACGGGACCCCTGAAGGGGCTTTAAATGCCGCTGTCAGCATTTAAAGGGTCAATAGCCGCGATCGCTATTGCCCGCGGGTGTTGCCCTGCGGCTAGAGATGAGCGAACGTACTCATCCGAGCTTGATATTCGTGCGAATATTAGGGTGTTCGGGATGCTCGTTACTCGTAACGAGCACCACGCGGTGTTCTGGTTACTTTCAGTTTCCTCTCTGAGACGTTAGCGCGCTTTTCTGGCCAATTGAAAGACAGGGAAGACATTACAACTTCCCCCTGTGACGTTCAAGCCCTATACCACCCCCCTGCTGTGAGTGGCTGGGGAGATCTGATGTCACCCGAGTATAAAAGTCTGCCCCTCCCGCGGCTCGCCACACATGCCTTGTGAGTTAGCTGAGGGAAAGTACTATCGTGCTGGTGCTGCTGTAGGGAGAGCATTAGGAGTCAGTGTAGGCTTCAAGAACCCCAAAGGTCCTTCTTAGGGCCACATCTACCTGTGTGCAGGCTGCTGCTAGCAGTGTTTTTTTTTTTTTTTTTCTCAAAATCGGCAGTGCAGAGCATTGCACCCGGCATTAGGGACAGAAGTGGTGTATAGGCAGGGAGAGTGTTAGGAGTGAGTGTAGCCTTCAAGAACCTCAACGGTCCTTTCTAGGGCCAAATTTAACCGTGTGCAGTACTGTGCAGGCTGCTGTTAGCAGTGTTGCATATTTTTTTTTTTCTAAAAATCGTCTGTGCAGAGCATTGCACCCTCCATTGATACTGCAGGGAAAGAATTGTGTAGGCAGGGCCACAACACAGTTATTGTTCATTGAATATACGCAGTGGGTCCTTCCCTTTGCTAAAAAGGACCAAAAACTATATTTGGCCTGCCTGTGTCAGTCCTAAGGTCTCCGTGTACGTGTGTGCTGCGTGGACAACGTACAAAAATCAGACGCAACCAGCTACGGTTTACTGCAGGCTTGCGCCTTTGTCTTTCCTGACTGGTAAATACCTGCTCTGCTAGAGTTAATAACTCTGCTACACTAAAGTTGTGTGACACTTTTTGAGGGCCACACCACAGATATTAAACTTCTTGTTCATTGAATATACGCAGTGGGGTCTTCCCTTTGCTAAAAAGGACAAAAAATTATATTTGACCAGCCTGTGTCAGTCCTAAGGTCTCCGTGTACGTGTGTGCTGTGTGGACAACGTACAAAAATCAGACGCAACCAGCTACGGTTGAGTGCAGCCTTGCGCCAATTTCTTTCCTGCCTGGGAAATCAAATCACTGGTAATACAGCATGCTGAGGGGTAGGGGTAGGCCTAGAGGATGTGGACGCGGCCGAGGACGCAGAGGGCCAAGTGAGGGTGTGGGCACAGGCCGAGCCAGTGCGGTGGCCAGGGGTAGAGGCAGGGCCAGACCGAATAATCCACCAACTGTTTCCCAAAGCGCCCCCTCGCGCCATGCTACCCTGCACAGGTCAAGGTGCTCTACGGTGTGGCAGTTTTTCACAGAGACGCCTGACGACCGACGAACAGTGGTGTGCAACCTTTGTCGTGCCAAGATCAGCCGGGGAGCCACCACCACCAGCCTCACCACCACCAGCATGCGCAGGCATATGATGGCCAAGCACCCCACAAGGTGGGACGATGCCCGTTCACCGCCTCCGGTTTGCACCACTGCCTCTCCCCCTGTGCCCCAACCTGCCACTGAGATCCAACCCCCCTCTGAGGACACAGGCACTACCGTCTCCTGGCCTGCACCCACACCCTCACCTCCGCTGTCCTCGGCCCCATCCAGCAATGTCTCTCAGCGCAGCGTCCAGACGTCGCTAGTGCCACAGTTTGAGCGCAAGAGCAACTACGACGCCATGCACCCGCACGCTCAAGCGTTAAATGTGCACATTGCAAAATTGATCAGCCTAGAGATGCTGCCGTATAGGCTTGTGGAAACGGAGGCTTTCAAAAGCATGATGGCGGCGGCTGCCCCGCGCTACTCGGTTCCCAGTCGCCACTACTTTTCCCGATGTGCCGTCCCAGCCCTGCACGACCACGTCTCCCGCAACATTGTACGCGCCCTCACCAACGCGGTTACTGCCAAGGTCCACTTAACAACGGACACGTGGACAAGCACAGGCGGGCGGGCACCCCCAGAATTGCGGGCCACAGCTCGGTGGTGGTATCTGCGGCGGTGTATGCTTCCTCCACTAAAGCACCTTCCTCCTCCTCCTCCTCCTCCAACGCAACCTCTGTCTCGCAATCAAGATGTGTCAGCAGTACGTCGCCAGCAGTCGGTGTCACGCGGCGTGGCAGCACAGCGGTGGGCAAGCGTCAGCAGGCCGTGCTGAAACTACTCAGCTTAGGAGAGAAGAGGCACACGGCCCACAAACTGCTGCAGGGTCTGACAGAGCAGACCGACCGCTGGCTTGCGCCGCTGAGCCTCCAACCGGGCATGGTCGTGTGTGACAACGGCCGTAACCTGGTGGCGGCTCTGCAGTTCGGCAGCCTCACGCACGTGCCATGCCTGGCCCATGTCTTTAATTTGTTGGTTCAGCGCTTTCTGAAAAGCTACCCCCACTTGTCATACCTGCTCGGAAAGGTGCGTCAGCTCTGCACACATTTCCGCAAATCCCACACGCACGCTGCCACCCTGCGGACACTGCAACATAGGTTTAATCTGCCAGTGCACCGACTGCTGTGCGACGTGCCCACACAGTGGAACTCTACGCTCCACATGTTGGCCAGACTCTATGAGCAGCGTAGAGCTATAGTGGAATACCAACTCCAACTTGCGCGGCGCAGTGGGAGTCAGCCTCCTCAATTATTTACAGAAGAGTGGCCCTGGTTGGCAGCCATCTGTCAGGTCCTTGGAACATTTCAGGAGTCTACCCAGGTGGTGAGCGCCGATGCTGCAATCATTAGCGTCACCATTCCTCTGCTATGCATCTTGAAAAGTTCCCTGCAAAGCATAAAGGCAGCTGCTTTGCGCTCGGAAACAGAGCCGGGGGAAGACAGTATGTCGCTGGATAGTCAGAGCACCCGCCTGTCTATATCTCAGCGCGTTGAGGAGGAGGAGGAGCATGAGGAGGATGAGGAGGAGGGGGAAGAGACAGCTTGGCCCACTGCTGAGGGTACAGATGCTGCTGGGCTGTCATCCTTTCAGCGTGTATGGCCTGAGGAGGAGGAAGAGGAGGAGGAGGAGGATCCTAAAAGTGATCTTCCTAGTGAGGACAGCCATGTGTTGCGTACAGGTACTCTGGCACACATGGCGGACTTCATGTTTGGATGCCTTTCTCGTGACCCTCGCGTTACACGCATTCTGGCCACTACAGATTACTGGGTGTACACATTGCTCGACCCACGGTATAAGGAGAACTTTTCCACTCTGATTCCCGAAGAGGAAAGGGGTTCGAGAGTGATGCTATACCACAGGGCGCTGGTGGACAAACTGATGGTAAACTTCCCATCCGACAGCGCTAGTGGCAGAAGGCGCAGTTCCGAGGGCCAGGTAGCAGGGGAGGCGCAGAGATCAGGCAGCATGTACAGCGCAGGCAGGGGAACATTCTACAAGGCCTTTGCCAGCATTATGGCTCCCCAGCAAGACTGGGTCACCGCTCCCCAGTCAAGGCTGAGTCGGCGGGAGCACTGTAAAAGGATGGTGAGGGAGTACGTAGCCGATCGCACGACCGTCCTCCGTGACGCCTCTGCCCCCTACAACTACTGGGTGTCGAAGCTGGACACGTGGCCTGAACTCGCGCTGTATGCCCTGGAGGTGCTTGCTTGTCCTGCGGCTAGCGTCTTGTCAGAGAGGGTGTTTAGTGCGGCTGGGGGAATCATCACGGATAAGCATACCCACCTGTCAACCGACAGTGCCGACAGGCTAACACTCATCAAGATGAACAAAGCCTGGATTTCCCCAGACTTCTCTTCTCCACCAGCGGACAGCAGCGATACCTAAGCAATACGTAGGCTGCACCCGCGGATGGAAGCTACGTTCTCTCTAACCATCCAAAACGGGGACATTTCTGCTTCATCAATCTGTGTCTAATATTCCTCCTCCTCCTCCTGAAACCTCACATAATCACGCTGAACGGGCAATTTTTCTTAGGGCCACAATGCTCAGTCATATAATTTTTCTAAACAATTTTTATATGTTTCAATGCTCTTAAAAGCGTTGAAACTTTAACTTGAACCAATTTTTCGTTAAACTGGGCTGCCTCCAGGCCTAGTTACCACTTAAGCCACATTAACCAAAGCGATTAATGGGTTTCACCTGCCCTCTTGGTTGGCCATGGCCAATTTTTTGGATGTACATTAGTACTGTTGATACAGCAATTTTTGTGGGCCCTCGCCTACAGTGTAATCAAATGAATTTTTAGCCCACCTGCATTACAGCTGATGTTACATCCGCTGTGTTGGGCAATGCAATGGGATATTTTTATGTACCGCCGGTGGGTTCCAGGGAGCCACCCATGCTGTAGGTGCACACGGAGTTTAACCTACATCTGTCCACTTGTAAAGAACCCCAGTCTGATTGGGGCATGCAGTGTGGGCCGAAGCCCACCTGTATTAAGCACGACATTACTACCTCAGCTGTGTTGGGCAATGCAATGGGATATTTCTATGTACCACCGGTGGCTTCCTGGCACCCACCCATGCTGTGGATCCACAGGGAATTATAAATGCATCTGTTTCCACTTGTAAAGAACCCCAGTCAGACTGGGGCATGCAGTGTGGGCCGAAGCCCACCTGCATTAAGCACGACATTACTACCTCAGCTGTGTTGGGCAATGCAATGGGATATTTTTATGTACCGCCGGTGGCTTCCTGGCACCCACCCATGCTGTCGGTCCACAGGGACTTCACAATAGGGAGTTGTACCTGCCTGTGTCTATGAATTAAAAGCCGCGGTCTGACTGGGGCATGCAGACACCTTGACAGAATGAATAGTGTGTGGCACATAGGTTCCCCATTGCTATGCCTACGTGTGCAGCTCCTGATGGCGGTGGCACAGGATTCTATTTCTCATTGCTTCTGTACAGCATTGTGGGCTATCGCCCCGCCCCTTTTAAAGAGGGTCGCTGCCTAGCCGTGCCAACCCTTTGCAGTGTGTGCCTGCGGTTCCTCCTTATGGCAGACGCACTTCTAAATTGACATGAGTGTGGCGTGGCATGAGGGCAGCTGAAGGCTGCGCAGGGACACTTTGGTGTGCGCTGTGGGGGGGAGGGGGGGCGGTTGGGCAGCATGTAACCCAGAGAAGTGGCAGCGGAGTGTCATGCAGGCAGTGATTGTGCTTTGTTGGAGGTAGTGTGGTGCTTAGCTAAGGTATGCCATGCTAATGAGGGCTTTTCAGAAGTAAAAGTTTTTGGGAGGGGGGGGGGGCCCACTCTTGCCGCTATTGTGGCTTAATAGTGGGACCTGTGAACTTGAGATGCAGCCCAACATGTAGCCCCTCGCCAGCCCTGTCCATTGCTGTGTCGTTCCCATCACTTTCTTGAATTGCCCAGATTTTCACACAAGGAAACCTTAGCGAGCATCGGCGAAATACAAAAATGCTCGGGTCGCCCATTGACTTCAATGGGGTTCGTTACTCGAAACGAACCCTCGAGCATCGCGAAAAGTTTGCCCCGAATAACGAGCACCCGAGCATTTTGGTGCTCGCTCATCTCTACCTGCGACCTCTCTGCATACATACCCCGATGCTGCAGGATGTAAATGTACATCCTGGAGAGGGAAGGGGTTAATGTGTCTCCTACTTGGAATAAATAGAGCCCACACAAAGTAGTACTTTTCTGGACACACCGGGAATGGTCAATGATGTCCACTTTACTGAACTTAGTAAATCCAACATAGAATACAGTCCAACGGTAAAATAGGGAAAGCAGCAGTGGAGGTACACGGGGCATACATAGAAAGTCCACAGTCCCAGTTATCTGTGTCTTGCTTTCTCTTCCGGAATCAATGCTCTCAACACTGGCTTGCATACAAGAACTCACTGATCACTTGAATATGAATGATCCCTCTCTCTCTCTCTCAATACCTGACATCAGCACTGAGAACGCCTTAGATTATCTGTGGAGGTAGAACATCCAGCAATCTCGGCCTCTTCCATCCTCTCCACACACAGACTGAAGGTGTCTATGTGCAGGCAGACTTTCACTCCTCTCTGCAGACTAACTAACTAACTTACTAACTAACTCGCTTTCTCCTATATACCTTGCAAACACATATATAAAGCATGGTCACATGACTAACAAATGATACATTTCCGGACATACCCAGACACTTAACCCTTGAGGGGCTGCAGGCATGCAATGCACATAACACTGATTCATGCTACAAGCAAAACAAGGACATTACAAAGACACAAGACAGACATAGATCATTCAAGCACACTCTGGAACCTTCCATTCACTTCAGGCCACTACAGTAGTACTATCTGTAACCATATTATTTATAGAGAGAGACAGGGAGGCAGTGCTATCTGTACTTACAACATTGCATCATCTATAGAGAGAGATAGGGTGCCAGTAGTAGCTGCAATTACATCATCTGCAGGGAGAGACAGGGAGGCAGTACTATCTGTAACTACATCATTTACAGGAAGCGGCAAAGAAGCAATGAGATCTGTACATGCATCGTTTATAGGGAGAGATAGGGAGGCAGTACTATTTATACCTGAATCATTTACAGGAAGAGATAGGGAGGCATTACTATCTGTATCAATATCAATTACAGAGAGACACAGGAAGACAGTACTATCTGTACCTACATCATTTACAGGAAGCGGCAAAGAAGCAATGAGATCTGTACATGCATTGTTTATGGGCAAAGATAGGGAGGCAGTACTACTTATACCTGAATCATTTACAGGAAGAGATAGGGAGGCATTACTATCTGTATCAATATCAATTACAGAGAGACACAGGAAGACAGTACTATCTGTACCTACATCATTTACAGGAAGCGGCAAAGAAGCAATGAGATCTGTACATGCATTGTTTATGGGCAAAGATAGGGAGGCAGTACTACTTATACCTGAATCATTTACAGGAAGAGATAGGGAGGCATTACTATCTGTATCAATATCAATTACAGAGAGACACAGGAAGACAGTACTATCTGTACTTACATCATTTATAGGGAAAGATAGGGAGGTAGTACTATCTGTAGCAACATCATTTAGATGGAGAGACAGGGAAACACTACTATCTGTATCTATAGCTTTGCATCATCTATTGAGAGAGACAGCGGGTCAGTAGTAGCTGCAATTACATCGCATCCTTTACAGGGAGAAACAGTGAGGCAATACTTTCTGAACCTGCATCATTAGCAAGAAGGAGGAGTACTATCTGTATCTATATTATTCACAAAGAGAGACACGGGGGCAGTACTATCTGTACCTACAGCATTGCACCATCTATTGAGAGAGGCAGTACATTGATACTTACATGATTTACAGGGAGGCAGTACTATCTATACCTACATGACTTACAGGGAGAACCAGGGAGGCAGTACTATCTATATCTATATTATTTATAGATGCAGTGCTGTCTGTACCTACTTCGTTTATGGAGAGAGACCAGGAGGCAGCACTATCTGTACCTACAGAATTTACAGAAAGAGACAGGGAGGTGGAACTATTGGTACCTACATCATTTATAGAGTGAGACAGGGTGGTAGCACTATCTGTACATACATCATTTACATTAAGGACAGGAAGGTACTACTTTCTGTACTCACCTCATTTTATATGTTAAAATATATACTATATGTACTGCTCCCTCTAGGACAACGACTGCTACATTTCTCTAAAACCTGAGCACACAGATCTGACGCATAGAAGGCAACATTTTTCAGGGACCCGGGGAAGGCTTTGGTTCCACAACGTGGAGATAACATGCTCTTTACTACTGGCTCTTGAATAGACCATCTTTATGCTTTGCTATCACTCATTTCCATCAGTGCGTAGCCTTCGGTATATACGAGCCGCACATTCCGCACACAGAGACCACCGGCCTATGAAGCACAGTGAAATTGCAAATCTGACATCATTTTTAATTATGATGCATTGTTAGAGCTGTCACAACAAACCAACTTTTTCCTTGTTAAAACCATAAAACGCAATTTTGAAACTATTCATTCCTTAACGCTGCTTTTGCTTAACTAACCTAAAAATCTCAGCTAATTAGCCCTTTCCACTTTAACAGATCCTAATCTGAATTATTCAGGAGCCCCGTAGCAGAGTGCAGCGCTGGAAAGTGAGAATTAAAAATAAATCAGTGCATTTCAGTCATTTGTAATGCCGGCGTGTAGGAGCAGTGAAATTGCGTATAGATTTTGGTAAGTTTTATGGGTTTATGGAGGAGTAAATGTAATACTGAACTAAACTCATCAGGCTTAAATAAAACCTAGTATCTTCTTTACTTTGCTTTATCGTTCTCATTAATGGCTAGCGCTGATTTTAGAAACACAGAGAAACTTGTTTAATAGGAGAGGTAATATTTTATGGGCAATGTAATATCCACTCCATTTCTTAAAGGGATATTCTCACCTCTTATAGAAGATGGCTAGGAGATGCCATACTGTTATGATTAGTGGAGGCCGACCTTCGGGACTGTCCTTGAAAATGAAGGGGCCATGCGTTTTTTGATTGTCTTACTAGCAGGTGACTGAGAGACCTATTGTTCAAGTAAAAGAGGCGATGCTGCAGTCCCGGAAATAGTGGGAGGCCAAGGGCATGGTAGTGCGGGAAAAACTGTGAGAGTACAGCAGTACTTAGAGGGCTTGGACTTGACTATCTTCAGCACTCGCATTTAAATGGATGAAGTGGTGATGCATATGTGTAACCACAACTGCCTTCATTGGAGGATAGTCTGGACCCCAGTTCTTAGCATCAGTGGTGGTCACAGTAATCAGACTCCCATTGATCAATAAGTTATCCCCCTGGCTGTGGAAAAGGAATGATTTGCTTTCATCCGACAGCCCCTTTAACTAGTGCTGTGGCCCCTTTATACTGTGGATTGTTGGAATCTTGGGAGTCTGATTCCCACTAACCAAAAGTATGGACATATTCTAGCCTACAGTAGAGAAACCCAAATAGTGAAGACAAAGCTATTAATGCAGTGTTTTACCATGAACATGCTTGGAGAGCAGCTCTTGCATTAACACTTTCCAGTCTACTGTCTGACCTGTAAAGACATTATGATTTAAGGCTGCACAGCTCTGATGTTGGAAGACATCCATCGGGGTTCTCTTACTGTATATTGCCAGCCTCTCTGCTGTCAGAGCCTATCCAACGTGTCACCTCATGCAGTACTGGCTTTAGCCAGCATATAGCGCCATTGTATAACGGCAGAAAAAGAGTAGGCCCCCTAGGAAAACCAGGATACTAATTGGATTGGAAAGGGTTAAAAGACTCGTTGTGATTAGTGTTGTGCAAACTGAAACAGTTGAACTCTGGTTCAGGTTAAACCTTGCTAAAAGTTCAGTGCAACTTAACCCTTTCCAATCCACTGTCTGACCTCTGAAGACATTATAATTTAAGGCTATACAGGTCCAATGGTGGAAACCATCTATCGGGGTTCTCTTACTGTATATTGCCAGCCTCTCTGCTGTCGGAGCCTATCCAACGTGTCACCTCATGCAGTAATGGCTTTAGCCAGCATATAGAGCCGTTGTATAATGGCAGAAAAAGAGTAAGCCCCCTAGGAAAACCAGGATACAAATTGGATTGGAAAGGGTTAAACCCAAACCTTGGGTAGTTATTGTCTGCTGAACACACTAAAATGGCATCCACCACATGACAAAAAGGAGTAGGAGGAAAGACCACGTGACCTTAAAATAACCCATAATGCATTGCAAACTATTCTTCTTCCTTATTCTCTTACTCTTTCTCTTCCTCTTCCCCCTCTTCTTCTTGCTTCTCTTCCTATTCCTCTTTGCATTCCACTTTTTCCTCTTCCTCGTCTTCTTCCTCTACTTCTTCTACCTCCTCTTCTTCTTCCCTGTCCTCTTCTTCCTATTTCTCTACTTCTTCTTCTTACTGCTCTTTCTCTTCTTCCCCTTCCTCTTCTTCTGCCTACTCTTCCTATATGCCTCCTCCTTCTACTCTTTCTTCCCATTGTTCTTCTCCTTCTCCCTCTTCCTAATGTTCGTTTTCTCCTTCTTCATTACCTTTGCTTTAAAAGCAGCTCAAAAGTATACTCCTAGGTGACCTAAGAGTGTTATACGGGGCTTTTATGACTCTTAGGCAGCATTATACACCAGTTTTAGGGGCATTGATGAAGTTCGTGTTCAATTCAAACTAATTCAGGCCAAACTAAACTTTTTGCCGACATTTGGTGAACCGACCAAACCAAATTTTTCAAACGTTCACTCTTCACTTGTACTAAACGGTCACCTATTCCTTGTAATAAAAAGCTGTATTTCCCTAGCAGCACCTGTAAATTCCCCTCGTGATATCAGTTCATCATTAGCAGGGTCTTCAAATAGAAAAAAAAAACCTTAAAATTGAAGACTTTAATACGTCCACCTTAAGAAAGCATTCTAAGGGTCCACATTTTATTTATTTGATCATATGCTCCTTACACTCACACATGTACAGTCCATCTGTGACAAGTGCATACTCATGCTCATATAATCCTAGATAGGCATACGCTCCTCATGCCCATACATTCAGGGACAGGCATTTATTCATGTAGGTCACAATGATAAGGTCAGGGACATTCCTCATACGTTCACACTAAGGTCCAGAACACGGTGTCTCATGATTGCTCAGTCAGGGACATCCGGACAGGCATACGCTTAGGGCGCAATCACACAGGCCAAGCATTGGCTCACTCTATCAAAGAGCATGTCAATTGGTGCTCGTTACTGCTGATCACACAGCTGATTGACTTCATGGTGACAAACGATTATTTGTCCCCATACAGCTGTCATAAATCAGCTACACATCTTTCTGGTAAGACTAGTAGATGTGCAGCCAATTAATGAGTATTCGTTCATTTGTCAGCTGATCTTTGCACATTTAGACAGGCCAATTGGGAAAGCAAACATTTGGGCGTAGTAATCCAGCCAGCCTCAAGAATACACCTTTATTCATCAAGAACCCACTACATATTCTGCTGACTGTTCCCTAGCGAGCAGCACAGATAACTCAAAGAAGGGTATTGGGGTAGTCTACCACTGGGTCAAGTCTTTGGAAGATTATGAAGTCCATCAATTCCAGCATTGGACAAGGTCATGCTGCATTTGTAATGGAAATGCAGAGGATTTCCACAGTAGAATTCATTCATTGCAATGCATAATGTGTGAATATATCCAAGAATTGGTAGGAGTTTCCTCCAGCACCAAAGTTCAAAGGCATCAATCTTTCTCCGGTCATTTTCTTCAGTGTCCTTCAGATGATTGTGCTGACTATCCATTGCATTGCTTATGTCTTCGTCTTTCCAGATCTTCTTCATACATAACATTGTGCTGCGATCTTGCTCGATTCGTCGTTTTATTTGCAGTCCTGATTCTCCATTGCGGTCGATTTTCGATCCAAGGAAGATGAAGTCTTGAACTGCTTTGATTTCTTCATTGCTGATTTAGATTTTTCCAGTACCGTTACCGGCTGTTGTCATGATCTTAGTTTTCTTGATATTCAGGTATACTCCTGATTTTTCACTTTCTTCTTGAACTTTTAGTATCCGTTGTTCAAAATCGTGCTGACTTTCT
This sequence comes from Eleutherodactylus coqui, assembly GCF_035609145.1. Lineage (NCBI taxonomy): Eukaryota > Metazoa > Chordata > Amphibia > Anura > Eleutherodactylidae > Eleutherodactylus > Eleutherodactylus coqui. Next base: position 35,776,569 of record NC_089843.1, read on the forward strand.
GACAAGGTTGTATCACCTGCATATCTGATATTGTTGATATTTCTTCCACCAATTTTGACTCTGATGTTGGATTCGTATAAATTGCATTGCCTCAAAATTGCCTCTCCATACAAGTTGAACAATGCAGGGGACAACACGCGGCCTTGGTGTACGCCTTTTCTGAGCCTTAAACATTCCGTGTTACCATTGGAGGTTCTGACCATAGCCTCTTGATTCGCATAGAACGACTGTATAAGTTTCCCCAAATGTCCTAGGACTCCCATATGTCTTAGAACAAGAGAATAGGACTAAAAGCTGGCAGTAGAGGAGGCGCAACACTCCAGGTTAAAGCATGTAGGAAGTGACCCAAAGTATGGAAAACTTCTTTTATTTAATAACATATGTGATCAGCATATGTCTTAGGCATAGCCACAGCTTGTTGTGTTCAGTGCAATTGAAGCCTTTGCAGTAATCAATAAAGCATATGTAAACCTCCTTCTGATATTTCCGGGACTTTTCCATGATTCAACAGAGAGAGTGTATACCATTGTTTAAGAGCCATAAAAGCCCTGTATAACACTCTCAGGGTATTATACAGGGCTTCTATGACTTTTAGTCAATGTACACATGTTTCAGTTGCTTTGGAAAACTTCCAGTTCAGTTCGAACTAATTTGGACCCAAGCAAACTTTTTGCAAAAGTTCGATGAACTGGCTGAACTGAACTTTTCAAAAGTTTGTTCATCACTATTGAAGATATAGATACTGTGCGGAAATAGCTAGATAGCTTGCGGGTCGGCGGCAGTCAAAGGCGGAAACCAATGGATACAGTCCAAAAGCAGGCTTGACCTGCGTTTATTCTTATAACAGCAAAACAAAGTCCAACCTTTGCTTCAGGCAAAACAGCAACATAAACAGTCCAACCTTAGCTTTCAGGCAAATGGATAATAGTCCAGTTATCAGGCCGTCCCGGACAGATCCGGTCGCACTTCACCGGTGCCACGTACAGCAGGGCTTCTATCTTCAAGCCGGTCATGCACGCTGCCAGGGTCCAGCAGCCGTCTTAGCTATGTCTGGTCCTCCCAGACACACACCTCCGCTAGGTGTTGAGGTGAGGGGCGTCTCCCTGTCCACCTCTGGCCTGTTCAGCCACACACTCAGGCTAACAGCCCTGCAGCTCCACCGAGCTGTCTACCTGGCCCTCAGCCAGACACTCTCCGCCTCTCCTTGGTAGGAACTGGCTTTTTATCTCATTCCTGCTCCACCCCTGGTTTAACCCTCAGAATAGAAGTCCTGTCTCTGGCACTCTACAGGCCCTCCTGTGTACTGCACTACTACAATACATAAAATAGTATTATCTCCCCAGAGATAATGTGTCTTTGGTGCTCAGCCAAAGCCACACTATCAAATGGCTTTATGTGAGACCAACCAATAGAAAAAGCGAGCTCACCAAGCAAAGATGTACGGATGTAGAAAAATGTAATGTTATTATACTAATCCAGAAAACTGTAGCAACGTTTTGGGTAAAGCCCTTCATCAGGCTATATTGACAAAGACTTGAAAATATAATTTTGTGGTGTTAATGGAAAGCCATATACAGTTCAAATATGGGAGACAAACATATGGAGTAACAGGAATGGGGAGCGCAATTGTCAGGAGATTGCCCTCCTTTAATGCCATATTTTCAAGTCTTCATCAATGCAGCTTGCAACTGTCATTTTTGTGTATCTGCTCACTTTTTCTATTGGTTGCCACACGGTAAACAGCGAACAAAAAAATCTGAAACGAAGTGTGAAATTATATTTTTTTGCCTACAACACCCCAAATAAAAAAAGGAAACATATGAAGTCCAAAATTCTGCTATTGAAAAACACAACTTGTCCCACAAAAACAAGCTGGTGCACGGTGATGGTGATGAAGAAATCAAAAAGTTATGGCTCTTGGGTTGCTATCATCAAAAAAACGACAAAAAAATTGCTTGGTTCTTAACGTTGATATATATGTGCAGTATTAAGAGTTAAAAAACACAGAAATGTGGTATTTACTGTAACTTTAGGGGAAAAAATTAAAGTTTTTCTTTATTTTGTTATTTTCTACTTGCTGAAAGAGGAGGAAAAATTATCCTTCGGCGAATAAATCAGTCTTTTTTATAGTCTTTGCTTTTGCCTTTTAGTACAACTGTGAGCCACATAATCCTGTTAATTGTTGAATGGGCGGCGATGGAGAGAATTCTTCCAGCGCAGTGAATGTAAGATTTAAGTTCCACTTGCTATATGTAATAAATAATATAGTTTTGCTTAAAACGGAATTAGAGTGAGACTATAGATCAACCGAGTTAAATGTGAGCCAGATTAACGGCCCAATTAGAACCATAACAGACTAGGTCAAACCGAACTTTCTGGAAATACATCATCTCCTGTCATTGGGAAAGGTTATCCACTGACTCAATGTTCCGGCTTCACAGATGGAAAAAAAATACTGTACGTTGGATAATCTTTTTTTGTTCAATCAAGTCAGCTACTAGACTCATTTACATGCACATTGATAGACCTGTGCTGTAGTATTTCCCACTAATATCAATAGGTCACTGACCTATACTCTTCCAGAATTCCTGCAATTCATGCGTCTTGAAAAACTAAATCTCATTCATTATGGGTTTTTCTTAGTAGGCCCCTAGGATGTGAACCTCAGGAGCAAACTGAAACCATCTAGTATTATGCAGCAGTGTATTATTATTTGGGAAGTGAACTTCTCAGGATCAGCGGACGCGCATCCACCAAGCCACATACTGGTTTGGCTTTTAGCCATATCCATAGGCGACACCTGAGGTACCTCGGTCTTGGACTTCGTTGCAGACCCCATAGGCCATTACTCTGGAAGTAGTCCCAGTACTGTGGTAGCTGATGCTACTATAGGCTTAGGCGTGTTACTTTAGAGTGTAAACAGGAGCGTAGTCAGACAGTCTGGGTCAAGGCAGGTGGCAAACTCCAGTATGAGAAATAAGACAGAGGTTGGGTCACAGAGAACAGGTTCAGAATGGTAGATCTCATCTCAGTGTTGGCCAATTTATGTGGTTTTGAGTTCCATCAGAAAAGTTGAAAGGCTTCGTTCACATCAGCGTTTTGGTTTCCCTTTTCGAGCTGTCAAATGGAAACCACTGGGGAATGGATTCAGTTTGTGACAGAACTAAACAGTATAGAAAGAACCCCATTGACTAAAATGGGGTATATTTGGTCTCCTTTCAGTCATCTGGTATTTTACAGGACCAAATAGCACTGCATATGCAGCATCTGAGCTGAGCGCGCCAAAGTGGGTGAGACTATGGGGTTTGCAAGATGGTTGTCATGGGTGGCTCTGTAATCCCTTCTGAGAGTGGTGATAATGGGGCTCTGCTCAGCTGCCATACAGTGGCAATAAAAATGTTTGAGGATACGTTGAACATAAACAATTTGTTTTGTCACCGGTGACGCCAGTACTCCAACCAGAACGCCCAAGTCAAATGATGGCGGAATAACTTAAGACAAGTCCAGTAGCTTGAATTAGCAAAACTTGGAGCACGCAGATTTACTGAAGTGTGGTGCCCCACGGCAACCAAGACACGAGGCCCACACCGAGGAGCTGGCAGGTAGAGGTAGCACTTGTCATAGTGGCTGTACCAGACTCCTCCCCATAGGGACACATGGAACCTCGGCCAAGGGTGGCGGTTACCTGAATAAGTGTAGTGGAATTGAAGTTGTCACATATGACGCGACCGTTCCATTCACACCGGCAAATCCTCGGCGGTTAAATAAGAGAGTCTGTACACAGTTAATGTTGAATACCTCAATCTCTGGGAACAGGCAGTGACTGGAAACTTTACTCTGTACTTGCAGAGTAACAGCTTACTCATACATGCAGGAAGGACAGTGTTTCAGTAGATGGTCATGGAGGAGAACACAGGATGAAACTGGGCCCATAGTCTCAGTTTTCTGTAGTGCTCTGCTTTTGGACACACACACTGTGGGACTCTGAATAACTCCACTGACACTCACTCAGAACTTGCTTTGTAGAAAGCTGCACGGTGGTCTTCTTCACTCCTTGAGCTCCTCAGAGGTGGTTCCTAGAATGGTAGGCCTCAGGATACCTTTCCTCCGCTTCCATCACTTCACCACATGAGGGTTGAAGGTGCCCCCATGCGGCTGACATTCTCACTCCTCTCTCACCCGTGGAAGTAGAAGGACTGCTATTGCTCTCAATCACTCATACTTATAGAGGGAAGACATCACATGACTAGACAGAATTGTTACTTTCCCAGACATATCCCAGCCATTTTTAGACATTAACCTCTTACATGCTGCAGCTGTGCAATATACATAACAGCAGACAAGACACTTTGCACAGTACATCCACATGGAAGAAAAAGTATGTTGTTAGACTGAATGAAAACAATGCCCATCTAGTTCATGTATGACAATTATGGAGGGGACAGAAATAGGTGTTTCGGGCCACTACAGAAGCTTTTTGTGATATAACAAATGAAATACAGTTGAACGTTGCAGAATTAAGGATGTAGCAGAGCCACAGTGATGTAGTGGTTTAATACATTGAAACAACAGATTTGTACTTTACACTACACTTTTCTTCAACCCTTTCTCTCTATTCTCCTAGAGGTTACTCAGTATTGGTTAGCTGATGGGCCTACTGGAAGTGTATGATGCAGGTGTTGGAAGTTAGTTGAAAATGGCCACGGAACTAATCCTGGCTATGAATTCACTGGGTAGTTAAACTCACTGTTTTGTGGAACGCTGGCCTCCAACTCAGATCTCCTCACTGCAGGGTTGACAAAGGAGCGGAAAGGAACCTCGCTACCCTTGCTGACTTTGTGGAACACTGCTCACTCAGCTGAACTGCTAAAACACCTCCCCTCCAACAACGACTTGCTGCTGACACCTTTCTCCTCCGCCTACTCTCCTCACACACCCTAACCTCTCATTCACTTCCTCTCTCCTTTCCTGCACTTTTTCCTCCTCTTCACCCACTCTGCATAGGGACTCATGCTAAGGTTTCCCGCCTGGGACTCACTCACCAATCAGTGGAGGCGTGCCATATAGCCAATAGGTAACCAGCTATCGCCAGCACTAAGTTCTCAGCTTAGGTAGGGGAGAAACAGGGTTTTTCTCACATGCTGCACCTTCTATGCCTAAGGAAAGCACATAGACAGGCATGCCAGGAGTAAAGTTGATGTGACTATTCTGGAGGGCCCTCCAGGCCACCACACATGCAGAAAAGTTGAAAGCTGGGCTTTGTTTACATCAGCTTTTTGGCTTCTGTTTTCCAGATGGAAAATGGAAACCATTGGCAAATAGATCGTTGTATAATAGAGCTGATCAGCACTACAAGGATCCCATTGCTTTAAAGGGGGTTGTTCGATTTCAGTTTTAAGGTTGTGCTCTGATGGAACTGGTAAAAATTTATGTGGGAATAGTATTAAGATGCTACCTATATTCTGGGCACTATAAGGTGGTTGTACACAGTTGAGTCACATTATTATGACCACCTCCTGCTTTTGACCTCAGCAGCGTGTACTCCATGAAGGAAGTGACGTGTCACAGGCTGGCTTGATGGATATGTATGATGTGCGTAAGGCTGTCTGCTCACATATCACTTGTTGTGGATAAAACGCGATCATTCACAGCCATTTAGTGAATGACATCACTAAATGGTTGTGATTGGTTTATCAAGTGCCAGCTCTGATTGGCTGGCGTTTGATCCAATTACAGTGCTCACTTGCTGGAGGCGGGGTATTCAAAGTCCCATTACCAAGAAGTGAATCTTCTGTCAGCGCCTGCTGCAGTGCCGAAGAGACCAGCGCGAGGGACCCAGACGCAGGTGGTTAGGTGAGTATAAGACATCCCCCCCTGCCTTTATGGGGGGAAATGAATATAAGATGGTGTCTTATTTTGGGGGAAACACGGTAATAATGTGACTTTACTCTGTATATGGGTTTTAGATGGAAATTTTGTCTTGCCGCTCTATGGCAGTATTATAAGATAAAATGACTAGAAAAAACTTGACTAGGGCATTGTACATGCGCATACTTTTATACTTGCCCAAATCCACCCTCCCCCCCACCCCCGTTATCTTTGAACCCCCCACACCCTTAAATAAAGACTTCGGACGCTGAGTGGCAATGGGAAATAAAATGGCCCCAGAAGCCTCTATATTAAACAAATAGCAAAATTACCAAACATTTTCCTATAAAACAATAACCAGAAAAATTATTATGCAATTGAGAACTCTTAATTACCGAGGTGGTTAAGGGTGGCAATCAAAACCGCAGTATGAGATAATGAGCCGCACCAAATAGGGGATGACAAGTCTGCTAGAAGTACTGCCTGACTCATAAGAGCCAGCTCTCTGGGACAACCCTGGCGGAGCAACCAACCACTGATCAGATGACTTATTAATGAGGGGCAACCATACCTAGGAGTTGTCCCCTTGAACCACCTTACCAATTACCATCCATGACTTCCTCCCAAAATTTCACCCTCAATCCTCACACCGCTACCAAGAAGACTTCCCATAAACATCTGATTGCTGTTCCAGGCTTCCTAGTCCCTCTTCACCTATCCCCTTAAACTACACATTGTCCCCTTCACTCCCCCCCTATAGGTCCTTAACCTCCTTAAGTAAACTTTAACCCCTTGCTGTCCTGCCCTAGCCCACTACAAACGCTAGCCATGATGGGCTGCACTAAGTTGTGCCCCTTCTGGCCCTAGCTGTTTAGTAATTGTAAGCAATGAGGTCCTACTGTCCTTAATGTTTAGGATGCAATCTTCTATTACACCCGCTCTTCATATTGGGTGTCAATTAGTTTTCCTGGAAACTATGACTAAGATACTTTACTTATGGCTGCTTACATTTTTCACAACTTGAGCGAAAAGGACAACTGTAGGACTTTATTTACTGGGGATTGTGTGATGATTTAGGGAGAATGCTGTGCAGTGGCTGTGACTTACTAGTGCCAGTCTACCCAGAGGCATTTTATAATACTGCATGTGACAGCCCAAAAAATTAGAAAGGTTTCAAGGTCCATATTTCTTGGAGATGCAGTATCCCAGGACAGCAGTTCTTGATGCATAGACACGATCATGTGTTTGTCATATTGCTGGAGGATGTTAAGGAAAAGAGATCTATGTACCGATGTAGCAGAGCGGATTTTTTTTACCGTTAATGCTTTGGCACTGCAAAGTTTGTGCACTATGATAGCTTCACAGCCATAAGATAATGCAAGATTATTTGGATATGTAGCTTGGAAACTTTGGGCCCCATTGCAAAAGCATTACTCTGTCATTGACTTAAAGGGGTTTTCAAGGGAAATACTATTGATGACCTCAGCACAGCCATTATTGGTGGGTTTGGACAACTAAATTGCAATGTATATGGGCGCATTAAAAAAATCTCAGATCACTACAATCTCACAATGAGTTGTTGCAAATGACAAACTCAGCCCTTCTACATTTGTATTGAGGAAACCAAAAAATATAATTAGTTCCATTCCATTATTTACAATCATGGATCGATAGTGGAAGCTGAAAGCTACTAAAAAATAGAGGCTTAAAGATAAATTTAAGGAATGATCAATGGAGCTTTGAACACTGTTGGGTTCTCATGGTACATAAAATCCATCACTGTAGAGTCTATAGGATGCAGAGTGCTACTTGTGTATATTCATGTATTATACGGCCTGAAAAGGTGATGTCATACAATTTATTAGCCGACCGTAAAATTAAATTTATAGGCTTTCAGACCTCATAGACTTGATTTGTACCTGATGAAAAATCGTGGCCCAAAAGCTTATAAATTCAGGTTTATGTTAGTCTAATAAAATTCATAATACTACATATTCCATCTCTCTGCTTTCAATACTGGAGATGCCTGTGGAGACCATAAAGCTATTTTTTCTAATATATCAAACGTTATATGGTTGCATAGCGTTCCTTTTGTTTGCTTTTGCCTGAAGTTATGTTTGTAGGTTTAAGAGTGAGGACGATGATGACTGAGCTGATGATGATGATGGAGAACGCCATATAAACTGAATATATGGCCTAGTGGATCAGGGATGGTAGATGTAAAAATCATCAGTCTTCGGAAAATAATAGAGAAAGCCATGAAAAATGTCTTGCGATTAATCATTGAAGTCTAGATCGTTGGTATAGTCCACCTTTGCGTAGGCATAAATGTACATATCACTCCCGTACAAACCATGTGCTCCAAAGAGGCCTCCATGGCAATCTTAAAATACTTCCCATACACTCCCTTGATTGGCTTCATGAACCCCATGTGCCTGCATATCAAAAAGTCAAATGTGGATCCACCAGATTTGACTATAGGCTGTCTATAGAGGCGGCACATGGGGAGTCACGGTTTTCACCCTTGACCCCTTCAAGCGGGATCTGGTCTTGACTGCAATACCACCAGTCTTGAAGGCAGCAGAGTGCTTAACGAAGCTGCCAGGGACTGGGGGTTGGGTTTCAGGAGTGAGGTCAGCGACCAGAGGTGGAGGGTTTAGGAGCAGGAAATGGAGTGGACAAGAAGAAAAGGAGAAGAAGACAGCATGGTGATTGTGAGCAGTTGAAGAAGACACCTGCCTGCCCAAAGTAAGGGGCACAGGGGGATATTGTTGCTTGCCTTAAAAGGAGTCGGGAAGGATTGCAAGGATTACGGAAGTTCCAGAGTTGTTAGGCGGGTGTTTCGTTTTCCATGCAGCATTGTGATTAGAAAGGCGGTTTACAGGCCTGAGTTTAGTGGGGCTTTATAGCGCCTTTAGGAAACCAGAGGGAACATCAGTGCTTTGGAGGGGCACAGTGGTACATCAGTACTTTGGGGGCCACAGTGGGACATCAGTGCTTTGGAGGGGCACTTGGGGATACCATTGCTTTGAGGGAGGCACAGAGGGACATCAGTACTTTGGGGCACAGGGGGACACCAGTGCTTTGAGGGAGACACAAGGGGACATCGGTGCTTTGAGGCAGGCACAGGGGGACATCAGTGCTTTGAGGGAGCTACATGGGGACATCAGTACCTTGGGGGGACACAGAAGGACACCAGTACTTTGAGGGAGGCACAGGGGGACATCAGTGCTTTAAGGGAGGTACATGGGACCATTAGTGCTTTGGGCGGCACATGGGGACATCAATACTTTGAGGGGCACAGGGGGACACCAATACTTTGAAGGGGGGAACAGGGGGACATTAGTGCTTTGAGGGAGGTACATGGGGACATCAGTGCATTGGGGGGACACAGAGGGACATCAGTGCTTTGGGGAGCACAGGAAGACATCAATACTTTGGCAGAGCACAGGGGGATATGAGTGCTTTGAATAGGTACAGGCAGACGCCAGTACTTTGGGAGGGCACAGGCGGACACCAGTACTTCGGGGTGGAGCACAGGGGGACATTAGTGCTTTCAGGGAGGCACAGGGGGACACCAGTACTTTGGAGGGGGGGAACAGGGGGACATTAGTGCTTTGAGGGAGGTACATGGGGACATCAGTGCATTGGGGGGACATAGAGGGACATCAGTGCTTTGAGGAGCACATGGGGACATTAGTACTTTGGGAGAGCACAGGGGGATATCAGTGCTTTGGATAGGTACAGACAGACACCAGTACTTTAGGAGGGCACAGGAGGACATCAGTGCTTTGGTGAGGCACAGGTGGACACCAGTACTTCAGGGTGGGGCACAGGGGGACATTAGTGCTTTCAGGGAGGCACAAGAGGACATCAGTGATTTGGAGGGGCACATGGGGACATCAGTACTTTAGAGAGGCACAGGGGGACATCAGTACTCCGGGGGAGCACAGGGGGACAGTAGTACTTCGGGGAGCACAGGGGTACATCAGTGCTTTGGAGAGGCACAGGGGTACATCAGTGCTTTGGAGAGGCACAGAGGGACATCAGTATTTTGAGGGAGCACAGGGGGACATCAGCTTTTAGCAGGCATAGGAGGGCATTAGTGGTATGGAGTACCACATAGGGGACACAAGTACTATTGTAGGGGGCTACTGAGCAGTTCAGAAGAGATGGTTGCAGGGGTATTGGCCAATCATTATTAAGATTGTTGCTGGATTGTGAGAACTTGAAAGACAGTCATTCAGTCTAAACACCAACGGTGACCGAAAGACAAGCTAGATTTTGTTTATCATTCAATTTCTGCAGGTGTAAAAATCAAGTGAGGATCGGCCTGTGTAAACTTACGTCACTCTTCTATGAAGGTTGGCCTGTTGACTTTTATTGGCGGTGGGCGGCCGGAATGATCTGCAGCTCCCTCTGCCTCCATTGCCTCCAGCGCAGTGCAGGAGCGGTTGTCGCTGGGACGACTGTCACTGTGTAGAGTGGTATCTATTATATGGTAACTGCATCGTTTAGTGTTATCCTTGAGCTGTATGTAAACCCACCATATTACACTGTAGAAATGCTGCCTACAATATATATATATTAATGGGGGGCCCAATTGTAAGTTCTGTTATGGGGCCCCTTGATTTATGTGTATGCCCTCTACCCAATATACTGATTTCTAAAGGAAAAGTTAGAATCTTTCGCATTTACAGGAAATAACGTGGATATATTTTATTTACTTAGGGCCATCGGGTGTGAATAATTGCCTTTTTCTCACAGTTTTAAAGCAGGATTATTTTTCTTCATTTTTCAGCCTAGTTATTTATATCAAAAGCGTATTCCATTTCCTTCATACGTAGCGCCTCTAGAACATAAATAATTGAACAGTGAAATAGCCAAATGTTCCATCCATTACCGACTCTCCCCTCCCCAAATATTAATTAAATCCACACAGCAAGCGAAATAAATATTACATAAATAGCTGTTTGGCTGGTAACATTGATCAAAGCAACGTACAGAAGATCAAAAAAGCCGGGTCCGGTGCTGACAAATACAGTGCGTTTCAAAGGTGATCTTTGGCTTGAAGGCAAAACTCTCCGTGAAAGTCTATTGCACTGGAAGATGACTGCAAAGAACACCCAAGTAAAAGGCCACGAGCAGAAAAAAATGATTTCAGGTTCATAATCTCTTTGTGTGTTTTGCAAGAAAATGGGATTAGGACAAACCAAAAACTTTTGTAAGGAGGCTCATGAAACGATAGGTGTGAATTTTTTGTGACTGGTCACATGATATTAGATAGTGAAGGACAGCAATGTAGATCAATATATTTGAAGTAATAATCCTGCTGAGATAATCTAGGCCAGACAACCTAAAAGGATGCAATGAACTGATTCCTGTAATATCCAGAGAAAGAACCAACTGGGCATCATAATTTTACCAACAGCACTGCCTTCCTAACAACTTGGGTACTTGGCTCTCCCCAGGACTTAGGTGCCTCTAGGTGGTATGATAGTTGGTTCCCTGATTAATGCAGGTGAGAAATCAGAGAAAAGGAAAGTAATAAAGGTAAAAGTATTTATAATGGTATGGGTAGACAGGAGATGGCAACAGAAGCAAAGTCAGGTAGTCCAAAAGCCCACTAACTCCTTGGTCCCAATGACCTAAGCCTGAGGCTCATTGACAGTTCCAGCTGCCAGTACTTCCCTATATACACATGAAGTAACAGGAGTAAAGCATAGATTGTAGCTGGATAAAAAAGGGTCAGTAACATTAGTGATCCAAGCCAGGCAAAGATAAAGGTTCTCAGCTCACTGATCTCGTAATATGATGCTTGTTCACACATGACAGTGGTGTAGAGAGGAAACGGCTTGTCCGGCAGCAAGCGATCCATACAAGGAACAATGGGAGATTCGAAGATCCCGGACTCATTCAGGTGACAATGAAAACACTATTTATTCAGACAGGTTAAAAACATAAAAAAGTCACAACAGCACGGGCTTATGGGTTTTGAACCGTAAATTTGGGTTCTTAAGATAGCATCATTTTTGTGATTAAGCACCCACATTTAGGGCTTAAAACACATAACTGTACCCCAGGGTGGTTGCCTCTTCATCTTCCATTGAAGCCAAGCTAAGTATATGTTATGTTGGAGTACGCCTTTACATTTAGAACTTACAATAAGACTACTGGGGTCTGAGTTCTCTCATGTGTCTAAATTAATGAATGATGATCATTGTATAAAGAACGAGAGACATCAACTGTATGGAGTCACTACTGTCCTCTTACTGAGAAATCAAATAAGTGTTAGCTTTATTAAAAGCGCAAAGTAGAACAAAGAAAGGTGTTGTGTCCAATCACAGGAGACAACTCTCTAAAAGTAGCAAATCATTCTGAAAGTTTTGTGCTGACTAATGAATACATAATCTGACGTGTGTATACATTCTCTACATTTAATAAGAGTAACAAGCGCAGATACGACACCTAAATATGGTCTCCAGGAAACGCTCAAGGACCCACTACAATGACATACTGCTTCTATGAGCTTTAGATTAAGCTATATTAACCCCTGAGTAGCAAGTATAACACAGCTCATCTTAATACTTTCACAGGTGCAAGAGCGGGTAGTTGATAAGCGTTTAGCGATGGTGATTTATCAGAGGCAGGTATGAGGTACAATAGGGAATAATGTAGAATAGTAGTTAGAATCAGGAATTTGCGACTGCATCAGCTGACTCCAAGAAATTCTAATGACTGGAGATTCTATCTGTGGTGTTCCCAGGTGGTGATCTTGCCCAAGGTAAGTACTCTTAGTACCAGCTCCCCTCCTTCTGGGTCAACCCATTCCAGAGACTAGTTGACCCTCTACACATAGACTTATTATTGTTTCATTTAACAAGTCCACGTACAAGCCTGTCAATTGGGTGTCATTTGCATGTGGTTACAATATGGGCACCCAAAAGGACCTTTCACATGGGATGGAATAGAGTGCACGTCACACCGCAACTGGCTTAAAATCTGCCTGCGGTTCCACATCAAATTTCCTATTTGGAGCTGCAAATTTTGATGTAGCTTTCCGCAGCTGCCGATTTGGCTGCGTTATAATTCCATTCTGTGTAAAAGGTCCTTAATAGGAGTTTAAAATTAAAAAGCAGTAATAAGGAATAGAGATGAGTGAGCATACTCGCTAAGGGCAATTACTTGAGCGAGCATTGCCCTTAGCGAGTACCTGCCCGCTCGAGAGACAAGGTTCGGGTGCCGGCGGTGAAGCGGTGAGTAGCGACATTCAGCAGAAGGGAGTTGGGGAGAGAGAGGGAGAGAGAGATCTCCCCTCCGTTCCTCCCCGCTCTCCCCCGCAGCTCCCTGCCCGCCGCCGGCACCGGAACCTTGTCTCTCGAGCGGGCAGGTACTCGCTAAGGGCAATGCTCGCTCGACCAATTGCCCTTAGCGAGTATGTTCGCTCATCACTAATAAGAAACTAACACACAAGCCAGGAGGAGAGACACTTACACTTGGCACTGATGACAGTCCAGGCCATTGCTGTTTTACACCATTTAAGGGGCTATCAAGCTTTTTTAAATTGATGGTAAAGTCTTAGAATAGCCCATCAATATTAAATTGGTAAGGGTCCAACCCTGAGCCATAGAGTTGAGTGAATCCAACAAAGTCATAAACATAAGGAAAACTCCGGCAGCATGCAGGGGTGCAAATCCATAGAAAATTTTTCTTCCATCACATACAGAATGGCAATGTTTTGGCCATATTGGCCTTTCTCAAGCTTGAGAAAGACCAATATGGCCGAAACCTTGCCATTCTGTATGTGATGGGAAAATAAATTTTCTATGGATTTGCAACCCTGCATGTTGCTGGAGCCTTTCACCATTGTAGACAGCTGATGCATTTCGCTTCATGATAGACGGCTTGTGTGCAGCGGTATAACCCGTATATCCAGCAGAGTGCAGTTCCTATCACAAACTATGGCTGACACCTCCAAGGCTCTACATCTCATGTAGCGTGGTTTAGGACACGTGATGTGCTAATAAGAAATGACCCAGTCTTCTCATAGGGGTGCTGAATAACTTTATAGGGTAGTGTAGAATAGTTACCTGGCTAAAACTTCTAGCAACTCTATGTCAATATTTTAGTAGGTAGCGGCACTGTTGGCCTTCACTGCAGCTGATACTGAACATAAGGCATTTTCCTATTAACAGTCAAAGGCCCTTTTACACACAACAATTATTATCGGTCAAAAGCTGGCTTTTGAGTGATAATGGTTGTGTGTAAATGCGCGACCATCATGCACTCACCATGCACTTTTCATATTTTTGAGGGTTCATCTGTGTGTAAATGGGGCTTAACACTCTATACATCCTATCCAACTAGACAATATTAAGCAGGATAACCCCGACTTTCAAATTGTTAACTTTTCCAGTCCCCTTTCATATTTGCATGTATATTTATACTGTATGTGTGTATCTATGCATTGTATGTATGTATGTGTGTATGTATGCGTGTATGTGTGTATGTGTGTATGTATGCGTGTATGTGTGTATCTATGCATTGTATGCATGTATGTGTGTATGTGTGTATCTATGCATTGTATGTATGTATGTGTGTATCTATGCATTGTATGCATGTATGTGTGTATGTGTGTATCTATGCATTGTATGTATGTATGTGTGTATCTATGCATTGTATGCGTGTATGTGTGTATCTATGCATTGTATGTATGTATGTATGTATGTGTGTATTTATGCATTTTATATATATATGTGTGTGTGTGTGTTTGTGTGTGTCTATGCATTTTATGTGTGTGTGTGTGTGTGTGTATCTATGCATTGTATGTATGTATGTATGTGTGTATCTATGCATTGTATGCATGTATGTGTGTATCTATGCATTGTATGTATGTATGTATGTGTGTATTTATGCATTTTATATATATATGTGTGTGTTTGTGTGTGTCTATGCATTTTATGTATGTTTTTGTGTATCTATGCATTGTATGTATGTGTGTATGTATGTGTGTGTGTGTGTATCTATGCATTGTATGTATGTGTGTGTATGTGTGTATCTATGCATTATATATGTTTGTATGTATCTATGCATTGTATGTATGTATGTCTGTGTATGAATGTATCTATGCAATGTATTTTCTGTATGTGTGTATCCATGCATTGTATTATGTATGTACAGTATGTGTGTGTATATGAATCTATGCATTGTATGTATGTGTGTAATTATGCATTGTATGTATGTATGTGTGTGTATCTATGCATTGTATGTATGTATGCCTGTGTATGTATGTATCTATGCAATGTGTTTTCTGTATGTGTGTATCCATGCATTGTATGTATGTACAGTATGTGTATGTATGTATCTATGCATTGTATGTATGTATGTATGTATGTACAGTATGTGTATGTATGTATCTATGTACAGTATGTGTATGTATGTATCTATGTATTGTATGTATGTATGTACAGTATGTGTGTGTATGTATGAATCTATGCATTGTATGTATGTACAGTATGGAGTGTATTTATGCGTGTTTGCCTGTATATTCAGCAGTATCTTGTTTGCTTTGCTCAGAAGCCTCTTATTTGTAAGACGCTACTATTGCATACAATTGTTAGTATAATCCATAATAACATGACATGAGTTATTTGTGTAGTCGTATAAAATGAACATTTCTCCCCGGCTCTTCTGCGGTGTGCAGTTAATAAGTTATCTATCCATGTATAATAACAGTGACTCTTCTCCCGGAGGAATCAACAAGTTCTTCTCTTATCTAAAGTGTTTGCATAAAAGCTCCGTAATTTCAATTCAAATCCATTGGAAGTCACAGAAATGTAATATTGGGACGCGAGCGGGTTTATTGTGTTTACTTATGAGATGTGCAATAACTAAAGTCATCTCTCACCTTGTTTACTGTGCTCTAGACGCATATATGTAATAGTGAAGCTGCAGCTGTAGGCCTGTGTCACACAAGCCTATACGTATATGCGCTCGCAGTTTTGCGTATCAGAGGCATGTGTCACACAATGTATTTGCCTGCACAAAATTTGTGCACAATACGCAGAGAGTTGAACCCATTCAATTCAATTAGCTCATTCATATGCGTGTATTTTGCACTCGCATTTCAGTTGTGCAAAAAAATATGCAGCACACTCTATCCCCGTCTCCTGAAAGGGCTGTAGTGATTGGCTGAGTGCTTAGCCAATTACAGGCAGCGCTTAGCTATTCATAAATGAAGCACTCAACCAATCAGCACAGCCTTTTCAGGAGGCGGGCATTTGTAAGTCCTCGCCTGCTGAAAGTGCTGGACAGCAGTGCAGGGGAGCCAGCCGGAAGACACGTTTTTTTGTGTTTTTTTAACCAGCTAGGGATGATTTTCACTGAAGGGCTTATATTTCAAGCCCTTCCCCGAAAATTATGCTGCGGGGGTTGCCACAAAACCACTGCTTTCAATGGGTCCGGCAGCAGTGCTGACCCCATTGAAAGCAATGGGATAGCATCCTGGACTTCTGCCACAGGTGTGACAGCTGTGGCAGAGCATTCCTTCATCCCCATGGTATCAAAGGAGGTCTCTGCCATGACACTGACACCTCACTTATACCTACACTGAGCCCTTCTTCTCCCAATGAGATCTACAGCTCCCCTGTATGGCACCCCTTCTCCAGGCATTAATATCAGAAATCTCCAGGCTGGGACTCCTCCTTGCCGGGCTCTCAGTCTGAAGATCATGACTGGGGTTGGATACCACACACCGAGCTCTACCCACCAAACATGAAATTGACTCTCTATATCAATGCCTCAAACACACGCATAAACAAGCTCTGAAACAAATCCAAAAAAAGTCCAACAAATGGGCTACAGAGCGAATGCAGTTGGGAGACCCAAGAGCAAACCCTTTCTATGCTAGGGTCACACAGTGAGGTCATAACGGCCCATTCAGCACAGATTGCCAATTTCCTCACCCACATTGATGACCTAGAAAACAGACACAGTTTGCATAATATAAATATTTAGGGTTTAACAGAAAAAGTCTCAAACTCACAGCTAGAACAGTGGGCCCAGAACTTCTTTGGACCCTTAACCCAGAGATTATCAGATAGACCCATAGATATTGATTGGATCCACAGAGCCCTGGGTCCCAAAGTTCCTGACCCGACATGCCCTTGTGACGTCATGTGTCGCATTAATTCCTTTAAAGATGAAGAGGACATTCTCAGAGGAGCTAGGAATGTAGATAGTCTGTTCTACCAAGGCTCTTTAATCCAACTGATGTCAGACCTTGCAAGGAGAACTCTTCAAATCTTTAGGACCTTAAAACCACTATTGAATGCTTTCAAAGAAATTGAGATTCCCTACCGTTACAGGTAACTCTTCGAGCTCTCAGTATGGAAAGCAGGCAAATCAGGTGTATTCCATTCCTAGGGGGACCTACCGAATTTCCTGGGAACTTTTAAACTGCCCATGATTTCCCTTCCAGATTGGCCCACTCTCTCATCTCTTCCAACTACAGCACCAAGAGAAACATGGCAACCAGCAGCGTCAAAACGTCAAAGAGATCGTTGTAGCCCCCAAGACACATCAGCTTGAAGATAACAGCCTGCTTTCCTAGCTAGGCCATAAATAACAATTTCTGGCTCCCTGAGCTGGCCTATTCTTATATGTCTAAATGTGCTTCCTTGTGCTAGTTAGGAAAGTTAAAATTTTCCTATTATGATCTTTTCACAATGCTCTCCAATTTCTCCCTGAAATAGTTTCAGTTGCCTATTTCTCCCTCATGTCACTACTCCCTGATCCTTTGCCCCCACCTTTTTCTGATCACACGGAGGAACCTGGTGAACTAGCTGGTCACTATGGATAGTCTAACATTTTGTTCCTACAATACCAGGGGCCTAAATAAACCAGCAAAAAAAGGCCAGATTAGAAACCACCTTCAAAAAAAAAAGGTCATGATCGCCCTGTTACAGGAGACCCACTTTAATGCTTCCAGTATCCCTAGATGCTCATCAAAACACTACCTGGCATCATAGCCCCCCCCCCCCCCCCCCCATCCCAGCAAAAAAAATATGTGGGGTCTCAATTGCCATTCATAAACAACTCCCTCACCAGACAATCTCTTCCAAAGTGGATTCCGGGGGACGCTATATTTTTCTTAAACTATCAATTGGTACCAATGTTTTGACCATAGTCAGAGCTTATTTTCCAAATCAAGCACAAGTCACCTTTGGACTCTGGACCATTAGGGCACTTTCAAGATTTGCTGCAGACTCGCGGATAATATTTGGAGGAAACTTCAGTCTATGCATCGAGGCTGCAGTGGATTCTTTAGCAGGGTCCTATTTTCTCTAACACAAAAACATAATATAGCCCTTTATCCATGAGACTGGTGGACATTTGGCGACTCCTACACTCAGGAATTAAAGACTACAGCTACCACTCCCTTGCCCACAATAGCTACAGTCACATAGGCTATCTATTTATCTCCCATAAACTCTTGGATATAGTCATATAGTAATATAGTAACATAGTTTGAAGGGCCGAATGAAGACAATGTCCATCTAGTCCAGCCTGTTTATCCTCTTGTGTTGTTGATCCAGAGGAAGGAAAAAAAAAACCAAGAGCAGAACTCAATTAGCCATTTTGGGGGGGGGGGGGGGGGGAAATTCCTTCCCAACTCCCTAATGGCAATCAGAATAATCCCTGGATCAACCCCTAATATTTCCTACCTGCTGTGTACCCAGATTAACAGTTAATCTAAGATTTATATCCTGTAATATCCTTCCACTCCAGAAAGACATCAAGTCCCCTTTTAAACTCCTCTATGGATTTTGCCATCACCACATCCTCAGGCAGAGAGTTCCACAGTCTAACTGCTTTTACAGTAAAGAACCCCTTTCTGTGTTGGTGATGAAACCTGCTTTCCTCTAGACGTAGCGGATGCCCTCTTGTTACCATCGCAGTCCTGGGTATAAACAGATCATGGGAGAGATCCTTGTATCGTCCCCTCATGTATTTATACATATTTATTTGGTCGCCCCTTAGCCGTCTTTTTCCCAGCGTCAATAATCCCAATTTGGATAGCCTCTCTGGGTATTCCAGTCCCTTCATTCCATGTATTAGTTTAGTTGCCCTTCTTTGAACCCCCTCCAATACCGTAACATCTTTCCTGAGCACCGTTGACCAAAACTGTACGCAGTATTCCATGTGAGGCCTGACAAGTGCATTATATAGTGGGAGGATAATGTTCTCGTCCCTCCCCCCTATACCTCTTATAATGCACCCCAAGACTTTATTAGCTTTTGCATCAGCTGACTGGCATTGATTGCTACAGTTTAGTCTACAATCCACTAGTACCCCCAGGTCTTTTTCGATATCACTTTTCCCTAGCTGTACCCCATTTAGTGTATATTAGTGACATCCGTTTCTCCTGCCCATGTGCATAAACTTACATTTTTCAACATTGAACTTCATTTGCCATTTTCCTGCCCAAGCCCCCAGCTTATCTCGGTCCATTTGTAGCCGCACATTGTCCTCCGTTGCATTGATTATATTGTATAATTTTGTGTCATCTGCAAATATTGATATTTTGCTGTGCAGCCCCTCTATCAGGTCGTTAATAAATATATTGAACAGAATGGGGCCTAATACTGAACCCTGTCGCACCCCGCTAGCTACGGTGGGCCAATCAGAGTACGAATCATTTATTAACACCCTCTGGTTTCTATCATTGAGCTAATTCTTTACTTAGATAAACACGTTTTCACCCAATCCGAGCTGTCTCATTTTATATATTATCCTATTATGCGGCACAGTGTCAAATGCTTTAGAGAAGTCCAGATATACAAGATCTATAGCCTCTCCCAGGTCCAGCCTAGAGCTTACTTCATCGTAGAAGCTGATCAGATTGGTCTGACATAATCGACCCTTCATGAACCCATGCTGGTGAGGAGTTATTCCGTTGTTCTCCTTGAGGTACTCTTTGATGGCGTCTCTCAGAAACACCTCGACTATTTTTCCCGTTACTGAAGTGAGACTTACTGGCCTGTAGTTACCAGGCTCACTTTTGGTCCCCTTTTTGTAAATTGGAACCACGTTGGCAATGCGCCAATCCAATGGTACAACCCAGTCTTGATAGTATCCACAAATATTAGATATAGCGGCCTAGCTATCACATCACATAGTTCCTTTAGTACCCTTGGGTGTATTCCATCTGGGCCTGGCGATTTATCGATTTTAATCTTCTTTAACTGGTTCCGCACTTCCTCCTGCGTTAGGTATGACATATTTTGCGAGGGGTTTATTTTATTCCCCTGTATCTCGTGTGGCATTTCCTTTTCGTTTGTGAATACGCTTGAAAAGAAACTATTTAATAGATTTGCCTTCCCTCCATCATCTTCAGGGTGCGGGCAGACAAGCGCATAAACGGCGCGTTTTTGCGACCAAACGTATATACGTGACCATCTGAGGCAATGGTTTCGAATGTATTCGTTCACATGGGCGATTTTACGGCGCGTAAAAACGGCAATTCGAAAAAAAAACGGAACATATGCGACCGAAATACGCGCCAACGCATATTCGATCGCCGAAAAGACCGTTTGCAAAGTAGGAACAAACGAAAATACGCTTTCTAGCTCTGGTCGTGATCGGTGAAAAACGATCGCTCGGGCGATTATACGTTGCGCTCGTGCGAACGTAAATACGCCTAGGCTCGTCTGCCCGCACCCTCAATGATTTCTTCTGCATTATTTGTTAATGGGCCAGCGCTCTCAGTGCAAATCCTTTTGCTGTTAATATAGTTGGAAAAATAGTTTCGGGTTGTTTTTGCTCTCTTTGGCGATCAGTCTTTCTGCCTCCTCCTTAGCAATTTTGATCTTTCTTTTTTTCGTTTATTGCCCTCCTTACAGTCTTGTCAAGCCACATCGGTTTCCTTTTACTTGAAGTTCTTTTATTTTTCAAGGGAATGAACTGCTCACTTGAGGTGATTAGGAATTTTTTAAACTTTTCCCATGTGTCCTCTGTACTGATATTTTTGAGGATGTTGTCCCAATTAATGTTACCGATAGTAGTTCTAAGCTGATCAAATTTTGCTTTACTAAAGTTTAGTTTATTTGTAGCTCCCTGATAAGTTGTCTTATTAAATGACAGTTGGAAGTTGATTATATTGTGGTCACTGTTCCCCAAGTGCCCCTCAACCTGCACCCCCTTTATACGGTCCGGTTTGTTAGTTAATACTAAGTCCAGAATGGCCCTCCCTCTCGTTGGTTCCTGCACAAGTTGAATAAGGTAGTTATTTTTAATTGTCCCCCTTGAGTTCAATTGGTATTTTCCTATGGTCTGACCATGCTCCAGTCTATAGACCACTACAGGGCTTCTCAGGAAAAAGAGGGTGCCATACTTAGTGCCTAAATGAAAACCTCCTTAATTACTCGCTTTGTCTAGACTCAATTTGACAGGCAATTCAAAACTTTTATACTAATCATGAGACGGACACCAAACCTTCAGCCCTTCAGTGGGAAGCATTAAAATGTGTGATTAGGGGAATCTTTATCTCACATGGAGCAAGACTGAAAAAGAATCGCTCTCAGGGATTGAGACGGTTGATAGTGCAGTTACACACACTTGAATCAACCAACAAAAAAATCCCTCAGATAGCCTAAGAGCAGATATCTCAGATATTTGCCAAATAATACTCCTTTCTGGACCAAAATACTCCTCATTATAGAGATAAAATACGGGGGTGTTTCTACGAATACGGTAACACATGCGGATGCTGGTTGGCCAGGGCTATACACCCTAGAACGTCCTCACCCTACTTAGTTTCCCTCAACTCTCCTAACAAGGGACTAGTTCACTCTACCTCAGACATTCTGAAATGTTTTAAATCATACTATCAAAGCCTCTATAACCTACAGGAGGACTCTGGGGTGAATCAGACTTCAGGGTATAGAAAATTTTAAGTAAAAGTCAGCTTCACGTGGGGTAATCTTCTTTATTAACATTACTTTTAACTTGTAACCTGTAACTTTTATTGCACACTGCTTGCCCTGCTGAAGCTGGAGGCTTAAAGGGGTTCTGTCAGCAAAAAAAAATTCTATACTCACTTGTACCTCACCGGGTCTTTCACCAGACACCTCCTCGTCTTGCCATGTCCGTCCTGCAGACTGTATAAGGCAGTGCAGAAGCTGGCAAAGTTCCAGCTCCGCAACTGCCTCGGCCACTGCTGGGCGGCAAGTACTTCTGCCCAGGTCAGTGGTCGGCACATGACACATCCCTCTTACGCCGGCCATGTTTAACCTCCGGAGTTGATGACGAGTGCACATGCGTCCCCCTTCCCGACACGCATACCCGCTGTCGACTCCGGTGGTTAGAAGCGGCTGGCGTAGGAGTGAAGCATCACGTGCCGACCACTGACCCGGGCAGAAGTACTTGCCCCCCTACAATGGTCGAAGCAGTTGGGGAAGCTGGAACTTTGCAGCTTCTGCACTGCCTTATCCAACCTGCATGGTGGACAGGGGAAGACGAGGAGGTGTCTGGTGAAAGGCCTGGTGAGGGGGGGGGGGGGGGCGTGGCTTGACGAGGCACCGGAACGGCAGCAATTTTCTAGGCTCCGTTCGGCAGTGGCACTATTAGCTACATAAAGCACTCACCGGAGAAACCGCTGCATATTTAAAGCTGCAGGAGGACTCCAGGACTCCAGCGATGTCCAGGAGAAGAGCAACTAAGCAAGCTCCAGCGAGATTGGAGTCCTTCTTTACGGCGCTCGGTCCCGCTCCTGTAATGGCCGCCGAGGAGACACTAACTCCCGCTCTCTCAGAGCCGGAGCTCAACGAAAGCTGCTGGGCTGCTGCAGAAGAAGATATGGAGGAGGGAGCACTGCAGGCAGCTGAAAAAAACAGCGACACCACTCAGCAGGACAGCAGACCATCTGACAGCACAAGGTTAGTCCAAAAAGGGAAAAACAGCCCCGAGCTCTCCCCACCTAAAATGGCGCCGGCCATGCTGCAGTCTAAGGGCAGAACACCCACTAGTAGCCCTGCAAAGCAAAAACAAAAAATGTCTGCAGAAGAAGAGAAAGAGGGAGATACTAACTATGCCAATGAGAATATGGGGGAAGGAGGGTTAATTAACCTCTCAGCCACTAACAGACCAGTAACTGAAATCTACATTAAAGAGGCAGTTATGGCTCTTAGAGATACAATACAAGCTGACATTCTTGTATTAACATCCAAAGTTAAAGGGGTTGTCCCGCGCCGAAACGGGGTTTTTTTTTTTTCACCCCCCCCCCGTTCGGCGCGAGACAACCCCGATGCAGGGACGTACAGAAAGCTCACCGGAGCGCTTACCTTAATCCCTGCGCTCCGGTGACTTCTATACTTACCTGTGAAGATGGCCGCCGGGATCCTCTGCCTCCGTGGACCGCAGCTCTTCTGTGCGGTCCATTGCCGATTCCAGCCTCCTGATTGGCTGGAATCGGCACGTGACGGGGCGGAGCTACACGGAGCTACACGGAGCCCCATAGAGAACAGGAGAAGACCTGGACTGCGCAAGCGCGGCTAATTTGGCCATCGGAGGGCGAAAATTAGTCGGCACCATGGAGACGAGGACGCTAGCAACGGAGCAGGTAAGTAAAAAACTTTTTATAACTTCTGTATGGCTCATAATTAATGCACAATGTATATTACAAAGTGCATTAATATGGCCATACAGAAGTGCTGAGCCCCACTTGCTGCCGCGGGACAACCCCTTTAACTCCTCAGTGCTGGACATTAACAATAAAATTGAAAAAAGTGAAAAGAAAATGGAGGAAATTGTTTTCTCACATAACTCTTTAATTGATGCTCATTACGAGCTAGAAGAGAAAGTTAACAAACTACAGCTCAAGTTAACAGACCTGGAAGATAGAAACAGGCGAAATAATGTCAAAATAAGAGGAATACCAGAGAAAGTACCAAACGCAGAAATATCAAATTACATCATACGCTTTATGCAGACCCTTCTCCCCAACATACCAGACCAAGAGCTGAAAATTGACAGAGCCCACAGATTACCACGTCCGAAATTTCTTAAAGAAGAAACTCCCAGGGATGTGATAGCTCGTATCCACTATTCCAAAACAAAGGAAGCTCTCATGAATGCGGCGAGAAAAATCCAGACATTCCCGAATCCATACTCTGATTTGCGACTTTTCATCGATTTATCGCAAGCAACATTAGAAGCGAGAAGAAATTATGCAGGAATAACCTCTGCCTTGAGGAAAGCAAATATACCCTATAAATGGGGTTTCCCAACCAAGATCATAGCTACAAAAGATGGAAAACATTATATTTTCCTAAATCCTAAATCTGCCACAGAAATGCTGACATCCTGGGGAATAACCCCCCAAATAATACCTCAATCTCAACTTAAACGTGACCTCGGGGCCCGTCAACAAATTAACAAGCAAGACTCCTGCTCCCCGAAATGAATCCAAGCGTTTCTCCGTTGATTACAAATCACTACCCACTGTAGTGCCTGCCCACTGAAGCTGGACTTTCACCCCCACTAGATATGCAAGTCCAACCTTGCCACAGTTTGTCCAAACTGTTATACCTCTTCGTCCTCCACATTCTGCTTCGTGGCCACATTCCGTGGCAGCTCAATAGAGCATCATGCAAAGAGGACTTTGTTTGGTTTCTTTGTTTTGTTTTTACAGGCATCATCTTGTACTACGATCTCCCACGTCTACAGTGTCATCCTCAGATTTTAGCATCATGGCTGTGAAGCTCCTGTCATTGAATGTCAACGGCCTGAACTCGCCCTTCAAGAGAAGATGTGCATGGAAAGAGGCGTCCACCCACAACGCAGAAATAGTATGTATGCAAGAGACTCATTTGCTGGAAAGTGATTGTAACAAAATGTCCCATAGGTCTTATCCACAGATTATTTTTGCATGTGCGAAAAAAAAACAAGCTGGTGTAATGATCGCATTTAGAGAGAGCACACCGTTCACCATAGAAAAACAAATTTGTGACCCAAGAGGACGGTTTATAATTCTAACTAGTTCCCTAAAAAAACAAAAAATAACTTTGGTTAACACATATGTGCCTAACACAAGACAGATAAACTTCCTTAATAAACTAATGAAAAAAATAAACAGGAACGCACAAGGGCCAATACTAATGCTTGGCGACTTTAATTTAGTCACAGTCAAAAACATAGATACCACCAATCCTACACTTAAAAGAAATGCCACATTGGGTGAATGGATACATAGAAATGCTCTCTACGATTCATTCAGGTGCATTAATGCTTCTGCGAGGGAATATTCGTTTTATTCCCCGAGGCACAGGACTTTCTCAAGAATCGATTTGTGCCTGGCAGAGAAGTCACTTCTAACGTCGATTTCAGGAGTGGAAATTGGTACTGCCACTTCGACAGACCATGCTCCATTAATTACGCAACTAAATATAGACAGCCCCAACAAACCTAACAAAACATGGAGAAACAACACATACTTAATGAGCATTCCGAAATATAAAAAAGAAATTCAAGAGGCCCTGCTTGAGTACTTTAAATATAACGACACTCCACAGATAGATCCAATAATACTATGGAACGCTCATAAGGCGTTTATGAGAGGCATTTTAGTAAAATTAGGATCAAGATATAAAAAAGAAAAAACAAAAAGAATAGATGATTTACTTACAAACTTACACCTTAAAGAAAAAGAGCTTCAACATAACCCGTCCAAAAAAGCACATGATGACATGCACAAAATAAGATTGGAACTTCGTAAAAGTTTATTAGGTGATTTTGAAAGAGAGGTAAATGCCCAAAGAGCAAATATATATTCATCAATAAATAGACCCTCGAAGTGGATGGCTAATTTATTGAAAAAGAAATCTATAAAAGCTAACATCCCCTACATTTAGAGCCAACAAGACAAAAAAATTAAGATAACGCACCCAAAACAAATAGCGAATGCATTCTCCTCCTATTACTGTAGCTTATACAACTTAAAAAACGATACGCAAGTAGAACAGCCAAATAGCGTCTCAATCGAAAATTTTCTCAAACTAGTTGACCTACCATCTCTGGGACTAGCTCAAACAGATTTGATAGATGAACCAATTTCAGCTTTAGAAATATCGAAAACCATAAGCTCACTAAAAAAATTACAAAGCACCTGGCCCAGATGGATATTCTGCAGAATACTATAAAAACTTTTCAAAACCACTAATAAATTATATGAGTGGCATGTTTAACTCCGCCATGCAGAGAGGCAGCTTCCCTCAGGAGATATTGCAGGCAACAATTGTAGTGTTACCCAAGCCCGGAAAGGAACCAAATTCTCCAGCGAACTTTAGACCCATATCTTTATTAAACACCGATATTAAGATTTATGCCAAAACACTTGCCCAAAGAATCCATAAAGTCCTTCCAAATATAATACACTCAGACCAAATGGGGTTCGTGAGGGGGAGGCAGGCCTCGGACAGCACTCGAAAAGTTTTAAATCTATTGCATTCAGTAGAAAAAACACGGACTCCAACAATTATGTTAACACTAGATGCCGAAAAGGCTTTTGATAGAGTCCACTGGGACTATGTCTTCAAGACTCTAGAGAAATTTGGATTTGGGGAAAAAACTATACGTGCTGTGCGGGCCCTATACTCCTCCCCAACTGCAAGAGTACTGGTGGACGGTGTGCTGTCGGACCCACTATCAATATCTAATGGTACAAGACAGGGGTGTCCACTTTCCCCGATACTGTATGTAATGGCCATAGAACCGCTGGTGGAGCTGATTCGTACCGATCCTAATGTGAGGGGTGTTCCGGTGAACCACAGGCAGTACAAATTAGGACTTTTCGCAGATGACGTGATTCTCACGCTAACTCATCCCTTGGAGTCCCTGAGGTCTGCATGTGCGATACTGGGACACTTCAGCAAGATTTCTATGTACAAGCTGAATGTTGACAAATCACTCATTCTCGGAATGAATATCCCAAAGAATTTGAAAGAAGCGATTCGAACAGAATTCCCCTTCGTATGGAGAGAAAAAAGTGTTCCATATCTGGGAATAGCTCTGACCCCACTAATTAAAAACATAAAGAACGAAAATTACACTAAACTATTAAACACAACACAAAAAGAGATGGACCACTTAGCTAAACTAAACCTAACGTGGTTCGGAAAGATTATGGCCTATAAGATGAAAGTATTACCACTGATACTATACTACTTTAGAGTCTTACCGATTTACACATCCAATCTCACTCTAAATAAGTTGCAGAAACAGCTGAACACATTCATATGGAATGGAGGGAGATCCCGCCTGGCCCTATCCATCCTAGCCTTGCATCGAAGAAATGGAGGCGCAGACATACCTAATTTAAATGCATACCACAAAGCCATCATACTAAACCAAACCAAACAGCTGCTGCCTAGCAACAGCACATTGGGATGGCCTACCATGGAGAAAAGCTACCTGAGAAATATCCCAGGTCAAGTGATAATGTATGCAACCTCGGTCGAAAACTTATTACACCCAAAAAAGTTAAAAATGCAAATACCTGAGGTACCTGCAACCTTGCGCGCCTCAATTAATGCATGGGGGGAATTCTCAAAAAAACCAAGAATATCAGATAACATGAAAAAACCCTTATTACCTATAACACTATATTTATATCTACCAGACCTAAATATGAGATCTTGGATAGATGGAGGAGTGAAGTGGGTGGACGACCTCGTTGTCTCAAAAAAAATTAAAGAATTCAACGAACTACAACTTAAATACAACCTTCCAGCGAGTGAAAAATTCAACTATTTAAGGATTAGTTCCTTCTTAAAAGATACATCCATGCACAAAATTATGCTTCCAACGACACTCATAAACAAAATTAGCACTCCAATCATTAAAAATAAATCTGAAACAAGGTATTTCTATGACACAATGACCAACAATACAACTTTAACAAAAAAAATCATATATGCTAAGTTGGGAAAAAGAATTGAAAAAAGTGATATCTGAGGCCTCATGGTCCAGAACATTCACCCTAACCTCTAAATCTACTAAAGGTCTGGGCATACTGGAGACCCAAACAAAGTTGTTACTAAGATGGTATTATACCCCCTCTTTAATATATAACAGGTCAAAAAAGGGAGATGGCCTATGTTGGAGAGACTGCGGTCAGAAAGGAACGCTTTCCCACATTTTCTGGTCATGCCCCAAACTGAAAACATATTGGGACAAGGTATTCAATTTCTTAGATGTCACATTAAAAACCAAAATACCTAGAGAAGCAACAATAGCCCTACTCCTGGTGGGAACTGAAGATCTGCCAAAACAAATAAGGCCTCTGCTGGCACATTCACTAATGACAGCTAAGACTATAATAGCGAAATATTGGAAAAAAAACAGATCCCCCAGAAATGGAGGAGTTCAGAAACCGTATGGCAGAACAATATGTCAATGAAAAATGGTTGGCGCTTCGCAGTAATACTACCAAACAATTTGATGTACGGTGGGAGGTGTGGAGATCAATGTACGAACAATGACGGATGTTTCATATCTACAGATGCCTTGTTAAGTTGTTACAAGTTTGTTTACAAAGTACAATACAATGAGCAAGAATCTACAGTAATTCACCATGGAAACTACTAGTTAATTATAGTATTAGAAATCCTAATGTTACTTCCATGAGAAAAAAACCGAAAATAATACTCAATGCTCTGTATATGTTATCCATTGCAAAATCTATGTGTGTAAAGTTATATATGACACACCCACGATGCAATGTACTGTCATAATTCTTTGTAAAATGACTTTAAAATTTTATAAAAATCTAATACTCAAAAAAAAAGGCCTGGTGAGGTACAGGTGAGTATAAATTTGTTGTGTTTTGCTGACAGAACCCCTTTAAGTCTGAGCTCTGTGGAGGATCTGCATCAGGCAGCTGGAGGTCCCGTTTGAGAAGGTGAGCCAAACAAACTTTCTTTTTCTATTTGATTGAGGGTATGGAAGCCTATCTCGACAAATCCGCCATGGAGGCCCTATCAAAAAGGAATACTGATAGATTAGAGGAAACAAGAACAAGAGTTCAGAGAAGTAATTAACGAACTAAAAATAGGCAAAAGCTCAGGCCAAGACAGCTTTACCCCCAGGTTTTACAAAATGTGCAGTTACTTATTAACACGCCTCCTGCTGAAATCTTTTAATGCAATCTATGGCCCATGCTCATTTCCGTCTCAAGCTTTATAAGCTTCAAATATGGTCATTCCCAAACCATGTAAAGACCCCTCTTCGTGTAACAACTACCACCCCATCTCACTTTTAAATATAGACACTAAATTATTCTTGAAAATCCTGGCTTCTCATCTGAAACCATTTTTTCCAGCCTTAGTTAACAAAGAACAAATGGGATTTGACCCCGGGCGGGAAGCCAGGGACAACACAATCAAATCTTTTTTCTTGATTTCGCAGGCTCATCACTCTGGAACCCCCTTGTGCCTGCTGATGGTCGACGCCGAAAAAGCACTTGACAGGGTCCACTGTGGGTTCCTGGAGGCGACCCTGTGAAAGATCAAGCTGAGCCCTAGACTTCTGAAAGGGATAATGGCTTTATACCATAATCCGATGGCTTGAGTGAGAGTAAATGGTTCTCTCTCCTCCACATTTAAAATTAACAATGGCACCAGAGAAGGCTGTTCATTATGACCCTTCCTATATGCTCTGGTTATGGAGTCTGTGGCCAGCGCCCTCAGGAAAAATCCTGATTTACAAGGATTTAAGACAGAAACTTTAGAACACAAACTAGCTTTGTTTGCAGACGTCCTCCTGATCTACCTCACGAATCTGAGAATTGCCCTACCGACAATCTTGAGAGAGTCTGAGTAACAATCCCTTCAACTGGAGTCTCAAGCCTTAAATCATCATTCCCCATCCGTTGGAGGGATGACTACATTAAGTATCTGGAGATTCACCTCACAAATCAGTGCTCACTAACTTTAGAAAAGATCCCTAAAAATAAAACACCTTCCTGAATTTTTATTCCTATTCCAGACTCTACCTTTAAGACTCCCCGAAGCATACTTATCTCAGATCCGTCGGTTGCCTTTGGACTTTGTATGGAGAGGCTCAAGACCCCAGGTCACTTGTGAGTCATAAAGAAAACAGAGGAGTATGTCTTCCAAGCTTTTCCCTATATCATAAGGCCGCTATTTGCAATTGCATACTAGACATTCTCCACAACAGATCTACTAAACTGTGGGTGGAGCTGGAAAGTGAGCGTACTCCATATCAGATACATAGTTCCTTCTGGCTCCTACCCAGAGCGAACCGCCAACTTCCAACAATGACACCCTTTTGATGGCGGCTTCTAGATATTTGGAATAGCTTTGCCACTCGTATGATGCTGGTATCTCGACCTGGTCCTCTCAATTCTCTGGTAGGGAATCCAAACCTACCCTCATTTTTAGGAGGTTCACCCCTTCTGATGGGATTGGAATCCTTATCTCTTCCTCAGGCATATGTCCTCTACAGAAGTTATTGGGATCGTGGGTTCCTGGACAGGAGCATGGTTTCAGTTTCTAGAGATTAGCCACTTTGTCCGTTCTATGAGCCTCTTATCCGGAGAATGGACATGTTGCTCTGTTTCATCGGTTAGTGGCTTGAAAAAGACCAATAAGGTCGAAACGTTGCCTTTCTTCTTAAAGAATGAAACAATAAAGATGTCCTTTTAAATTAAGGATTGTTCTATGCACCTTTTATGCTGTCACTTCTAGAGTTGGTTTATTGGAAGATTGATAAGGGTTGCATGTCCATTGCCCTGAAGTTGGCTTTTGCATATTAATGTGTATTAACACATAAAGACCAAAGTATTCTCCTCCCCAAGGAAGATAGTATATGGGGATTAATTGTGTGCTGCTGGGAATCTCTATTTCTTCGAGGACTCTTATCCCATCTCTTCTCTCCTTTATCCCAGTCTGAAGAATTATGCACATAACACACGCCTATAGCGGCTGGGATATTGGTCTTATATTGTCTTCTGTTGGCGGTAGAGATACATACTGACACAATGACATGCATAGGGAACTGGGAGAGAGACAGGTAAATACTTTCCAGAGGATCTATGGTCCAAATCCTTTACATTAACTCACTTCCTTTCAATCTCATCTAAATATCAAGAGATCATCTACAAATTACTGATGCAATGGTATAAAACCCCAACACGATTAGCAAGGATGCATCCCTAGACCCTGAATGTGTGCTGGAGATGCTCCCAGGAGAGGGGCAGTTTTCTGCATATATGGTGGTCTTGCCCTTTGATTTCTCCACTATGGCAGGAGATTACCAACCTGTACAAATATATGCAGGTTCAATCACTCTCTGTCCGGAAGTTGCTCTATTATCCATGACTCTAGGTCCCATCTCGAAAATTAAAAAGATCCCCTCAGATCCTTCCTAATAGCTACAGCCCAGATAATTCCCAAGCTCTGGAAATCCTCCCCCACCCCCACGAAAATCATGTGGTTGGAAACCTTAGACCACATAGTCCAAGAACTATACACAAACGATAAAAACAAACTCAAAAATTCTTATTCAATATGGTCTGCATGGTTGCTTTTCAGCAGTTCGAGCAAACTGAAAACCTGGCTAAGAACGGGTGTGGTTCCATTATAAATCTAACTATGAGAGCTATCCATTATAGAGTAATTCCAAGTGTTGGGTTCTACCTCCGAACTCGCTAATCCCCCCACCTTCATTCCGTCTGTCATACTGTCTCACCCCTACCCATACTCCTGTCCACTTCCCCTTATCACTATGTACCTGTCTTTCCACCAAATATCTCCACTTACTAGATATCCTGCAGTGGGATCTCTAGCTACAGACCACAGATTAGTTAAATCAAGTTTTAATATTGGAGGAATATATGTTTTACTACTATATTGTACTGTTTTATATGCCATTAGTGGAAAGTGTATTCAGATACAAATGTTCGTTTTTTGTAACCTTAAAGTCTTAATGAAAACATTTTGAACAATACAAATGCGTGAGTGTACTAGTAGCCCTGGGACTGAGTAATATCACATCCCTGGCCAGGCTGTTGGAGATCATGGACTGAATGGGACTGTGCTGACGCAGGCTTTCAAGGTTTAGTATGGCGTCACTCATTAAGCAAGACCTTGCATAGTTGCTAGGATGATGTATCTCTTACACGATTTACTAGCAAAGCAAGGTAGTTGGTAAGGAAAGAATATTTGAGAGATGGAATTATTTTGTGATGGCCCCTGTAAATGCTGCCAATGACAGATTGCGTCCGGCGTGAATGGATGTTGCTCTTATTGAGTGGTTAAGGTTGGGGCCTATGGCTAAAAATGATTCATGTAATGGTTCGGCCATAGTCAAGAGATGTCAGATAGTTGCCTCCATCTCTATTTGTCAGATGTTGCTCCATTCTGGACCTGTGTCACAACACCATCAACGGTGTGGAGAGTATACTGGGTATGGTGCGGTGCGATCAGAAAAAACATCCAGTGAAAGGCAATCCTGTAGTAAGGAACTTGTTGATGAAAGGGGTCAGAGGAGGATGTTAAAAATCATTGTGACAATCAGCAAATTGTAGGCAAATACAATGTTGACGTGTCAACTAATGTCTGAATGCATAACTCATTGTTCCTTAGTACAGATGGCCTCTAAAAGCAGTTCCAGCACCATTGTGTCTAAGCGAAACAGAAAAACAAGACTCCAGGGGGCAGAAGAGCGCAAAAATTGTATCACTGAGCAGCTGAAAAACATTGTCTGTTCAGATGGATCCAGATTTCTGTTGCAGATTCCTCATAGGACGAATTAATGACCCTACCTGTCAGCTGGTAGAGGTGCGGTAATGGTGTGGAGAAGGTTTTCTTGGCACACCCTGGGTCCTTTGATAACTGTGGATGGACGGCGCTATTAATTGTCGAGGTTTGAAGGCCAAAGGAGGTCTAACGTAATGCAAGAAGGTGGTCTAAAAAAGTGGTCATTCATACTCATTGAGTCCAGTCTTAACTAGCCATAATATGTCTTCATCCTCGGGGCTAAGGGGGCTGAAGTCATGATATAGACCTACCTCAAAGCTGAGTGATGGACACTACCAATACGATAGACAGAAGAGCCAGCTATGACCTGCCGGTACATACTACGGCTCCATAAATAACACGGTGCGATATACTAGACAGCCATTCCTATTGTTAGAATCATTTATCATCTAGCCAAAAATGAGGACATTTATACATTTGATTTTTATTGCCGTGAATCTAGAAAATGAGAAAAAAACAAATCAGAGAGCCGCTAACCGAGAGTTTACCCGGTAACAAGCCTCTGACGGGAATATTTCATCATAAATCTACCAGATATCATTTACAAACTCATCTGCGAGAGAAATGTTTTATTTAAATTTCGGCAGCGCAATCACTCTCGGCCGGCGTGTACTTTAAAAGAGACAGTGATGAAGATAGGGGAAGACAGTCGATTCTACAGATTAAATAAAGGAGTCGAATGAAGACAATTTCCACAATATGCCGTTCTCTCTATCCCTGGAGAGTAGAGGGGCGATAATTCCATTTAACATTTTAATGTATATTTATAAAAAAAAGCATTTATTTCCCATGTCAATGGATTATGACAGCAAATAAAAACAGATGCACCGGAATATTCTGTCCCGTCATTTTGTAGAATGCAAGCCGGGAAGGAGCACCGGAGAATTATTTGTAGGCCTTATGATTGGTCATTAGTGATGAGCGAGCATTGGCCTTAGCGAGTACCTGCCCGCTTGAGAGAAAAGGTTCGGCTGCCAGCGGCGGGCAGGGAGCTGCGGGGGAGACGGGGAGGAACGGAGGGGAGATCTCTCTCTCCCTCTCCCCCCTCCCCGCGCCCCCCTGCTCACTGCTGCAACTCACCTGTCACCCGCTCCGTCAGCCGAACCTTTTCTCTCGAGCGGACAAGTACTCGCTAAGGACAATGCTCGCTCATCTCTATTGGTCATGTATTGTGCATATTCATCTGGAACTCTGAGTCTCGATCAATCTACAACTATCGATAGATGAAGTGTAAATTCACCCTAGAATGGAAACAGAAGTGTAACTTTAAGCTCTTGGGCCCTAATGCAAAATCTGTACCGGTGCTTCCCACCTACCATGCGCCAGTAATATTACTGGTGTCTTCTTATGGGGCACAGGGCCTCTTTGGCTCCAGAAACCAGGTGCAAGAGCTACTTCTGCACCCCCTATAGCTTCACCACTAATCAGCACGCCTAGTCTGGACCCTTGGAGCACCATAGCTTAGTAGGGTGGATCAAGGCTGATGGAGAGTCTATTAACTTTTGCAAGAACAAAAGCAAAATGTCCAATTTTAATAATAAAAAAAGAGGAATGAACTGATTAAAGAAAATGAAAAAGGTCCCTTAAATTAAACCCCTCCCTCTTAAGGGGGATTTTCAGGCTAGAGGCTTCAATACGCCTTAAAGTTTAGTTGTTGGAACTCAACTATAATAGTGGGATCAGACAACTCTCTAATGTGTATGGGGTTGGCTCAATTCATCATCAGTAGGGAGAAAGAAGGATCAGGGATGTTGAATTTTAACACCTGATCTTATGATTTCCTGGGAGATAAGCCGCCACCAGAGCTGTGCCTTACCTCCCTAAACACACAAATGTTTGGAGAACTGGGTGAAAACAGCTGTCTGACAAACAATCATTCATCTGACAGCTGTTGTATAGGACCTAAAAATGATAACTATTATTATAATTATTGATGATGTATTCTTAGGATAGGTCATCAATAGAAGATTGGCGGGGTCCGTTGTCCAGAAAAAGAAAGCTTTTCTGTATATGCAGAAACAGCGCCACTCTTCTCCAAGCTTATGTCTGGTCATGGCTAGCCTCAGCTACGAGTTACTTATTCAGTTGCACTAGACTGGATGGCGGGCATTAGGCGGAAGTAGGATGGGGGAAAATCACCCTATCTTAGGTCCTCCTGGCCAGATAATCTTATTCCTCCACATGGCATTGTATTGTGGAACTACATGAATCATCATCCTACTGGCCCTGTCTCCTCCCCTCTGATGTTCTGAGGCACCACTGTCAGTCTATCGACATCCCCACAACACAATCACTTACTTCTGTTAGTGCTTATGCTATGAGCTTCGTTCTGCTATTGTATCTAAGTACTGAGGTTTGTGCTGTATATATGTTATGAGCTTAGTTCTGCTGCTTCATTTATGCTATGAGCGAGATTCTGGTGCAGTATTGATGTACTGAGCTTGGTTCTGGTGCTATATTTCTGTTATGAGCTTGGTTCTGGGGCTGTATTTATTTTCTGAGCTTTATTCTGGGGCTGTGTTTATATATTGATATTGGTTCTGGTACAACATTTACTTACAGAGCTTAGTTCTGGTTCTGCATTCATGTTATGAGTTTAGTTCTAGTACAGTATTGATTCACTGAACTGTTTGGGTGTGAGTATGCTGCTACCTTGCTGCTTTCTGCACAAAGAGAATATAGACAGACTGCATATCAGTGTAATATATATATATATATATATATATATATATATATATTGTGAGGGACTAGCGTTTAGGATCGGTAGCAACCTGGGCATAAGCAGTCAGAGACAGTGACACATAGGATAAAGTCTTTAGTCCAGGCTTTGCCTGGGTTTATTTCCAAGCAAACAAAGCAAAATACAGGCCTTTACATCAGGCAAACATAAAGTAAATCCTGCTCGTCTGAGCACTTACTATACATGTAGCGTCCCTGTCTACATACTGGTAAACAAATGGCTCCTGCACACAGCCAGCCAGGACTCTCAGACCTGCAAAGGTCTCAGCTCTCCTCCTGGCCCTGTAGGCCCAGGCTTTATAAGGCCTGGTACCAGTCCCACCTGGTACGTGGGAGTGACCATCCCACCCTTCACTTTGGTCACTCCAGGAAAAGCCGGCCCGGATTATGCGGCTTGGAGCCGCTTACTTGCTACAACGTGTCAGTAACTTAGTGTTACTGACACCATACTGCCGGCTTCCTCCACCGAGCCCAGGCTGCTCGGTGGCACGTATCTGCCCAGGCGCTCCCCAAAGCAGCATAGGAGAGCATCCTAGGCGAAATATACCTGCCCTCCAGCACCTTGCCGGTCACCGTCTCACATACCCTCCCCCTCTGTTCGAGCCTGTGGGGTCGGACACCTTTAGCCGCCATGCAATGCGTCCTTGACAAGGCATCGGCATTGCCCTGTAGCTTTCCTGCCCTGTGTTCGACAGAGAAACTGAAGTTTTGAAGTGTCAGGAACCACCTGGTGACTCTGGCGTTTCTCTCTTTTGCCTGTGACATCCAGGTTAAGGGGGAGTGGTCTGTGATCAGCCTGAAGTGCCGACCTAGAAGGTAGTATTTTAAGGATTCAAGGGCCCATTTGATGGCTAGGCACTCCCGTTCAACAATGCTGTAATTTTTCTTGGGTGGCGTGAGCTTCCTGCTTAGATAAATCACGGGATGTTCCTCTCCCTCTACTTCTTGGGACAGAACTGCTCCCAGTCCCACGTCAGACGCATCTGTCTGAACAATAAATTCTCTTTTAAAATTAGGTGTGACCAACACTGGACGTCTACAGAGGGCCCGTTTTAACTCCTGGAACGCCTTTTCTGCGTCAGGGTTCCACTTGACCATGACTGACTTACTGTTCTTGGTCAAGTCTGTTAGGGGTGCTGCTATGCTAGCAAAGTTCTGCACGAACCGCCTATAGTACCCTACAATGCCTAAAAAAGCTCTCACCTACTTTTTAGTAGTGGGTTGTGGCCAGTCCTGAACGGCTTCAACTTTATTGATCTGGGGTTTTATAATACGCCTGCCTATTACATACCCCAGGTATCGTGCTTCTTCGAGGCCTATGGTGCACTTCTTTGGGTTTGCTGTGAGCCCTGCTTTTCTAAGGGAGTTCAGTACTGCCTGTACCTTGGGTAGATGGCTGTCCCAGTCTTCGCTAAAGATGATGATATCATCTAAATATGCTGACGCATATTGACGATGGGGTTTGAGTATGATATCCATCAATCTTTGGATGGTTGCTGGGGCTCCTTGCAAACCGAAGGGTAGGCAGATGTACTGAAACAACCCTTCTGGTGTGGCAAACACAGTCTTTTCTTTCGCGCTCTCTGTAAGGGGAACCTGCCAGTAGCCTTTAGTAAGGTCGAGAGTGGAAAAGTACCTGGCATGACCCAGTCTCTCAATTAACTCGTCCACTCTCGGCATTGGGTATGCGTCAAATTTTGACACGTCATTTAGCTTCCGGAAGTCGTTACAGAAGCGCAGAGAGCCATCAGGTTTTGGTATCAGCTCGATAGGGCTGGACCATTCGCTTTTCGACTCCTCAATTACTCCGAGGTCTAGCATTTTCTTGACCTCCTCTGAGATGGCTCATCTGCGGGCTTCTGGAACCCTGTACGGTTTCAACTGAACCTTTACCCCTGGTTCAGTTATAATGTCGTGTTTTATGACACCAGTACGCCCTGGTATATCAGAGAACACATCTGAGTTACGTTGTATAAATTCCCTCGACTCTTGTTGTTGGGATTTGGACAGGGACCCTGATACACACACCTCTGGGACCCCACCATGGGGGGTGCTCACTGCAGTCAGGGCTTCTCTGTCCTTCCATGGCTTAATTAGGTTTACATGGTACAACTGTTCCGGTTTCCACCTACCTGGCTGGTATACCTTATAATTTACCTCTCCGACTTTCTCAATTATTTCATAGGGCCCTTGCCATTTTGCTAGGAATTTACTTTCTAGGGTGGGCACCAACACTAGTACCCGATCCCCAGGGTTGAAGGTTCTCACCTTGGCGGACCGGTTTTATACCCGGCTTTGGGCTTCTTGAGCCTGCTGTAAATGTTCTCTAACAATGGGCATGACCACCGCAATTCGATCCTGCATGAGGGAGATGTGTTCAATAACACTCCTGTAGGGGGTGGACTCGTGCTCCCAGGTCTCCTTAGCTACATCAAGGAGCCCTCGGGGATGTCTACCATAAACTAATTCAAAGGGAGAGAACCCAGTGGAGGATTGTGGGACTTCACGGATTGAGAACATTAAATATGGCAGCAGACAGTCCCAGTCCTTCCCATCCTTATTGACTACCTTTTTTAGCATGCTTTTTAGGGTCTTATTAAATCTCTCAACCAGACCATCCGTCTGTGGGTGGTACACAGACATCCGTAAGTGCTTAATATTCAGCAGCTTACACAATTCCTTCATGACCTTTGACATAAAGGGGGTTCCTTGGTCCGTCAGGATCTCTTTTGGTATGCCCGTGCGGGAGTACATGTGAAGTAGTTCCTTTGCAATACCCTTGGATGATGTATTGCGTAAAGGAACGACTTTGGGGTAACGGGTGGCATAGTCTACAACCACTAATATATGTTGGTGACCCGAGCAGACTTTACCAAGGGCCCAACTAGGTCGATAGCGATCCACTCAAACGGCACCTCTATGATGGGCAAGGGCACTAAGGGGCTCCGGTAATGGGGCATAGGAGCTGTTATTTGACACTCCGGGCACGACTCACAGTAACGTTTTACATCACCATGTACCCCCGGCCAGAAAAAACGCTGAAGGATGCGTTCCTTAGTCTTTTCGCTCACGAGATGACCTCCCAGCACATGCTTGTGCGCCAGGTCTAAGACCATCCTACGATAGGACTGAGGTACCACCAGCTGTTCCACAACCTCCCCACGGACCTTGTCAACCTGATACAACAATTCTTGGTTGACTGCAAGGTGTGGAAACACAGTATCAGCCCCTGGGAATTGAGGCTCCCCATTTATTACTTTAACATTTTCCCTAGCTTTTACTAAGGTGGGGTCTCGGAGCTGCTCAGTTCCGAAATTGGCACGTGAGACCTCTAAGTCAGGCATAGCAACCACTTTGTCCTGTACCTCCGTCTCACCCGCTAGTACTGTTAAGGGAAAGTTATCCCCATTCTCTTGGGTCACCCCTACTGCTGGAACCGTACCCTCAGGGTCAAACGGTTCTGGACACACATCATACACATTTGCATTATCATGAACCTTATTTGCAGACGACCCTCGGTGTCGCCACAAGTCCCAGAATAGGGGAAAGTCTCTCCCGAGGATCACAGTGTGCATTAAGGATTTTACGACGTGCACGTCATGGGTGGCAAGTCCACATGGAGTCTCAAGTCTTACAAGGGCAATAGGATACTCCTTGGTGTCCCCATGCACACAAACAACCCCCATGCGACGGCCGGTGACGGTTGTGGGATCGACCAAGCTGGAATGTAACCAAGCTCCCTGAGTCCAGTAGAGCTGTCACCGCAAAGTCATTCACCTTTAGGTGACATAATGGTCGATCAGTCTCTGACACAGTCTCTGCAGAACATACTGGCCGTGCGAACATCGACCTCCGCTGGGCAGAGTCACAGTCCATGGGTTCCACAGTGAGGGGACAGTTGGCAGCAAGATGCCCGGGCTCATGACAGCGCCAACATCGTATGGAGGCCTGGTCTCCTTGGGGTTCTACCCGGGACCCGAATGTCCATTTGGGGCTCCTCCTCTGCCCCAAACGATCCCCCTCTGAGCCGCCTCCCCTTGGGACACTTTTGACACCCCCTACATACGGAACAGTCTTATCAGGTGCTCCGGCCGACTTCCAGGGGTTGGAACGTCGAGGAGGCACGGCTTGCAGTAAGTCCTCCGTGGCTTTATACCTCTCGACGAGGCTCACGAGTTGGTCCACGTCCTGGGGACCTCCTTGTCCCACCCAGCGCTGGATTGCGGGGGGCAACGAGTGGATGAATTTGTCCAGAACAACTTTTTGCACAATCTCCGCTGGGGTCGACTCCTCTGGTTGCAGCCACTTTCTCACCAGGTGAAACAGGTCGTACATCTGGGAGCGGGCTGGCAGGTGGTCTGCAAAAGTCCAGGCGTGTACTCGTCGGGCCCGCACATGGGTGTCCACGCCCAAGCGTGCCAGGATCTCACCTTTGAGCTTACTATAGTCCTTGGCATCCTGCTCCCCGAGGTCAAAGTAGGCCTTTTGCGGTTCTCCTGTCAGGAAAGGCGCTACTACCTCCGCCCACTGAGGCGCTGGTAATTTCTCCCTCTCGGCCACTCTCTCAAAGGCTGTCATCTTTTGTAAGGCCGCCTGTACCGCGGTACGGGTGGTGGGGAGCGAACCAGACGACCTCTGCACACTTTGCGCCAGGAGAGCATTGGTCTCGGCCTGAGCTCTCATGGCCTCCTCATGGATCTTTTGCTGGGTCACCGCCACTTGTTGCTGCTGGGCCAACGCTTGCTGTTGCTGCACGTTCATTTGTACCAGCTGCTTTATCAGTTCCTCCATCTTGGCAGTATCTGATGGCTGTGCCGTTGCAGCTTTCACCTAGGACATGGGGGTTACAGCACTCTCCAGTCAATCTCTCTTGGGCGGTTGCCCTTAGCACCCTTAGCACCTGGTACGTGGGAGTGACCATCCCACCCTTCACTTTGGTCACTCCAGGAAAAGCCGGCCCGGATTATGCGGCTTGGAGCCGCTTACTTGCTACAACGTGTCAGTAACTTAGTGTTACTGACACCATACTGCCGGCTTCCTCTACCGAGCCCAGGCTGCTCGGTGGCACGTATCTGCCCAGGCGCTCCCCAAAGCAGCATAGGAGAGCATCCTAGGCGAAATATACCTGCCCTCCAGCACCTTGCCAGTCACCGTCTCACAATATATATATATATATATATATATATATATATATATATATACATATATATATATATATATATTTTTTTTTTTCTTTTTTATGGAGGGGCACAAAAAAGTCCACTAAAGCAGGCACCATGACTGGTATTGCATTTCAGCTCCAATCAAGTCCACAGTAAAATTTCATCTGTTGTCTACAGCCAACAAGAGTGATGCCCTTTATGATATAATACATCATCACCTTGAGTTATAAATTTAGCAAATGCTAACTAGATACAACGTCTTAAATACACAGTTGCTACAAACTTTATATTGACATTTAGCACAGCAAAAGCCATTCAAACAGTCAAGCTAAAGTTTTAGGCAACTGAGCATTTAAAGCATTAAATGTCAAGTTAACATTTGCTAGGTATGTATGTTGAGTAATGTACTCAGCTCTGTTGCAGCGGACGAAGGCTCCTCTTCTGCATCCGTATTCTTCGCATACACTGTTTAACACATATTAATATGAAATGCCGGTCTTTTAATATTTAATACTCCC
This sequence comes from Eleutherodactylus coqui, assembly GCF_035609145.1. Taxonomy (NCBI): domain Eukaryota; kingdom Metazoa; phylum Chordata; class Amphibia; order Anura; family Eleutherodactylidae; genus Eleutherodactylus; species Eleutherodactylus coqui. Next base: position 35,817,693 of record NC_089843.1, read on the forward strand.
CCAGGAGATGAGCAGCTAATTCCTGTCGTTCACTCATCTAGGATTTTTCTTCCGAGACCGCTAACAAATGGCGCTTATGTTCAATAACATGTGAAAATACACACTGGATAATCTATGCCCCCTGTCTTCGAATAGCGCTGCTCAGTCATTTCCCAGCCTGGGAATGAATATACATTAATGAGTGGGTAGAGATTAGCTGCTTCTATAGTGTCACCAGTTCCAGGATCCCGAATCTCTTGTCTGCACCACAAAGAAAACATTTCATGAATGTGACATTGGGAAGGCATTTTGTATTTATAAGCGACTTAAAACAGCATTTCCGCCAGATTAAATGTCACCAGGACAGGCGCAGAGTCAATGGAATAGGCGTCTTCTCCACCGCACCGTCAATATGTATTATGAGAAGAGTAAAATATAGATTTGCAGCGCACTAAGTTACTATTAAGTGATGATGCAAATAATCCCTTCCACGGGCAACGCATTCCCTCAGGTGATACCTATAATACACGGCATTTAATTTTCCAAATACTGCGCATTCATAGCACACAGTGGAGGCTCCAAAATATTTCATTTAGTTCAATATCCTATAATTTGTGCTAAGTGCAGTAATAAAGTGTAAATGCGTAAAAAAATTATACTTTCTATTGCCATAAACATCCTCTGTACCTTTGATTTTCAAAAATAAACACTACATTCGATAAAATGCTCTTTCTAGCAGTTTTCAGTCTTCGTGACAGCACTAGAGGGCAGAGATGAGCACAGGAGAATACTACTCCCAGGGTAAAGAAAAAAAAAAAAAAGCTTGGTATTTGTATAGCGCCAATTTATTCCGCAGCGCTTTCAGGTAATTATTACTTATTACCCCCCACCAAGCTGGGTTCTCATTTTACTGACCTCGGAAGGATAGAAGGCTGAGTCAACCTTGAGCCGGCTACCTGAATCATGCGGGGATCGAACTTGCAACCTTCAGGTCGTAGGCGAGAATATATATAAAGAATATATAAAACAAACCCTGTTTTGAGTTGATCTTTGCTAAAAGCTTGGATCGACGCAAACCGGGACCCGAATCTCTGCTGAACCTACTAAAATGGTTCTTCCTTCTTTCTTCTTTTTCTTCAACTTCTCATTTTTACTGGATCCAACTTTTTGCCCAAGTTTGTTGAACCAGCCGAACGTAACTTTTTTAAAAAAATTTGCTCATTAGTACTCCACATGTTGTGTGGAGTGTTTATAAAGAAGAGGTCCAGTTCATTAAACCCACTTTCATAGAACACGATTAGTGAATTTTGAGTGAACAGCGGGAAGTCCTCTATTCAGGATCTTCCTCTCTTGTCCAGGGTAGAGAGCAGTTACAAACACCGTCTTTTGCTCTAAACACCTGTCCTGTCCTGCATTATACAGACAACTCATTAATATTAAAGGAATTGGGCTAAGCAGTGGCACATGGGAAAAAGACTTGGGTATACTAATAGATCTGAACATGAGTCAATAGTGTGATGCAGCAGCAAAAAAGGCAAACACAATTCTGGGATGTACTAAGAGAAGCATAGAGTCTAGATCACGTGAGGTCATTATTCCCCTCTACTCTTCCTTAGTCAGACCTCATCTGGAATACTGTGTCCAGCTCTGGGCACCTCAATTTAAAAAAGACCAACAAAACAGGAGGAGGTTTAGAAAAGAGTTACTGAGATGGTGAGTGGTCTGCAAATCATGTCCTAGAAGGAACAATGAAAGAATCTGGGAAAGTTTAACTTGCTAAAAAAGGCTGAGAGGAGACTTAAAGGGGTTGTCTCGAGGAAGCAGTGAAATTTTTTTTTTGCCCAGTCCCCCTAATTAAGCATACATTACTAAGCCCCCCTGTAAATGACTTTTCTAGCTGGTTTGTACTTACAGTAAATTCCAGCGTTTCAGCAACTTATAAAAAGTTTCCCCAAGATGGCCGCCGGCTCTTTTCCCGTCGCTTGCTGTAGCCCGACGTGCGCGCTCCCGAGACGCTACCAGCTGTGTCTCCCTGACAACCAGACGCCCCGCAGCCCCCGACCGGACCCCGGGATTGAACGCGGCCGACCAGTCACCCACCGCCAGGCAGCAGGTAACCGGCGCTAGGCCCCGGCTCCCCCGCGCTAGCCCCCGGCTCCCCCGCGCTAGCCCCCGGCTCCCCCGCGCTAGCCCCGGCTTCCCCGCGCTAGCCCCGGCTTCCCCGCGCTAGCCCCGGCTCCCCAGCGCTACGCCCCGTCTCCCCAGCGGTAGGCCCCGGGGCCCAGCGGTAGGCTCCGGGGTCCAGCGGTAGGCCCCGGCTCCCCAGCGGTAGGCTCCGGGGCCACAGCGGTAGGCTCCGGGGCCACAGCGGCAGTCAGTCACCCCCGTCAGTCCGTCACCCATCACTTACCTGGGCGGCTGGGCTGGGCGACTCTGCTGGGCGGCTGGGCGGCTTCTCGGCATGGCTGGGCGGCTCTGCACCTTCCTCTAAGAGAGAAGATACAGCTCGTCTGCGCATGCGCAGAAGAACTGTAGCGGCGAGCACACTGAAGCGGCTCGTGCTCAGAGCAGAAGACCGGACTGCGCAAGCGCGTCTAAAAAAGCAAGCCGCCAGCGAATTTAGACGGAACCATGGAGACGAGGACGCTAGCAACGGAGCAGGTAAGTGAATAACTTCTGTATGGCTCATAATTAATGCACGATGTATATTACAAAGTGCATTAATATGGCCATACAGAAGTGTATAACCCCACTTGATTTCGCGAGACAACCCCTTTAATAGCGGTCTACAAATATCTGAAGGGCTGTCACAGTGCAGAGAGATCAGCCCTTTTCTCATTTGTACAAGAAAATACTAGAAGCAATGGGATGAAACTGAAAAGGAAAAGAAATAGAATAGATATTTGAAAAAAACTTTTTAACAGTGAGGGTGATCAATGAGTGGAACAGGTTACCACGGGAGGTGGGGAGTTCTTCTTCAATGGAAGGCTTCAAACAGAGGCTGGACAAATATCTGTCTGGGATGATTTAGTGATCCTGCACTGAGCAGGGGGTTGGACCTGATGACCCTGGAGGTCCCTTCCAACTCTACCATTTTATGAATCTGTGATATGAATAGGCACTGTGCAATGCTTAATTTCCCCTGTGGGGGTGCTGCAGGGAAATTGATTACTTACTGCCAAGTTTCCCTACAGATAACATCTAATAACTGGGGGTCTCAGCAGAAGAACACCTTGTGATTTGCTTATTGTCAAGTCTCTCTTCTAACAAGTAGAAGCTACAAAAAATGTGTTATAGATACTCCACAGCAGGGATTAGGGCCGTTACATCTGTAAATTAAAACTGTGCATGCTGTTAATACCCTTCATAGGTTACAATTATTGAGTTCATGATGCAAGTGATTTTTGATCATACATTTAATTACAGCATATAGTGCCAGTCTGCTGCTTCTCAAGCTCAAAATGTATTAGTGGAGACAAAGAAGATTGCCGGCAGAAAAAAACCCATGTATAGATGCAGGCTTATCCCAGACATGTTTGTTATGTTCAGTTACTGGTGATTTTCAAACCACATCTGCTGGAAATTTGTTTCAGCCATCTACTACTCTTCCACATAAGCAAAAGGAGCCAAAAGATCAACTAAGTAACATGAGCGAAAAATTCTAATGAAAATTTTGTAAAAATTGGACCAATTTTATTATGCATTTTAAATACTGTTAACAACAAAGTGTAGGTGGTTTTTAAAATGAGTCAAAATTATATTTTCGTGGCCTTTTTAGCACAAAATATCTGTGTGCTTGTATGCCAGTCCTGAAGAGTAGAGCAAACCCCCTCATGGTATGCACTGTTCTGATCTGATCTGGGGACAAGAATCACCCATTACAGTCAATGAGGATACAAAAAAAAAAAAGGCAGAAAAAAAAATTGCAGACCTTAAAAACTAATGGCATACATAGGTAAAAAAAATTGATACATGGACCACATAGAGAGGCCACACAACATTGCACACGGATGGAAAAACATCACATTTTTATGGATGTAACAGACACTTTTTTGTTTTTACCCAAATGTGCGGCAAATCCTTTAAGGGCTGTAAGTTGTTAGGCGTGACCTCTATGTAGCGGACCTTTTTTCCAGCATAAATCATTGGTGCAGCCGCATCTTGAATATGAAGTCAAGTTTTCGGCATGGGTTAGTAAACTAGATATCAGGAAACTGGAGAAACTTCAAGGTAGGTAAATAAAGTGAAAAACAAGAAGAATTGATTATTTCAACAAGGTGACTTCCTTTTAAAATGAAACCTCTGATCAACATGGGCTCAACGTCTACAAACCAGATAGAATTGGTGATCAAGACAATCACTGATGTATCCTATAGCGGCCACTACAGGCAAAATGTAGTATTGATTATTATTAATTCAAATGAATAGGTGAGCAAGTAATGCAATGCTGTGCCGAGTCCGCCAAAGAAAATGTAAAACTTTCTTAGGAAATCTTAGTTCTGGTTAAGGGCTCTGTCAGAAGATCAAATTTTTCACGCATTATAGGCGTGGGCAGAAAAATTGTACATCGCGTGTAGAGACAATCTCGTCACCAGGTCCATTTGCACTCACATGTCCTATTATTGCTGGTGCAAATTTTTTCCGCTTCTAAAAAACGGACATGTGACCGCTTTCATTGGAAAGCATTCGTTCTAATAGATCCATTTTGAAAATGCGCCTATACCGTGTTTCCCCCGAAAATAAGACAGTGTCTTATATTAATTTTTGTTCAAAAAGGTTTAACTTTTTTACATGTATAGCTGCCTGGACACTATTTAAATTGACTTTCTTAATTACCTGTTAGCAAGGCTTAATTTTGGAGTAGGGCTTTTATTTCAAGCATCCTCAAAAAGCCTGAAAAATCATTTTGCATCCTCAAAAATTCTGGAAAATCATGCTATGTCTTATTTTCAGGGTATGTCTTATTTTCAGGGAAACAGGGTATATGCATGAAAAATTTGCTTGTTTGACTGAGCCCTAATAGCCCCATCTTGTGGATGCCGGGATGCGCATGTGTCGCTTATTTGAAGAAGACATGGCACCAGGCTATATTAACGGCAAGCAGGCAGAGGCAGTGTGATGGTCCTGGATGATGTTCAACTGGCTACTTGTGTCCAAGTATTCATGTGAATGTGACATGCATCACCTACCTAACCCTTGCAAAAACAAGTACGCATTTCATGGCAGCGGTATTCCCTAAAGGCAGTGCCCTCTAACAGCATGATAATGCGTCATGAATGAGGAACATGACAACAAGTGATAAGATGACCTCAAAATCCCCAGATCTCAATCTGAACGAGCATATGTGGGATGTGCTGGAAAAAAAAAAGTCTGATCCATGAAGGTCACACCTCACAATTTACAAGACTTACAGGATCTGTTGCTAAGATCTTGGTGCCAGATACCACAAGACACCTTCAGCGGTCTTCTGAAGTCCATGCCTCGATGGCATCCACATGACCCAACACCAGCTTCCACTCCTCTGAATATACTTCTGTATAAAGCTACTTCAGAGCTTGGATCTATCCAGGACTGGCTTTAGGAGATAAGTAGGGAGCATCACCAGACAAATGGGCACCCCTGTCCCGGGCACCCGAGGCTGCACCCTTATGATTTAGCACTACATAGTAGACCACAGTGGGAGGGGAGCATCTATAGATGGTACTGCACAGGGCACCAACAAACCTAGGACTGGCCTCTAATCTATCTCATCTACTTTCTTCTCTTTCAAAATAATTAATGTTTTTGCTTTGTAGCCCTTGTGAATATTCATAGCTAATCAGCCATACAATAGCTTCTGGTCCTCGGTTGTAATAAACTTTCTGAAGCCTTTCGTAGCCTAGAATTACATAAATTACATAACCTTTATATGGAAATATACTGCAGCCCGGGATGTTGTAACCTAACAAAGTGGCCAAAATTGATACAAATGTATCTTGTGTTTGTGCATATCTTGCGGTATTATTAAAAGTATTACATCACTTATATACTATACATTGTGTAACCGGATCCAATAAAAAGCTTCCAGGACATTTCATACATAATAACTGGAACGATGAATCAAAATCATAGCCCATTAAACAGATTTTATACCTATTCCAGCGAGGGTAGAGCTGGCAAGAGGCAGAATGAAGTGGCAATCTTTATAGCATTGTTGTAAAGGAGTAAAACAATTGATGGAGGCGTAAATCACTCCTGCAGAACATCAAGTACAGGTTACGTTATGTGTTTGTTATGGGGTTTGTAAGAGTTATTTTCACTTTTGTAAAACTAGAGTTCATTTCTGCATTACGGAATGACAATGTTTATCGGGAAGGCATTGAGCACGGCGCTCGCTAACACTGACGGCATATACACATCATCTCAAGAACATTATGGAGGTGAACTGGTGCACAGGACCCGTATGGGGCAGCGTGCCCGCGTAAGCCGAGACATTTTTATTTATGCAGTATAAAATGCAAAAAAAAATCAATAAAACAAGAGCAATAAATAATGCAGACAATAAGAAACAGGAACGTCATGAGAAAAGAGCGAAAAAGAGTGCAAAAGGAGAGGAAAAGGGGAAAACTGGTCATATCTGTTATTCACGAATCCGCATTTCATATGAGCACATTTTTGCATTTGTACAAGGGGTTACTTAGAAGTCCTTGACCACAAAATTGACGTAGAACAATGAAATTTCACAGTTATTCTACATAGACCCCTCGGATATCAATACACTTCTGATTGTGGAATTGCAACTTTTTCAACCTATCCTGATAGATTTCCTTTGGTTGGGTGGTAAACCAGGCTTCAGACACTTCAATCGTGTCAGAAATGAAAGCAAAATTGGTTCCTTTGAGGTGTTGCTTCAAATTAGGTAAAACGAAAAAGGTTTGGTACCTTGTTAGCCAGTAGAGCAAAGTGTGATTGTTCTCAGTAAGAGAAACCAAGTCATCTTGTAGATATGATATGTTTTAATGGCTAACAAAAATTCATGATGTTATAGCGAGCTTTCGAACCTGCTCTGGGTTCTTCCATTATGCCTGAGGAAGAACCCTGGGTAAGTTTGAAAGCTCGCTGTAACATCATGTATTTTTGTTATCGTTAAACGTTATCATATCTACAAGATTACTTGGTTTCTCTTACTGAGAACAACCATACCACACCCTTCAAATTAGAAAACAGATAAGAGTCCAAGAGTGTCAGATCAGATGATTAAGGAGGAGGATCCAGCACCTCAAAGTCCAGGTCAGCTAGTTTTCTCTGAGTGAAGGCCACTGTGCGGGCATTGTGGTGCAAGAATACAACACTTTTGGATAAATTGGAGACGGCTTAGAAGTAAAAAGAGGCACGTAAAGTTAACCCAAAGTGTTGTGTAATACACAGACATGATAGCACCTCACTTTGGAACGTACTCCACAAGTAGTATCTTTATCCTAGAAGACATGTGCCATCACCTTGGATGGCGACTTCTGCACACTGAACTTCTTTGGATGTGGAAAACCATGGTGTCTCCATTATTTTGACTATCGTTTGACTAAGGATCATACGTAAAAATACACATCTCATCCATTGTCACCAGTTGAGACAGAAAAGCATTAGCATCCTGTTGAAAATGCTGCATAATTTCCTGGGAGGCTTGCATTCAGAGCGCTTTTAATCTTCTAGCAAACATTTTGGGAACCACTTGGCAAACACTTTCCTCATGTCCAAATGATTATGATTTATGGACCCAACTCTTTCTCTGGAGGTGTTCAGAGCCCTGGGTATGATCTTGGCAGGAACTTGCCGGTCTTCTAGAATCATGTCATACATGGCATCTCTGGATGTTTCTACAGCATTTGACACCGTGCCACATAATAGGTTAATATATAAAATGAGACAGCTCGGATTGGGTGAAAACGTGTGTAATTGGGTAAAGAATTGTCTCAGAGATAGAAAGCAGAGGGTGGTAATAAATGGTTCATACTCTGATTGGGCCACCATTGCTAGTAGGGTGCCACAGGGTTCAGTATTAGGCCCCGTTCTGCTCTGTATATTTATCAATGACCTGATAGAAGTATTGCACAGTAAAATATTGATATTTGCAGACGATGCAGAATTATACAAGATAATTAATACAACGGAGGACAATGTATGGCTGCAAATAGACCTAGATAAGCTGGGGGCTTGGGGTAGAAAAGTGGCAAATGAAGTTTAATATTGATAAATGTAAGGTTCTGCACATGGGCAGGAGAAACGGATGTTACCAATATGCACTAAATGGGGTACAGCTAGGAAAAAGTGATATAGAAAAAGACCTGGGGGTACTATTGGATTGTAGACTAAACTGGAGCAATCAATGCCAGTCAGCTGCTGCAAAGGCAAATAAAGTATTGGGGTGCATTAAAAGAGGTATAGGGGGCGAAGGACGAGAACATTATCCTCCCATTATATAAGGCACTTGTCAGGCCTTGCATGGAATACTGTGTACAGTTCTGGTCACCAGCGCTCAGGAAGGATGTTACAGTGCTGGAGGGGGTTCAAAGAAGGGCAACTAAACCAATAAATAGAATGAGAGGACTAGCATACCTCAAATTGGGATTATTCACCCTGGAAAAGAAACGGCTAAGGGGTGATCAAATAACCATGTATAAATACATGAGGGGACAATACAAGGCTCTCTCCCATGATCTGTTTATACCCAGGACTGCGACGGTAACAAGAGGGCATCCGCTATGTCTAGAAGAAAGCAGGTTTCATCACCAACACAGAAGGGGGTTCTTTACTGTAAGAGCAGTGAGACTGTGGAACTCTCTGCCTGAGGATGTGATGATGGCAAAATCCATTGAGGAGTTTAAGAGGGACGAGATGTCATTCTAGAACACTATGATATTACAGGATCTAGACATTAAATAACCAGTGGGGTTGTTGATCTGAGTCTTGGAGTCAGACAGGAACTTTCAATTGTTGATCCAGGGATTATTCTGACTGCTATTATGGAGTTGGGGAGGTATTTTTTTCCCCAAATGGGCTAAATGGCTTCTGCCTCATTGTTTTTTTTTTGCCTTCCTTTGGATCAACAAGGGGGATGGAAACAGATTGAACTAGATGGATATTGTCTTCTTTCAGCCTAACATACTATGTTACTATGTAAAGCTTTCAAATGATATATAATTTACATTGATGTGAAAACAAATGAAGATCACAAGGCCAAGGACTTATGAGCACCTCCTCATATTAGAGCTGCAAATCTTGGCCCAATTCAGGACCTACTGGCCAGAACAAGCAGCATCATAGAATGCTTTAAGGGGTTATCAAGGTTTATAAAAAATGTTCTTCTGCTCTCCGTGAACAGCACCACATCTATCCATGGGTTGTCTGGTATTACCGGTACAGTTCATCCCCATTGACTTTATAATGGGTTAGCTGCCATACCAGACACCGCTTATAGAGAGGGTTGGTTCTGTTTCTGGATAAAGCATAGACCATTTTTTATGATCCTGAACAACCACCTTAACCTTCTAACAGTTACATTAAAATTGAATAAAAACCTCCCCAAAATGACATTATTTTAATTGTAGATTTTGAATTTGTCTCAAATAAATATAATTAGCACAGACCTTGGGTGCCCGATGTATCATCAGAAATGACCTACTGTATAAATTAAAGGGGTTGTCCCGCGCCAAAACGGTTTTTTTTTTAATTCAATAGCCCCCCCGTTCGGTGCGAGACAAACCCAATGCATGTGTTAAAAAAAAAACGTTTAGTACTTACCCGAATCCCCGCGCTGCGGCGACTTCTTCCTTACCTTAGCAAGATGGCCGCCGGGATCTTTACCCACGATGCATTGAGGGTCTTCTCCCATGGTGCACCATGGGTTCTGTGTGGTCCATTGCCGATTCCAGTTTCCTGATTGGCTGGAATCGGCACACGTGACGGGGCGGAGCTACGCGATGATGCGTAGAAAGGGGCGGAGCCAGAACTCCGCTCGTGCCGAGACCCAAGAGAAGGGAGAAGACCCTTCTGCGCAAGCGCGTCTAATCGGGAGATTAGACGCTGAAATTAGACGGCACCATGGAGACGGGGACGCCAGCAACGGAGCAGGTAAGTGAATAACTTCTGTATGGCTCATAATTAATGCACGATGTATATTACAAAGTGCATTAATATGGCCATACAGAAGTGCTGAACCCCACTTGCTTTCTCGGGACAACCCCTTTAAGTATTTATGTTATACACATAATATATTTTCAGAATTTTGGTGACTTTTTTCCTTTTCAATGTCATGATCTATATTTAAAAAATCTACTAATGTTCTACAAGTCTCACATTGACCACTAGTGTAAAAGGAAGGGTTAGAACAGCGCTCCACTCTAATGGGATGAAACGGATGATAAGTGTACCCGGACTTACCCGGTGTCTAGTGGGGTTCCTGGGGAGAGCAATGCCCACTAGCACCTCCACATCCTCGTGGACCCGCAGAAATTATAGATGAGGCTCCTTAGTCTATTCCTCTATCCTGAATAATCAGGAGAGCTGCCAGTTGTACAGGAGGACCCAAATAACAGGACACCGATAGAGGAAAAAATCACTCAGCGCTCCCGAGGACAGAATGTGACTTCATCAAGCATCTTGCTTGATAAAGTCGCATCGGTGAGGGATGAAACGCGTTGCATCAGAATTAAGAAAAGAACTTGTATATTACGGTGATCCTTCGGTAGTCTGTCCTCGGGAGCGCTGAGTGATTTTTTTCCCTTTATTGGTACATTAACTACTAGAACTGATAACAGTCTGAATCTTGCCATTCTGTAGAGTGAACTTCTCAGCAGCCATCTCATTATCATAACAGGCAGGATCACAATGATAGGTAACACCCGTATATAGACTGGATAACACCAGATCCACCATTCACAATAGGTGAAGGCCACAGCTTACCTCCTCCTTCCTGCACAGGTCACAGAGCATGTCCACAATAGTTTCCTATAGAAGTCAATGACTCTTTTTCTGTCCATTGTGTCTATGGTCCATGAGTTCTGCTGTAAAGCATATCTCCAAATGCTGCTAACTGTAGCTCAGACAAGATGGCCGCCCCCGTAGTCATTTACAGACAATAGAATAAAAAAATATACTTAAAAACAAAAAAAATTGAAAATGGAGTGTATGTCACTGTCTGGTTTTAATGAGTACAAATATAGGTGATACACACCCTTTACAGGGTTCTTCCACAAAGAATGGTTATGTCCTATCTGTAATGCTGTGTATGTGTGGCTGTTGACACCTCACTTGCTGGGATATGATCTGTATCCAGCAGCAATAAAGCTACGGGTGCATGGCAATGTATATTGTGCTTTCTAAGATTCTGTATAAGATTGTAGCGCCCAAGTCTATGTTTACCTTGAAACTGATTTTATTGTTCATTTGCTTCTAAATGCAAAAATTAAGCAAGTTCCTAAACAGTTTTCATTAAAGTGTTCTACCGTTTCGTTGCTGTAGAGTATGTATAGCTCCACCCTGGTGGACGTGGAGTGAAGGATAACGAAAATTCAGTGCTCTTCTATCTAGAGAGAGGATTAATATACTCTTGTTATAACTGGCAATAGTGAACTTTCTTCACCAAACGACAATGACTTCTTCAGATGTTACGAGAAGAGTTACAAATGTAGCAAAGTTAAAGTTAAGTGTGATAACTTTCTACGACCCGAGAACGGGGGTTTCGTGTCCACCTCTTCTTCTCACTGCAAGATCACTGCTCCCCCTGCAGTAAGGAGGAGATTGAATTTGGTGTTGGTTGAGCTTGCTTAGTGCCTCTCCATACATTTTCAAAGAGGCTACCAAAAATAGTCGAGTTTTTATACTCAGCTATTTTCATCAGCCCCACTGAAATGAATGGAGCTGCACTCTAAGTATGTGCTGGCCGCTCCATTCAAATCTCCACGTCACTTCTGGTGGGTGCATTGAGTCTGCTGTGGGGCCATGGGACTAGTGGGGGTTTCTGCAGTGTGATACCCACCGATCAGACTTTTATCACTTATCCTGTGGTTCAGCCCCTCTAAGTCTCAAGTTAAATGTCACTATATCTGCATTACTTCCGTTACATTACTTCTTATGCAAATGGGAGTAATTTATCCAATAGACACCAGAGAGGGTGGTCACAAAAATGGCAGGAAGTGGTGTGCCGAGTATAGGCAGAGCACATTATGGGGGCAACAGGACAGGGAAGCCCCACCCCCAGTCACTGAATCAGTGAATCGTTATCCCCACCTGGGTGATAGTAAAATTCTGTTGACGAGCTCACACTAATACCGACACTGCCGGAGCGCTCGGTGCGCCATCCGACTCCTCCCTATCCTGCTAGTGTGCAGGAGAAGGGGGAGATGGCAGCACACTGAGGGTTCCAATGGCGTCAGCAACAATGAGACTAAGCCAGTTTGTCAAAAAATTTCTACTGTTGGCCGGAGGTTCAGTGCCACAATCTTTAAATGTACAGTATAGATATATAGATATTCTTTTTGAACCCTGAAGACTTTTAGATGACTTATGCCACTGAACAGTATATAATGACATATATCAGTATACTAAGAAGCGGGCACTATTACTAAGAAGAGACACAAAATGGAACAACATTACTAAGCAGGAGCCACAAAGGGGGGCACTAATTTTAAGCAGAGGCACAGAGGAGGCACTGCTAATATAGTGGGGGAGCAATGAGAGGGGCATTACAGTTAGCAGCAGAATGGGAAAAGTGTGCAGAGACCAGTCATGGCTGGAACAGTCTTCATGATGGTCTGGATCTGGATAGAGAAGAAAAAGAAAAGCTGCCCTCACCAGATCATCAGAGGTATCATCACCCCTAAGCACTGGAGGTAACTTCACTGTAATCACTATCACTGTGTACAGCTGGTATCTGACTATTATCTGCTGACTGCAGTATTTTTGTTACGTTGGTCTTGGACTATCATCGCTACTTTGGGATCAAGTCAAACAAAAAGCAACTCCAGCAGCATTCCTCAAACTGCCCATGCAGGGATGTACAGGGGGATGCCCGCCAAATGAACAGATCAGGACTCTTGATCTACAAATATATTAGGCTCAAGGTGACTCTGGGATCACATGGCACAGGAGCAGCCAAGACGGACATGACCGCTTGCTTTACTCGTGGCTAGACACAGGAACCTGACAAACAAGCAAGACCCTAGCATATGCCTACCAACGAACGAAGGGGACAGGATAATGCTCAGGCATCTGCTCACCAATGGACGGGTAGGACAAACAAACAGGAACTGGATGTCCAACAACCAGCGGATGGGTGGATTAGACAAAGAATAGAATACAGACATAAAACAGCGGCTGACAAATGACCCAAAATACTCAGCAAGCATACCGACATGCATAAATACAAGGAATAGATTATTTGTTCATAGATTGGCCAAGTCACTTAAGCCTGCAGGCCCACTTCAAGGGTCCTCCTCCTCTCGCAGGTCCCTACTCTAACAAGACAACTAACCCTCATGAATCCTGCCTGCAAGCAGGGTGATCGTGATGGCCCCACACTAGAACCTATGGACCTAACTTGTCCTAGAAGGTAAGCAATTCAAGCAGCACAGGACACAGTTCACACCAACATAGCATGGAACGCATACACAACAGAACAGGACTGTTCACACCACATGTTTGTCAACCAGCTCACACCCTCAGATTAACAAGCATGAATGCAAACATAAGGGGGAACGAGGAACACCAGCTCCCTCCAGCCAGAGGGCAGACTGGTGATGATTGGCTGGCTGGAGAACACCACACCCAGCCAGCTCAATCATGCCACACCTGTGGAAATGTGATCTTGGAAACCCATAGTACTACAGGTCCCAGAAGCACAACTTAACAATTTGGAGGTATACTAGGGCTGCGCTGCTGTAAATGCCATGTTATAAATGTTGTCTAATAGAACACATACAGTGTATAATGTCTTTCAAACTTACAAGATGTTGGGGCCAATGCCGAGTTTCTACATGGGGCCCTATATTGTCTTGGCCAGGCTATTTAGCACTATTTAGGACAGGATACAATAAAGTTTGACTTCGCCTCTGCACAAGATGCTAGGGTTATACCCATTGACATAAGGATTGAAGCAACCCCCCTTACATGGGCTTGTGAAGCAATGCCGCAACATTTAAATGTACAGTAAAGATTTATAGACATAAAGATATTTTTTCAAATTAAGGCTTTTAGATGACAGAACAGTATATAATGACTAGAGATGAGCGAGCACACTGGTCTGAGCTTGATGCTCGTTCGAGTATTAGGATACTCGAGATGCTCGTTACTCGAGACGAACCCCACGCGGTACTCGAGTCAATTCCATTTCTTTCCCCGCATGTTTAGCGCCATTTTCTAGCCAATAGACATGCAGGGAAGGCATTACCACTTCCTCCTGTGACGTGCCAGCCCTATCCCACCCCCCTGCAGTGAGTGGCTGGTGAGATCAAGTGACCGCCGAGTACTTAAAGCAGTCCTACCCGCGGCTCGCCTCAGACACACACTGGGAGAGTATAGGGAAAGTGCTGCTGCTATAGGGAAGGTGTTAGTGTAGGTTCCTGTCTTCAAAAACCCCAAGTGTCCTTCTTAGGGCCACATCTGACCGTGTGCATTACTGTTGTGGCTGGCTGGGAGAAGTTTTGCACAATTTTTTTTTTCATCTCGGGCTGTGCAGGCTATTACAGCTATAGCGTTCTCAGTCTGCAGTCTGTAATACAGAGTAAAGGGAAAGTGCTGCTGAGATAGGGAAAGTGGTAGTGTAGGATCCTGTCTACAAGAACCCCAATGGTCCTTCTTAGGGCTACCTCTGACCATGTGCATTTTACTGGGTGGCTGCTGGGAGTTGTAGTGCTTCCATTTTAGTATTACGCAGCTAGGCCTGTTTGCAGCCTTCCGTAATATATCTTTCTGGCTGGAGTTTGCGTTAAAATACCGCTCTCAGCGTGAAAGTGCACGCAAATAATTCCATACTTAGGCCTCCTTCCCACGAACGGATTTACGCCGCGTAAATCCGCGGCAAAAATCCGCTGCGTTGCCCCCTGCTATTAGGTTCTATTGAACCTAATAGCACAATGCACACGATGCGTAATTCCACCGCGGAATTACGCACCGTGAAATCTCCTGTCCTCACCCGCAGCATGTTCTATTTGCTGCGGGTGTACGCGCTGACGGCTTCCATTGCAGTCAATGGAAGCCGTCCGTTCACGCTATCTCCCGCTGCAACCAGCGGAAGATAGCGTGAAAAAACGCTTCCCCGCCTACCGCCGCGCGTCATATGACGCGGCCGGTGCGTCATATGACGCGGCCGGCGCGTCACGTGACACGGCCGGCCGCGTCATGTGACGCGGTGGGCGTGTCACATGACGCGACGGCGGTGGGCGGGGAAGCGTCTTCACGCTATCTTCCGCTGGTAAGTATGGTGTCTCTGGGGGGCGCCGTGACGGGCTTCACTGCGGAATATTACGCGGCGGAGCCCGTCACGCTCGTGGGAAGGAGGCCTTATTTATACCGTTCTGTGTCTGCAGTGAATTAGATGCACAGCGTAGGGGCAACACAGCCACTTCTACAGGGAAAGTGATATACACATAATACAGTCTGTATCCTCTGCAAAAAAACCAAAAGCTCCTTCGTTGAGCTACATCTGACCATGTGCATTTTCCTGGGTGGCTGCGGGGAGTTATTGTGCTTCCATTTTTGTATTACGCAGCTAGGCCTGTTTGCAGTCTTCCGTATTATTTTTTTCTGGCTGGAGTGTGCAGTAAAATATCGCTCTCACCGATAAATAGTAGTGCAATATTAGTGGGGCCACTGCAAAGTATTTCAGCTCAGCCGCTGTGCAGAGCGTCTCTCAATACCATTTCCGTTGGTGGGGTTGAGATCTCCGCAATTACCAGCACTATCCACTGGCTCTAGAGTCTTCTCCCACTCCACACAGCCTCTATAATCTACAAGTCTCTGCGAGCAGTCAATTACCCCTAGGTATCAGCGCAAGACAGCGGGTTACTTTTTTCAAGTCACAGCATAGAGCCTCCGCTATCTATAAGTCTCTGTGTGCGGTGAATTAAGGCCCAGTTGTCAGAGCTGTACAGTGGGGTAATTTATTTGGCCCCTGCTCTATTCGTAATCTGCCATGATGGGGAGAAGGGGTAAGGGTCGAAGATGTGGACGTGGACATCCAAGTGAGGGTGTGGGCACAGGCCGACTTCCTAGTCCAGGTGAATCACAGCCGGCTGCTGCGGGATTAGCAGAGAGGCAAGTTTCTGGGATCCCCAACTTCATATCACAATTTATGGGTCCACGTGGTAGACCTTTATTACAAACAGAGCAGTGTGAGCAGGTCCTGTCGTGGATGGCAGAAAATGCATCCAGCAATGTATTGACCACCCATTCTTTAACGCCATCCACTACACCCTGCTTAGGGACTGCAACTCTGAATCCTCTGGCTGCTGCTCCTCCTTCCTCCCAGCCTCCTCACTCCATGAAAATGACATATTCTGATGAGCAGGCAGACTCCCAGGAACTGTTCTCGGCTCCCTGCCATGAGTGGGAAAAAATGGCTCCTCTCTCACCTGAGGAGTTTGTCATGACCGATGCACAACCTTTGGAAAGTTCCTGGGGTCCGGGTGATGAGGCTGGGGACTTCCGGCAACTGTCTCAAGAGCTTTCAGTGGGTGAGGGGGATGATGATGATGAGAGACAGTTGTCTATCAGTGAGGTAGTAGTAAGAGCAGTAAGTCCGAGGGAGGAGCGCACAGAGGATTCGGAGGAAGATCAGCTGGGCGATGAGGTGACTGACCCCACCTGGTTTGCTAAGCCTACTGAGGACAGGGCTTCAGAGGGGAAGGCAAGTGCCGCAGCAGGACAGCTTGGAAGAGGCAGTGGGGTGGCCAGGGGTAGAGGCAGGGCCAGAGCCAAGAATCCCCCAACTGTTTCCCAAAGCACCCCCTCGCGCCAAGCCTCCGTGCAGAGGGCTAGGTATTCAAAGGTGTGGATGTTTTTCAGTGAGAGCGCGGACGACCGACGCACAGTGGTGTGCAACCTGTGTCGCACCAAGATCAGCCAAGGAGCCACCACTACCAGCCTCACCACCACCAGCATGCGCAGGCATATGATGGCCAAGCACCTCACGAGGTGGGACGCAGGCCGTTCACCGCCTCCGGGGGACACCACTGCCTCTTCCCCTGTGCCCCAACCTGCCACTCAGATCCAACCCCCCTCTCAGGACACCGGCACGAGCACCTGCCGGCCTGCTCCCACATCCTCACCTCTACTGTCCTCCACCCCATCCAGCAATGTCTCTCAGCACAGCGTTCAGCTGTCGCTAGCACAAGCGTGGGAGCGAAAGTGCAAATACGCCACCACACACCCACACGCACAAGCTTTAAACGTGCACATTGCCAAATTAATCAGCCTGGAGATGCTGCCGTACATGCTACGAACATTTCCGCAAGTCCACCACAGATGCTGCCACCCTGAGGACCCTGCAACATTGGTTTAATCTGCCAGAGCACTGACTGCTGTGCGACGTGCCCACACGGTGGAATTCTACGCTGCACATGTTGGCCAGGCTCTATGAGCAGCGTAGAGCAATAGTGGAATACCAACACCAACATGGGCGGCGTAGTGGTAGTCAGCCTCCCCAATTCTTTACCGAGGAGTGGGCCTGGATGGCAGACATCTGCCAGGTCCTCAGAAACTTTGAGGAGTCTACCCAGATGGTGAGCGGCAATGCTGCAATCATTAGCGTTACCATCCCGCTGCTTTGCCTGCTTTGCGGTTGGAACACGAGATGGGGGATGACAGTATGACGTTTGATAGCCAGACCACCCTCATGTCTATATCTAAGCGCGTTTTGGAGGAGGAGGAGGGGAGGAGCAGGAGGAGGGGGAAGAGACAGCTGGGCACACTGCAGAGGGTACCCATGCTGCTTGCCTCTCATCTGCTCAGCGTGTGTGGGCTGTGGAGGAGGAGGAGGATCCTGAAAGTGATCTTCCTAGTGCAGACAGCCATGTCTTGCGTACTGGTACCCTGGGACACATGGCTGACTTCATGTTAGGCTGCCTTTCTCATGACTCTCGCATTAGATGCATTCTAGCCACACGAATTACTGGGTGTACACCCTTCTCGACCCACGGTACAAGGACAACCTTTCCACTCTCATTCCCAAAGAGGAAAGGGGTAAGAGAGTGATGTAATACTACAGGGCCCTGGTGGAAAAAGTGATGCTAAACTAGCAGGGGAGGCGCGGAGATCAGGCAGCATGTACAGTGCAGGCAGGGGAACACTCTCCAAGGCCTTTGCCAGCTTTATGGCTCCCCAGCAAGACTGTGTCACCACTCCCCAGTCAAGGCTAAATCGGATTGAGTACTGTAAAAAGATGGTGAGGGAGTACGTAGTCGATCGTACCACCGTCCTCTGTGATGCCTTTGCTCCCTACAACTATTGGGTGTCAAAGCTGGACACGTGGCACAAACTTGCGCTGTACGCCCTGGAGGTGCTGGTTTGCCCTGCCGCCAGCGTCTTGTCAGAGAGGGTGTTTAGTGCAATTGGGGGAATCATAACGGATAAGCGCACCCACCTGTCAACTGCCAGTGCCAACATGCTTACACTCATAAAGATGAACAAAGCCTGGATTTCCCTTCTCCACCGGCAGAAAGCAGCGGTACCTAAAGATTCTTTTTGCTGCAACCGGATAAATAAGCATTCTCTATCAGCGGAAAAAAAGAGGGAATTAGCTTTGACAATCACTCTCGGATATTAGTCCTCCTCCTCTTACTCCTCCTCCTGAAACAACATGTCATCACGCTGAACTGCCAATTTTTCTGTGGCCCAAAAGGCTCTGCTTACAATTTTTTTACAATTTTTCAAAGTTTCAAAAGTGTTGATACTTTACCAGAAAACAATTTTTTTTTCACTGGGCTGCCTCCTGGCTCTGTTGCAAATTAAGCAACAGCGAGCTGTATCTTTAAAAAAATATTTATGGGTTTCACCTGCCCTCTCGGTTGATAAATTTTTCAGAGGTACACTTGTACTCTTGGTAGACTAATTTTTCTGGCCCTCGCCTATACTATTGTCTAACTAATTTTTCCAGACTTCGCCTACACTAATGGTACACTGCTGCTACAGAAATGTTACTGGGATCTGCCTATACTGTTACTACAGAAATGCTACTGGGGTCTGCCAATATTTGTGCTACAGAAATGTTACAGGGGTCTGCCTATACTTCTGCTACTGAAATGTTACTGGGGTCTGCCTATACTGTTACTACAGAAGTGTTACTGGGGTCTGCCTATACTTCTACTACAGAAATGGTACTGGGGTCTGCCTATACTGCTGATACAGAAATGTTACTGGGGTCTGCCTATACTGTTACTACATAAATGTTACAGGGGTCTGCCTATACGTCTGTTACAGAAATGTTACAGGGGTCTGCCTATACTTGTGCTACAGAAATGTTACAGGGGCTCTGCCTATACTTCTGCTGCGGAAATGTTACTGGGGTCTGCTTATACCTTTGCTACTGGAATGTCACAGGGGTCTGTCTATACTATGGGTGCACAAAGTCTTCCCATCGTGGTGTTTTACCTATCTGGCCCAAAAACACTGACTGACTAGGGCATAAATTGTGGGCCGAGGCGAACATGTATTTTCTATCGCGTTACCACAGTTACCCGCGGCACTGGTTTGGGCCAAACAAGAGGAGCGATACTGCACAAATGAGACGTTCACAGCTGCACTAGCATCGGAGTCTGCTCTATGCCCGCAATTGCTGAGGGTTTGTGCAGAGGCCTATGTCCTCGGCGCAGTGAAATTCCGCCATGTTTGGGCACTCTGATTTCTTCATGGTTCATGTATTGGGTTTCCTAGGACCCACCTATGCTGCGGGTGCACACAGACCTCCCATAGCGGTGTTTTACCTGTCTTGCACAAAGACACTGACTGACTTGGGTAGGGTGCAGAGTGCAGATGGCTTTCCCCTTGCGTTGTCGATGAGGTATCCGACACCCAAACAGAATGAGTAGCTTGTGGACACATGGATTCCCCATTGCTATGTCACTCGCAGCACCTTGGGCCACACAAGGTATTTGCTGGGACAGAGCCTGACCCAGGGCCCGCTCACATACTTCCCACACAGACTATAGCGGCATTGTGGAGATGTGCAGAAGTGCTGGTCTGGCAGCTGAGTCCCCTTTATGCCCACACTTGCGGCTCGTGACAATTTTGCGACGGAGGTGGCACGGGATTGGAATGATGATCGTGTGTCAATTTATCATCGATTCTCTACAGCATTGTGGGCTATCACCCCCACCTTTCAAAGAGGGTCGCTGCCTGGCCCTGCCAACCCTCTGCAGTGTGTGCCTCCGGTTCCTCCTCATCGCAGACGCACTTATAAATAGACATGAGGGTGGTGTAGCTATGAAGCGAGCGTGTGGCATGAGGGCAGCTGAAGGCTGCGCAGGGACACGTTTTTGTGCGCTGCGGGGGGGTTGGGCAGCATGTAACCCAGGAGAAGAGGCAGCGGTGTGTCCCACAGGCAGTTATTGTCCTTGTTTGCAGGTAGTGTGGTGCTTAGCTAAGGTGTGCCTTGCTAATAAGGGTTTGTCCGAAGTAAAAATTGTTAGGGTGGGGGGCAGACTCTTGGCCCTATTGTGGCTGAATAGTGGGACCTGGGAGCCTGAGATGCAGCCCTGCATGTTGCCCCTCGCCTGCCCTATCCGTTTCTGTGGTGTTTTCATGACTTTCGGATGTTTTTCAGAGCTTCACAAGTGAAGTCCTATGCGGAACATCGGTCATATACAAAAATGCTCGAGTCGCCCATTGATTTCAATGGGGTTCGTTACTAGAAACGAACTCTCGAGCATCGCGGAAAGTTCGACTCGAGCAACGAGCACCCGAGCATTTTGGTGCTCGCTCATCTCTAATAATGACGTGTTGGGTCATTACATTTGGCACGTAGCTAGAGATTTCCCTGACATAGCTGTCTAATATGCAACCGAATAGTCTGATGTGACTTTGCTAGTTCAGGAGTTGTACAGGTCAATTTGTCAATTCAGTTTTTGGGTTTGTAATATTTGTGCAAAGCAAGAACTGATGTTGTATATGAAATCATTCATAATACTCCAGGGGCTAGAAAAGTAAACCACTGGACATTGTTATTCTAAATTAATAGGGTCCATCACGCATTGTCGGTGTTCATTAGAGTTGAGCGAACGTACTCTGCCGAACTTGATGCTCGTTCGAGTATTAGCATACTCGATGGTGCTCGCTACTCGAGCGAGCATCCCGCCGTATTCGACCCCGCCCAGTTTTGGCTCCTCCCCACCTCTGATATGTCAGATTTGACCCCTTCCTGCTGCCATGCTGCGCTCGTCAACGCTAGTTTGTGAGTTTGTGGCTGGCTTGGCTCTCGAATTTTACGAAAAGCTCGAATAACGAGGACCCGAGCATTTTGGTGCTCGCTCATCTCTAGTGTTCATCATTGTCATGCAATAAAAATTGTTATCACCATGAGTTGGATATATAACAGGCAAGGCACTTTCCCACTCGGTTCACATCTTCTGTTGCAAATTCGGTTATATACAATGGTATACTTGTAACAGGTGGATGGAATGTATGGCGCGGTGATGACAGACGATAGCAAAAGCAGCTAGAGTTATAAAAAATAAACTTTACTTAACAAAATAGTGTTGCATTATCTGATTGCAGAGTACAATACTTAAATGTTGCATTACAGAATTACAGTAAAGTCTGCTAATCTCCGACCAAGTAATTTAACTCAAGCTTTTTTTCCTTTAAGCAATCAGCCTTTTAATCTCTAACTATCTCTAACTACTAACATCCTGAGAACCTCAGGTTTTAACATCTTGAGATAGTCTTTATAACTGGATACGTGGTCCAATGCCCACTCTGGCACATTTTTTTACACTGGCATGTTGCCCTAAAGGATACTTCTTTCATTAGTTTCAGCCACTCTCTTTCCTTTCTGCTGCTTTTCTATCTTGAAGCTAACTCTCCTCCATTTATCCCCTTGAAAGCTGGCCCGCCTTCAGCCATGTATACGATAGCACTCACCATGTGCCTAACCAGGATACCGGGTTTCCACATCTGACATCAGCATCACTTCCAGGAGCTTGTCTCTCAACATCCACATCTCTCTTGGTGTCCCCATCAACCACCAGCTGTCATGGCTCTTTTTGTCTCACACCAAGGTGTCCACCAAGATGTACAAGCGTCTATTACACTGCAACACATGGGAGACCTCACTAACACTTAGTGACTCTCTTTGCTTAATCAATTCACTTCTACACAGCAGCTGCTGTACATCTTCATGTATGCAGTGGATGCACTTCAGACCATTAACGAAGACCCTTGGTCTCTCTTACTATCAGGCTTATAGTTGCTCGGGGATATGGCTGCACTCATAGTTTGAACCACTCTCAATCTCTTAGATGGCCTCCTGACCCTTTCCTGTTAGGCTTCATCTATGGCTTATTCGCCATGCTCTTTCTCAAGTGGTGGCTGGCCTCTGCCGCTTCTGCTGCCCCCTCACAACAAGCTGCATCACTCTCCCTTCGGCCACTCTCCCTTGGCCATGGCTGTTTGTAGCTGCACGCTTAAACACTGGCTGCATCACATAGTGGGCATAGTTTAGGCCCTTTTACTGTCCCTATTGTGGGGATTGCTCTTCACAGCAGTGATATGCTAGCACTGAGAAGGCAGAGCCTACCTTCTAGCGATCTGAGCGCCTCTCTTTATCTTTCCCTGCTGCCTCACTGACTGGGGTGATGAAGCTTATCGTGGCCTTGGGGCCATTGTCAAAGTGGTTTGGTCGCTTTATTTCAGTGCGAAGGGAGTAAAGGAAAACTCCCTCCACCCTGTTACATTGTGTATAATGATCTCCATTTTCTTTATGTCATAGACCAGGCGATTTCCAAAATGCATCCCTTTGAAGAGGGTTTACTCAACATCCTCCATCTTTATCAATGAAGAAAAACAGAAAAAAATTGAAAGTAAATTTTCGGGTTGAACCTAAAAGGTCACTGATCACCATAGACAAAATAAAGCAATCCACCACAAGACAACAGAGACTAGTGAGCCTAAAAGATGGTCAGCAAGAACTCAAAAACACCAACTATCAGGTATTAGGGCATAAAATGACTGAAAGAACAGGAAACATTGGCTTACCAATAAAGGGGAGCCTCAATGCCGCCATCCTCTTCTTTCCAGGTCCTGGTGGGCAAGGGTTTATTTACGAAACTTACATAGAAGCTCTCTGCAACCTACTATCTGCCTGGAATTTGCTCAGCCTCTGGTATGTTAGATTTGGATCACATTTCCTATAGTCTTGCCCTGTTCCCAAAACAATTATTTACAATATTTATTACTTGAATACAATAGAATATATCACAACGTTTGCTGGCTGCCGAGTCCCATGCTTCATCGTCCATTCTTATCAATGGGCTCTAAAGTGAATCTACCGTTTCAGGAGTTTATAGGACATGGACCATAGATCCCTCTTGTTGCTGTTTATCATTAGACAAAGAAAAAGACTTTAAACAGTCGAGTAATTATTTTTTTCGACTGGATCAGTAAAAGAAATTATCTTCGAGTTCAAAAATTGCAATAAACTTTACTTTTGATGAACAGGCTGGAAAGTGAGAGCGCAGCGGATATTAAGCATTTATTGCGGTTCTGTTTACAGACCATGAAATTATTACTTTATGGAGGGTTTTATCTCTCGTCTTTGTTTCCTTCTTGTCTATGTTTTTGTCTGACTACAAAATAGTCAGCACTGCGCTTTACATCTATGGGATGCAAAGCTTCATGAGATTCTTCTGGATTTCTGTTGCAAGGGAACCTATGAAAAGTCCTTTAGAGCTCAGGCATAGGACCATGTTAAAACGGCGCTCTTATCAGTTTGGAGTAGCTGGCTTGGGTCCAGATCCTGGATCGATGGCAAAGAGCTGATTTTGCAGGCAAAGTTATGGCCAACCAGGGAATGTAATATTATAAATGTGACGCTAGAGCTCTGACCTTCTGACACACTCTGGTTTACTATATCTGTATCTTACAGGCATCATTAACAAAATTGGCTGGATGTTAAATGGCAGAACTTGGTTTCACCTTTAGCATTCGGCTTTCCTGGTTACTAACAGTGTATCCCAGTACTCATATACCCCCAGGGTTTACAGTTAAGCCCAATAGTGTAATAACTGGGGATCACAAGACATACAGATATGAAACGCATACAGTATCAAGATATATAGAAAACAAATACAAAGTAGGGACTCACTAATACAGGACAAGGGCAGAGTGTGATGGTAAACTGATGAGGAGAATGAGGATGAACATGATGAAACTGGAAGTAGAGACTAGAACAAATGGTTGGAAACTAAAATTCTGGCTGTCCCAAAACAAAATCTATGGATCTCAATGGATGACCCTGTCTAAAACACTATGCCTGAGAAGAAAAGGGCTAAGAAAGAGGCTAAAAAGCAAATGCTGAAATGACCTAAGGGAAACAGAGACACGTAAGGAAACATTAGACAAACCACAGACTTGGAAACACAGACTGGACTAAAATACCAAGAGCAAGGCACGCTGACTGGAAGGATTAGACAAGACTAGACTAGAACTAGTTACTTGAATAAGGAGGACTGGATAGGACACATGTTGCCCCTGCTATCCAGCTATCCACTGCACCACACTGCAGAAACAAAAGTATTTATAGAGAGTCAGACACTCCTCGATGAACAAGGCTGAGTACTGTAATGTATATCCAATAGTATATAATTTTAGATTAGCCATCCGGACAGATGACAGTGGGGCTGTAGATGGAGTTGTCAAAGAGCAATCTGCCAGAATGAGAACAGAATAGCATTGAGCTCCTTGTATTGTATTGCATGTAAACTGTAAAAGCCAAATTTAAGGGCATTAATTGCAAATCTCTTTTAGTTGTCGAAGCAATAAAAAAGTGATCAAAGGTGTCCGCAGCCGTTAACATTAATGTGTTTGGTCAAACAAATATGTTGAACTGTTGCATCACAATCACTCATATCACCTGGTACCATGGAGACTGGTAAGGATTACATTAGCTTGAAAACCTTTAATTATCCTAATGCCCAGTTCTGACTCCGTCAATTCTAGAAATTTTCCAGCCCTCCCATTGGTCTTCACAGGTTGATGCCATTGTGCATTGCATTTCCATCAGACCTTTTGAATGCATATGTTTGTTTGCTGTAATTTCTATATCAAGAATTCTTCCCCGGAGAGACATAAAAGCACAGTAACACTTTACTCTTTATTATGTTTTAGTTACAGTGACACATTGTAGTTTTTATTTCAATCTACTTTCTTTTGAAGTCTTTTTTGAAGAATATATGTTATACAATTGCGATCATCACCGAGTTTGTGCAACGCTATTAACCTTCAGTCAAACTATTTTACCTAAACTACATAATGCTTTTAATAGTTGTTTCCCAGACATATGCAAAAAGAAGCACCGGGGGTCATCTACAGTGAATTAGAATAAATTAATGGTGACAAAACATAAATAACGACAATAAAATAGCAAAAAAATAAGTTCAATCTTTTCTATTTTGTGAGAAAGCTAAAACCTAGAAAAAGGAAAATGATCCGATGGTTGTGAATCCAGTGATGCTTCCTGGAATAGGAACTTGCCTACATCATGTCTGATGAAGTCCCCGGTCTGGAGTTGAAACCTGTTGTGCATGTTATCAAAATACAGTATAGTTTCTACTTCCTTGCTGACATTCATCTACATTTATCATCTGCCTCTAGTGTGCCCCCTATAGCCTTTTTTTCCTTTGCTAGTGTGACTATGGGAACTACGTTGTAGGCTCTGATATAGACTGAAGAGTGGCTGGGGACATGGAGAAACTCTTTTCTGGTCTCATAGATCGACTAAGTGCCTAAAGGAGTTGCGCCTGCCTTACTACAACTCCAATAAGTGAGTTGCACTCACAGTTCTACACATATCGCTATGTTTTTGTCACAGACATTGCTAATTTATAGAATGCCATTTTATTTTTATTGTTGCTCTTAATAGGAGACTAGAAGGAATTCTTTAAGAGTAGAAGTTTTACAAGTTTTTTTGTGTTTTCTCACTCTTTAGAAGTTCTCCAAGGAATGTGACACTAGAGCAAAACTTAAAGAATGACTCTGGGCTTGCCAAGGTTATCAAAGGGTAATTGTCTGTTCATGTACAACAGTATGTACATGGGTATTCCAGTTTAGCCTACATGACAAGTCATATTGAAAGGCCTATTAAAAGGTTGGATATCAACTTAGCTACCTTCTAATAGGTGGTGCCGTGGAGGCATTATTCCATCACTTCTTTTTCCAGGGAGCATTGCATGACTTATAAGACTCCCTACACCTTTGCGGTATTCTCTCCTCTGGTGCAATCCACAAAGAGAAACATTACACCCCAACTCACATTGATGGCCTCACAACTTGCCAACCAGAACCAATGGCATCAATCTGTGAAGACCAGTGGGAGGGCTGGTTGGCAAGTTGATGACTTTACAACTTGCCAACCAGAACCCTACTATGCATTGATGAAGGGCAAGAACCCTGAAAAAGTTGTCTGTATTTTGGTTTGGATTACATCCCTAGTCATATTGCAACATATTGCAAAGCCAGTCATGAGGTTGTCTATTGACTAATAGGGTAACTACCTTACAATAGGTGATGTCATGGAGGCATTATACTTTCGCTCATGTACATAACGTTTCCCCAGGGAACACCGTATGGCCTATAAGACTTCATAAATCCTTGTGGTGCTCTCGACAAAGAGAAACATTGCTCCCTAGACTCAAAAGGTAGCAAGAGATAATACATAACATAATACATAACACAACAAGAAACAAATGAGCTAAAAAAGATCAGGGCAAGGTGAAACATTACAAAGAAGTCTGAGGTCAAGAGAACAAAACTGTTGAAGCAGTTCTGGTATCATTCCCTTGCTATCAGGCCAGACCAGGTTTTAGCTGTATCTATGATTTTCCTGGTTCTGAGGGGCGTGGTGTCAGGTGAGTGATGTCAGCTCTCACCTGGATCTATTTATCCTGCTCTATATAGTCTGGCTTAGGCTTGACTGCAGCACTGGTCAATTTAGTATCCTCCTTGGACTGCTGAAGTGCACAGCCTGTTCCTACCGGTAGAAGCTCCTGGTCTGTCCTGTAGACTGCTACTAAGCTAAGTACCACTGTTATTGTTTCTTCTTGTTGTTTGTGTTTTGTTCAGGGCTCCCTGGTAGGGATTTCTTAGTGGCCGAGGTTCGTGTACAGGTCTGCTCTTTATCAGAGCGATCGGCCTGCTGATCAGGTAGTGTGCCCTCTGTAAGGACTGGCGGTTCGCGGGTCCGTCGTGCCCGCACCGCCGGTCCTGTCACACGTGCGGCTGCTGTGCAGCGCAGGGGGGCCCCGGTCCTCGTCACCTCCCCTGGCCGCCGGGCTCCGCCTCGCCGCCGGGTTGCCAGGGACGCGGTGGGTGCTGCCCCGCGTCGCGTCCCAGGTATCTTGGCAACCAAACATGTGTCTCCTGTGCTGCCTCCTGCAGGGCTGGGGGCGGGTTCCCCAGTGTTGCTGGGTGCACTCAGCTGCTGTCAGGCTCCCCGCCCCAATCAGCTGTTGGGGCGGGAGCTCTGACAGCATTTAAACCTGCTGGTGTCTGCAGACCAGTGCCAGTGTTAGTTTTGGATTTCCTGCTACACCAGCGTACCTAGTATTTCTGACTCCTGATACTGACCCTCTGCCTTTTGACCTGGCGTTGCTTTTGCCTGACCCTCTTGTACCGCGTACCCTCTCGTTGCTGACCCGGATTGTCTGACTCTCCTTGCTGTTGTTTGTTCCAGTGTCTGTCTGTTTGTTAGTCCCAGTGTTCCCCTTCCTTAGTGAGTGTAGGGACCGTCTCCCAGTTGTTGCCCTGGGGCTTAGCCCAGGGGGGCAAGTAGGAAGGGACAGGGGTTGCGGGTATTTTCAGGGACCTCCAGTTTTCCGGACCCCGCGTCCTGACACCCTCCTGGGTAAAGGGTTCGTAGGGTCAGATTTTGCCCTTAGTTTTCCTTCCTATTTGCTTATGTTTTTTGCACCTGGCGGTTCTTATAGTGGAGCTGATATTTTGTTCTATGTTTGTTTTGCACAGTTGTGCTTTGGTTGTGTTTTGTTGGTTACGCACGGTTGTGTTTCTTTGCATTTATATACCCTTCATGTCCAGTCAGGATGTAACAAAGAGGTCATCTAAATCTCGCTGAGGTAACAGAAGCCCCCCAAGTCTTGATGCTTAAAACTGGAAAAGTGTAATATAACTAATTTACGGTAAGTACAAGTGATCAAGTAGCGACAATAGACTTCATCAGTGTTTCAGTATTATTTAGGGTTTTTTTTCACCTTAGATTTCCACATGTACTGAGCGGGATCATTGGGAATGGTTTCTTTTATAAGTAGAATCTTTTTACCACATTGTTTTTATGTGTGTTTTAATCTTTTGTTGTTTTTTTAAACAAACAAAAAATGGTGTAGTTTGGGTGTGCTTGATAGCTGTAACAAGATGTTTGTTTTTTTTCTACCATACCTTGTCCTAGTTCTGAGTAGCTTGTCCAGTCTTGACTTGTCTTGATTGCTAGTCAGTGTGTCTTGTTCTTTGGTTATTCCTTGAACCACAATGCCTTGCATTCCCATTACACAGCAACTGCACATAATATTGCTTTTTAATGCAATTAACGCTGAACAATACATCAAATTAAGTGCATCAAACTCTAGTTTTCCTACAGTCGCTTTTGGGGAGACACTACCCAGCCAACATCTGTCCATTATAGTCTTTATAGTGTGCACATGAACACATTGGAAACCGGTCCCACATGTTTGGCAACTTAATCCTTATCTGGGTCCTTGGTGGTGTCATCTGCTTTGAATCTGGGTTCCTTGAGGGAAGGGAATCTCCCTCTACTTCCACGTGGCATGCTGTCATCCTCTTTGGTTCATTAAGGCCATCTGGTCCTCTTGGGGCTTCCAGGTCACTTGGCCTTTGGTTGTCTTCCACCATGGGGAATGCTTGAGCACCTCCATGGTTCTCTTACCCTTATACTTTTGCCAGCCACATCACTACAGGGAGAGGACAGGGCTTAACGTGGCCAGACCACAGCCACTAACCGTCTCCACTGCTCTCAATAGTAAGAGGGGAGCTAGGCACCACTCACCCCTCTTATAGTTACACCTCAAAGAGACGTTGATACCACTTTTTGGGGGGGTTACTAGGAGCACCATAAGGTAGTGTCTATGACACTGATTACAGTTTTTGGATATAGTCTTTTGTACTTTTTGCATTCCAAATGCATAGTTAGAAGTCTAACTCTGCAACATTTGGTGGTAGGTAAGTGGTTAAAGTAGGAAAAAGCTATGATGTTTAAGGAAAATATATAGAAGCGCTGGTACAATACAATTACAATTGTTGGTAATGAGTGAATTCATGACTACTAAGCATAACATGAGATTATAAAAATGGATTTATTTTGACACTGTGACTTTGACATTTCGAAGCAACATTGCTGAGAGTCTGGTGTCATTTTATTAGTTTCACAAATTGAATGGGCTTGTTAGATGAACGCCGGAATAATTAGTGTCTAATAAAGGAGAATGTTTTTCAATGATCGTCTATTCAACATGTTGGTAAAGTCAGTGTACTGTATAATACAATGTCAGGAAAGATTTATTTCAAGGTAGAATGAATCATGATTTTAGTGATGGTCGTGTGGTTCAGGGACTAATCTGTATATACAGAGGCCAGGCAATATGCTAAGCAGTAATTACTACACTCCAGATATGGTGGAACCACAAGGAGCAGACTGAAACAGCTTGGATCCTGTGGTTAAAAATGGGAAACTTCAAATATATGGGGTCCTTTTTTTCTTCTTCAGCAGGTGTCTAAAAGTCAGAAAGGCTCAGGGCAAATGAAGCTTGATTGTATTAGTGTCAGGGAAATTTCTGCGTACAGCACCAATCAGGCCCACCCCAATGCCCCGCTGTCGGCGGTAAAGAGGAGACATCACACACAGAGGTCTGGTATAGTTCCTCACACGGGGACATGACTGCGCACTTTATTACAGATTACATGGGAACTTTTTTGTGAGGGTATACACTACCGTTCAAAAGTTTGGGGTCACCCAAACAATTTTGTGTTTTCCATGAAAAGTCACACTTATTCACCACCATGCGCTGTGAAATGAATAGAAAATAGAGTCAAGACATTGACAAGGTTAGAAATAATGATTTGTATTTGAAATAACATTGTTTTTACATCAAACTTTGCTTTCGTCAAAGAATCCTCCTTTTGCAGCAATTACAGCATTGCACACCTTTGACATTCTAGCTGTTAATTTGTTGAGGTAAGCTTGAGAAATTGCACCCCACGCTTCTAGAAGCATCTCCCACAAGTTGGATTGGTTGGATGGGCACTTCTGGCGTACCATACGGTCAAGCTGCTCCCACAACAGCTCAATGGGGTTCAGATCTGGTGACTGCGCTGGCCACTCCATTACCGATAGAATACCAGCTGCCTGCTTCTGCTGTAAATAGTTCTTGCACAATTTGGAGGTGTGTTTAGGGTCATTGTCCTGTTGTGGGATGAAATTGGTTCCAATCAAGCGCTGTCCACTGGGTATGGCATGGCGTTGCAAAATGGAGTGATAGCCTTCCTTATTCAGAATCCCTTTTACCCTGTACAAATCTCCCACCTTACCAGCACCAAAGCAACCCCAGACCATCACATTACCTCCACCATGCTTAACAGATGGCGTCAGGCATTCTTCCAGCATCTTTTCATTTGTTCTGCGTCTCACAAACGTTCTTCTTTGTGATCCAAACACCTCAAACTTGGATTCATCCGTCCACAACACTTTTTTCCAGTCTTCCTCTGTCCAATGTCTGTGTTCTTTTGCCCATCTTAATCTTTTTCTTTTATTGGCCAGTCTCAGATATGGCTTTTTCTTTGCCACTCTGCCCTGAAGCCCAAAATCCCGCAGCCGCCTCTTCACTGTAGATGTTGACACTGGTGTTTTGCGGGTACTATTTAATGAAGATGCCAGTTGGGTACCTGTGAGGCGTCTGTTTCTCAAACTAGAGACTCTAATGTGCTTATCTTCTTGCTTAGTTGTGCAACGCGGCCTCCCACTTCTTTTTCTACTCTGGTTAGAGCCTGTTTGTGCTGTCCTCTGAAGGGAGTAGTGCACACCGTTGTAGGAAATCTTCAATTTCTTAGCAATTTCTCGCATGGAATAGCCTTCATTTCTAAGAACAAGAATAGACTGTCGAGTTTCAGATGAAAGTTCTCTTTTTCTGGCCATTTTGAGCGTTTAATTGACCCCACAAATGTGATGCTCCAGAAACTCAATCTGCTCACAGGAAGGTCAGTTTTGTAGCTTCTGTAACGAGCTAGACTGTTTTCAGATGTGTGAACATGATTGCACAAGGGTTTTCTAATCATCAATTAGCCTTCTGAGCCAATGAGCAAACACATTGTACCATTAGAACACTGGAGTGATAGTTGCTGGAAATGGGCCTCTATTCACCTTTGTAGATTTTGCACAAAAAACCAGGCATTTGCAGCTAGAATAGTCATTTACCACATTAGCAATGTATAGAGTGCATTTGTTTAAAGTTAGGACTAGTTTAAAGTTATCTTCATTGAAAAGTACAGTGCTTTTCCTTCAAAAATAAGGACATTTCAATGTGACCCCAAACTTTTGAACGGTAGTGTATGTATATATTGCCATATGTTTTTTATGCTTTTATACCTATATGCAAGTTCTATTCAATTCTAAAATGAGAAAAACTTAACCTGTTGCCTTACATCAGATATTCCAAGGCTTTGCAAGGCTGAGAGAGATGTGTCCAGAAATTCAGAGATGATACAGAATCAGACACGAAGGCCGCGTGCTTGGCTGTTTTCCCAGAAGCGCCGTATCTAGATAACGACTGTTCAACTACGTATATAACTTTCACTGTCTCAGCCGGAAATCCGGACTTTACATATATGGTTATGCGGTGAATTTGAGCCAATGAGACCATCACCCATTCCTAGTGATGAGACCAAAGGGTATAAGATCCCATGTAATCTGTAATAAAGTGCGCAGTCATGTCCCCGTGTGAGGAACTATACCAGACCTCCGTGTGTGGTGTCTCTTCTTTACCGCCGGCAGCGGGGCATTGGGGTGGGCCTGATTGGTGCTGTACGCAGAAATTTCCCTGACATTAGGTTCTCATTGGGTCTGTTCTGGGCTTTCCCAGTGCTTGGACTTTGCACAGTGGTTCCTACCAATGAATTTGGGATTGATGATACTCTACAAATTCTTTATTTTCTCTTCAATGAATATGTGGAGACCTGGCTTTTTCATTAGGGGACACTTTAAAAGGTCTGAGGTGACTGTTCATCACACAGGGATTCAATGAACATCAATGAGAGAGTCTTGCATCATGTTAGGTGCCCATGGGAGTAGCGACAGCTGAATCCTTCTAAACCCCTGCTTGGCGGTCCAGTGGGGTGAGAAAAGAGAGCAGAGTGAACAGCTCTAATGAGACATCATGGGGCTAGTCAACCCCGACAAGTGAAAGCGGGGTCTTAGGATTAGATGATTGGTCTCTGCAACCAATCAGCTAGTCCTTTGGTTTTACCCCTGCTTCCCTGAAAATAAGACGTATCATGATTTTCCAGAATTTCTGAGGATGCAAAATGATTTTTCAGGCTTTTTGAGGATGCCTGAAATATAAGCCCTACTCCAAAATTAAGCCCTGCTAACAGTTGATTAAAAAAGTAAATTCAAATAGTGTTCAGGCAGCTATACATGTAAAAAAGTTAAACCTTTTTGAACAAAAATTAATATGACACTGTCTTATTTTTGGGGAAACAGGGTAGCAATAGCATTGAGGAGCTGGAGGCCTTAAAGGGGCATTCCCATCTCAGCAGAGATGGGGAACCTTCTACCATAGTTACCGGCCACCCAGCTGGAACTTATGGAAAGAGACAAGCACTTAGTACATGACTGTTTGCGTAGCTCTCATTGAAGTGAATAGGAGCTATGGAAACAGCACAGCACAAGATGCTACACTAATTCACTTTAGGCCTCCTTCCACGGGCAACATGGCATTGCTGCGAGAAAGTCGCAGTGATAACGCATCGTTGCTCTGTGCGATATCGCTGCATCTTCTCGAATCAATACCGAGATTTCGTAGCGCTACAAAGACACATGTGTTGCAACAAAGTCGCGCAACTTTGTAGCACCAAATGTGAGAATTTTCGGGGGCAGCTTGAAATATAAGGCCTACCCCAGAAATAAGCCGTAGCTGAAAAAGAAAAAAAAATACACATACATCACCTCTCCTACGCTGTCAGCCCGGCCGCATCTTCTCCCAGGGTCCCGGCACTGATCTTCTTCTTTTCTGGCTGTGATTCAAAAATCCCCGCCTCCTGGAAGCACTGGCTGTGATTGGCTGACGCTTAGCCAATCACAGCCAGCACTGGATAAGTGGCTATGATTGGTTCAATCACAGTCATTCATCGAGCACTGGCTGTGATTGGCTAAATGTCAGCCAATCAAAGCCAGTGCTTCCAGGAGGCGGGGATTTTTGAATCCCATCAAGAAGAGAAGAAAATGATCAATCCTGGGACCCGGGGAGAACATGCGGCTGGGCTGACAGCGTAGGAGAGGTGATGTATGTGTATTTTAAATTTTTTTTCTCTGCAGTTAGGGCTTAGATTATAGCTTTGACAGTAGCATTTGCTACTGTCAAAGTTGCATCGCACGAAAACTGTGTTTTCATGCAATGCAACAGAGAGGAAGGCTCCATAGGGAAACATGGGCTACAAAACCTCATGAGTCGCGGGCATATCACCGGACACGTGAGGTTTTTGTGTCTTTTTGTAGGATGCTACAAAACATCGCATGTGTGAAGGAACCCATAGGAAAGCATGGGCTTCTCATACATGGGATTTGTAGCATTGTAGCAACACTACATAAACGAGCGACTTTGTCACCCGTGTGAAGAAGGCCTTAATGAGAGATATGGCAACAGCACTCGACTCGTTCCGGTGTGGTCGGAAGAGAGTGCTGGGTTTTCTCATCTTGGCCATGAAAAGCCAAGATGGGAATATCCTTTTAAATTACTGTGATTTCGAGTAAGTTTTAATGTAGCAGGGAGTAGGAATGAGGAAGAAGAGACTTAAAGAGGTTTTCCAAGACCATACACAATTAAGCCAAAAGGAGGAAATGACATAAAGGAACCAAAACCCACCTGTTAGATCCACAGTGCTACCAAACTAGCGGTCCCCACCAGTCTTTGTCTATTTAGCTGCATTAATGACATTCTTGTACATCTCTGTGACTGATGCAGCCAATCACTTGCCTCAGTGTTGTATGGCAAAGACTGCTGAGGCCAGTAATTGGCTGCAGTGGTCACACGGGTATACAAGCACGTCATCACTGCAGCCAAATTGGCAGTGATATGATTTCACAGGTGATTAACCCTTTCCAATCCACTGTCTGCCGGCTGAAGACATTATGATTTAAGGCTGTACAGCTCCGATGTTGGAAGACATCCGTCGGGGTTCTCTTACTGTATATTGCCAGCCTCTCTGCTCTCAGAGCCTATCCAACGTATCACCTCATGCAGTACTGGCTTTAGCCAGCAGATAGCGCTGTTGTATAATGGCAGAAAAAGAGTAAGCCCCCTAGGAAAACCAGGATACAAATTGGATTGGAAAGAGTTAATGGTTATTTTGCTATTTTACGCAATTTTCTCCTTTTGACAAAATTTTGCAAAGCCTAACCATACAATTCAGCTTTAAGAGCACTTCAAGAGAATGCTTACACCAAGGACTATTGTTACTGGAAGCATTCATTATTGGCAACATATGTACTGTACAGAACACGTGTTGGAAAGAGTTAATGTTAAAGTGCAAATCTATCTATCTCAGCTCTATCTCAGCTCTATAAGAACCAAATTGTAAGATTGTGAAACATTTCCCAGTTTTCTAATCTTCTGTTGTTTCCAGACTATAGATTTTGTATTCTGTTGTCTGTACAAGCTTATGTGGGTGGCCATCTTGCTTCAGCTACAGTTAACCGCATTTAGAGATATACTTTATAAAGGTCTCTTGGCCCATAGACCCAATGGGCAGGAGGGAACATATTGACTTTTATGGTAGAGTGTTGTGGGCATGCTCTGTGACCTGATCCACCATTCACACTATATGTGATAGTCACAGCTCACCTTCTCTCCCTCCCTAAACAATGACCTCTGCAAATGCCCACAACACTCACCTATAGACGCCAGTAGTTGATAGTCACAGCTCATGTTCCCCCTCCTCCCTGCACAGATCATAGAGCATGCCCACAACACTCTCCAATAGAAGTCAGTAGTTGATAGTCACAGCCCGTGTTCCCCCTCCTCCCTGCACAGATCATAGAGCATGCCCACAACACTCTCCAATAGAAGTCAGTAGTTGATAGTCACAGCTCATGTTCCCCCTCCTCCCTGCACAGATCATAGAGCATGCCCACAACACTCTCCAATAGAAGTCAGTAGTTGATAGTCACAGCTCATGTTCCCCCTCCTCCCTGCACAGATCATAGAGCATGCCCACAACACTCTCCTATAGAAGTCAGTAGTTGATAGTCACAGCTCATGTTCCCCCTCTTCCCTGCACAGATCATAGAGCATGCCCACAACACTCTCCTATAGAAGTCAGTAGTTGATAGTCACAGCCCGTGTTCCCCCTCTTCCCTGCACAGATCATAGAGCATGCCCACAACACTCTCCTATAGAAGTCATTGTTGATAGTCACAGCTCATTTTCCCCCTCCTCCCTGCACAGATCATAGAGCATGCCCACAACACTCTCCAATAGAAGTCAGTAGTTGATAGTCACAGCTCATGTTCCCCCTCCTCCCTGCACAGATCATAGAGCATGCCCACAACACTCTCCTATAGAAGTCAGTAGTTGATAGTCACAGCTCATTTTCTCGCTCCTCCCTGCACAGATCATAGAGCATGCCCACAACACTCTCCTATAGAAGTCAGTAGTTGATAGTCACAGCTCATTTTCTCGCTCCTCCCTGCACAGATCATAGAGCATGCCCACAACACTCTCCAATAGAAGTCAGTAGTTGATAGTCACAGCTCATGTTCCCCCTCTTCCCTGCACAGATCATAGAGCATGCCCACAACACTCTCCTATAGAAGTCAGTAGTTGATAGTCACAGCTCATGTTCCCCCTCCTCCCTGCACAGATCATAGAGCATGCCCACAACACTCTCCGATAGAAGTCAGTAGTTGATAGTCACAGCTCATGTTCCCCCTCCTCCCTGCACAGATCATAGAGCATGCCCACAACACTCACCTATAGACGTCAGTAGTTGATAGTCACAGCTCATGTTCCCCCTCCTCCCTGCACAGATCATAGAGCATGCCCAGAACACTCTCCAATAGAAGTCAGTAATTGATAGTCACAGCTCATGTTCCCCCTCCTCCCTGCACAGATCATAGAGCATGCCCACAACACTCTCCAATAGAAGTCAGTAGTTGATAGTCACAGCTCATGTTCCCCCTCCTCCCTGCACAGATCATAGAGCATGCCCACAACACTCTCCAATAGAAGTCAGTAGTTGATAGTCACAGCTCATGTTCCCACTCCTCCCTGCACAGATCATAGAGCATGCCCACAACACTCTCCTATAGAAGTCAGTAGTTGATAGTCACAGCTCATGTTCCTCGTCTTCCCTGCACAGATCATAGAGCATGCCCACAACACTCTCCTATAGAAGTCAGTAGTTGATAGTCACAGCTCATTTTCTTGCTCCTCCCTGCACAGACCATAGAGCATGCCCACAACACTCTCCCACAGAAATCAATGTATCATTTCCAGACTACCGGTACTTACAGACTTGTTGCTGCTGTAAAGTAAATCTCTGAGTGCTGTTAACTTCTGGCAAGACAGCCACCAACCACATCGTGATGTACAGAAAGCAGAATAACAAAATCTGCAATCAGAAAATAAAAACAGATTAGGGAAAAAATATGTATTTCCGTAGTTTCTGGTTTTAATTTGTATGATTTTTTTGTGCTACATTCCCTTCAGGTAAAGCCCCCCAGTGGCTTCTCTGACAACCCATTACTAGGCATGCTGTAGGCTGCTTTATAATAACCTGTAGACAGAACATCAGTTGCCATTAATGAAATTTGCATTCTGCTGACATATTTACACCAATGGCCGGGAATAGGAATTCTCAATGAGATTGCAATTTCAATGACCATGAATAATACAGGAGCTTTGTCTATAGAATTCACAACACTTATATACCCCTATCAGGTATCATTTATCTTACGGGAACTCTTTCAAGTTGATCTTTTTATTTTGAGTCTTCCCCTTTAAATCTCTATTAATTTGACTCCCCATTTTCACACCTTTGTGAATTTCAAACATCGCTAATGCTCCTTTAACAAAGTTTTCTGACTTTAATTGACTTTAAGAATGTTCTGGCAATAAGAATAAAGGAATGATTGCAGCGTAATGTCCGTTATCTTCCTGTGTCTGATGATGCATAAAGAATATGTATTACTTGGATAAAATAAAATGGAGATAATGCAGCTACATTTGCTTAGGTTTTAATGTCCCTACATTATCCAATATAAATATTTAACTTCTCATTTGCATTCACCTCCAGAACAATTATAAAGGAAATGTGTGTTAAGAATGAAAAGTCTATTTTTCACTAATAACCTGTTTTATAATTTTACCTGAGGTGCCCAAAAAGTGCATAAATCTCTGGTATTAAGCTGAAGATATATTGAACATTACAGTCGCTAAACATGTTGCTTTCCTTGGCAGATACTTCACAGATAAAGAGTTTAGAATCATTTTCATGACTCATTTGCATTGAAATAGTTGCTTTTCCTGCTGCAGTACAGACTGCTTCGCAATCCGCACAGACTTGTTTTAGGTCCCTCCCACTTTAGTAACAGGAAATAGGAGGAGTCTGAACAGGAAGTTCAAGAAAAAAGAGCATGGGAGAATTAAAATATAAATACAAGAAACTAAATCCAGATTTATCAAAGATCAGTCTCATATGACTCTATAAATTATATAAAAAGTAGGGAGCAGGAAAGCAGAACCCGAGTGCAGATATGAAACCACCCTAAGTCACCCATTGAAACCAAAGAAGTCAATGGGCATTATAAGACAAAGTAGGATAGTGCAAAGGGTGGGGGATTCTTAAAGGAGTATTCCGGGCACAGACTAATGCCCCATTTACATGAGACGACTGTTGTCTGAACGATCTTCCGGTTGACGCCACCGCTAGTTGTTCACGCCTGTGCAGAACGTTTAGACAGGCAGATCACCGCTGAGTATGGCTCACTTCTCGCTCGGCGCTTCATTTTCTATGTGAAGCACTTCATAGGGAGCATTTTAGATGCATCAAGAAGGTAACGGACCAGCGATGATTTTTATGCTGGTTGACAGTGAGCAACAAATGAAGAGTGAACGGATAGTGCATGATGGCTGTGCATGATACATAACAATTATAGCGCATTTTGGTTTACATTTTATGAGATAATCATCCGGTGTAAATGACCCTTAACAGATTAGAGTCTGATATACATCATCACAAGAAGTCAGTCTGTAATAGGTTCACTGTCCCTGGTCTAGATGCTTTCTTCTTCTATCTATGTCACATGATCCTCCGCCTGAAAGATATCTC
This sequence comes from Eleutherodactylus coqui, assembly GCF_035609145.1. Lineage (NCBI taxonomy): Eukaryota > Metazoa > Chordata > Amphibia > Anura > Eleutherodactylidae > Eleutherodactylus > Eleutherodactylus coqui. Next base: position 35,856,480 of record NC_089843.1, read on the forward strand.
CACTTCCTCTGACATCTTGTCCGCATTTGCTGATTTCTCCCCTCTCCATAGCATCTAACATCTTGTGATCAGTGCATGATCATATATATACTACCCTGCCTCTCTATACAAGACAGACTTGTTTAAGATCTCTCAACTCTTGATAAAACAGAAATAAGAGTCTGTCCGATTAATTTTGGGACTTCAGGGGTAAAGCAAGTACTTCCTGTAGTGGTGACAGGGTGTTCTTGTAACAAGTGCATAATATGCTCCGGTGATGGAGAGGCTTTACACCAGTTCAGTGGAACAAACAATACTTTACTGAATGTATGATGAAGAGTAATATGGCCATAACATACAGCAGTGTAATTTGGTTACAATAGACACAGTTTACTAACATACGACTAACGCTATAACTCAGTCCATACCTTACAAAGAGGGCTTCATATTGTTTTGTGCACACAATATAGGATGTTTAATAAATGGTTTCCCCTGGCCAGATATAAATAGCCCCACAGATGCTGGTTGACAATAGGAGTCTCCTCTGAAGTAAGTTAGTCTTGCAGAGACTCCAGTTAAACAAATAACTAAATCCACTGACTGAAATCTGCAGTCACTGTTCCCAGACCAAATTATTAGCGCAGGACCTTTGGGGAGGCTGTACAGGGATGAAGTTACAATAATCTGCTTTACTGGTGATGAGCCTGGGGGGAAGTTACTCAAGATTACAAACTACTGAAACTTGAATATCTGGATGCTGGCTGTTGGTCTAATTGCTCTTACTGATGGTCTTTCTCCTGGTGACAACTCAATACTTGTGGTTGGTATTTGCAGTTAATGCTCTCTTGGATAATTGTCAGACCTCCCTCTGGCACTCACGTTGCACCAGTTGGGTAGTGTCACTCTCACTGTAGTACAGGAAAAAACAGCTTCACTGTAGCACTGGGGCAGCTCACTCCTCGCAAGTAGTGTTACTCATCTGGAATTGGCCAGGTGATAAAATCCCCTGAATTTTTGCAAATCTGTTCAGGTTACTCCAAACCAATTTTTGTTGAGGATAGAGGGAAAATCGAATTTCCCATAATGTCTCCTGCAGAGTTCAGCATGCAGCCAGTCAGCAACCAGGCCACTTTGCTGATGTCACCAAACGTGTCCTCCATCTTTCATATGGGCAGCAGTTTCATTGGACGCTTGCATCGCATGACTTAGTCATATATAACATAGGCACAGTGTAACTAGTGGCCATTTCATAGTTGAGCACAGGACAGAGAAGACGCATCATGTTTATATGCCTATATAACACGTGGTCTGTTAGGGACAGATATCCTTCAGAGGATATATTGCTGCTGTGTGGGAACCTGATTTCCACTCTCATTGACTTTAATGAGAGTCAGAATCGACCATCCCGATTCACAATGATTTTCGTGAAATCAGCCCAATAACGACACAAACTGATTATTTACTTATCTCTCATCACTACTCTCAAGGCTCTCTGCAAAAAGTGCCAAGTCATACCAGAGCCAGAAAACAGAAGCTGCCTTTTACATCGAGAGCATCAGTCAATCAGTGTACATCTCAGATCCTGTTAATTGCCTGCAGCAAAGTTTATTCACTGAATAAACTCCTTTAAAACATAACTTTTAACCCTTTCCCATCCACTGTCTGACGTCTGAAGACATCATGATTTAAGGCTGTACAGCTCCGATGTTGGAAGATGCCCGTCGGGGTTCTCTTACTGTAAATTGCCAGCCTCTCTGCTGTCAGAGCCTATCCAATGTGTCACCTCTTGCAGTACTGGCTTTAGCCAGCAGATAGCGCCGTTGTATAACCAGGAAAACCAGGATACAATTTGGATTGGAAAGGGTTAATATTGAGTCCTAAAAATAATTGGCTTCTAAAGACAAACATAACATGTAAAAGACGGTCTACCCCGGCAGGCTAGGTAGGTGTAGTAGACAGAGGGGTTTTTGTGCAACAAGACCAACCTTGGTGCGATTTTAATATAAAAAGTGTGTATACAGCGCACCCGATAGGGGGTTCTAAAAGGGGCGGAGCGGGCACAAATGCAAGTGCCAGTGTTTGCATGCCCCTGACGATCCTAAAGAATCAATGCCTGCCTGCCTGGTTTTACAACACATAGGCTTGTTCACTATGGGACCAATATAAGGACCATTGATGAATAAGGTGCTGGTGGAACACAGGACCTTGATGTTATAAGGTACCTGTGAGGATCTGAATATGGAGGAGTTAAACCCGGATGGCAGACTCTAGCATGTATATGGGCTAGGAGTGATAAGCTGCGATATCCTGGATAATTCCAAAATTAGGTCAGAACCAGCATAGTCCTATAAAAAGGATTCGTAAGTAGCTCTCTAACGTGGCTCAACGCGTTTCTGTCACGTGAATGACTCATTTAGTGAACTTATTGGGATGAGCCAGTTCAGGATTAGCCTCCCTGGATCTCTTCTCTCTATCCCTTCTGTCATTCAGCTAACTGCCTGCTCATCCTGCTCTCCCAAACTACCATCCACCCCTACATCTACTCCAGCAGGTTGTCAGTGGATCTCAATGTTGCAGGCTACACATTTAGACTCTGGATCTGGGCTTCCAGACAGGCAATATGCTCATATCTCGTACAGCAGGGAGATGTACAGTACGCACATTCAAACTCACTCCCTTGCTGGTGGTCATCTTTGAATCACATTGGGGGTTATTTACTTAGACTGGCGTAGCACATACTGATCTATCGAAAGGTAGCACCCAGCTACGAGCAACAAATGTATTAAGAGGGGCATCAGGTGACACCACCATGTGCCGGATGAAAAACCTACTCCAGCTAGGACCAGAAGTTGTTGTTTGGTATAATCTACACTGGTTTCTGGCATCAATTCTAAATATGATGGGTTATGTGTTGCGGATGGCAGTGCAATGCAGTAGATGGAGTAACCAAAGTTTTTACTTAGAATTACCTCTCACTCACTAGATCCTAAGGATAATATTTTATATACATGTCCATAACTTGGGTTCAAGCATGAGGACTTGCACGATGTTAGTGTCTACAATATAAACCCTATCTCCTATAGTAGGCTTGCTAACAAACTGTCTCTAACCCTTTCCTCTATGTGCACTCCTATTGTCAAATTGAGGCTAGCTTCACTTACAATATGTTGCACTCGAGAATTCATTTCAACCAACCCAGTCTGGTCCAGGGACAGGAGCACTCCTCTACCATGGTTTCTGTAAATCGTTGTCCATATCTAGGTGTCCCACTGTTCTGGAGACTCAATGCTGGTCATCTCTCTTGGCCCCAGACACCAGGAAGGTTCCAGTCACTGTCCTTTCCTTGCAGCTCCAACAGCTTCCCCTCACAGGCAGCAGCTCCTCAGTTCTCTAAGGCTCAGCTTCAGCAGCACCTCTAGTGATCTCTCCAGTACCGTCTCTCCATTGTGACTCAGCACAAAAAGTTCTCCTTTATAACCAAGGCTCCAGTCTCTAGAATGCTTCCCAGAAGCATGGCTGCACTGAGATGTGGCCCAAATTTTGGTGAAAGTAAAGAGTCCGGTACAATTTTTGGTGCAAGCCACGGTGCATCTCCGTGGCAACATTTTAACCCTTTTGGTTAGCCCCTTGCATAGCTAAGCTCCTAATGCCAGGCCTTATCAACTTTTTCAAAAAGTGATGGATCATGGCATAATTGGTGGAAAGTTACAATTTTGGCACTTGTTTTCCGACAGCATTATTGGCACAATAGACATAATATATAGGCCCCTACGTGTCTTTATTATTTTCTGATCCACCGTTATTTTGTGCCATGTAAAGAAAGTTTTCCAGTCTTCTAAGCCGATCTTAGGAATTCATCAGCTCCTCTGTAAACATTTCCTCCTTCTCTGTGGTTCTCGTCCCTTAAGGGCATCTATTTGCATTCAGTGCACTTATCTGACATGCCCTCATTGTCGGCAATGTTACTTCTAAACTACACTAATTACCCGTTCTGATTTCCACTCCAAATTCAGACACTTTAGAGGTTGAGCGAAACGCCGGAATTTAATTCTAATTTTTTTTGTTTCATAAGAAATTGCATATGAAATTCCATCCCCCACTGTGATCTAAGAACCGAGCAATGAAGACCAAGGCTTATTTAAGAAAAAAATATTTGTTCAAGTAAAGACTTTTCCAATGTTTTAATAACAGATATTACGAGACTTTTTCTGTGGATATTGCCTGCTGGCTTTTCAAGCTGTGCCCATATTTATGGCACAGTAAAATACAATGAAGGCGACAGTGCTCAGAATACTAATGGTCTCCAGTTTATTACACCAAGGCTGAGTGCTTCATTTTAATTGCTTAGAAACATTTAATTTGTTAGATGAGGTGTCATGTCATTTTCCTCAGGCGCCAGTAACTCATATCCACATTGGGACAGTCTCATAGCCAAAAGGTAGAAGCGAAAACAAATAGTATTTTCTCCCTCTTTAGTTTTTCTTAAGAGTCACTGAAGTTTAGCAGACTCAGTAGTGGAACAATAGTGAAGAATCGTGTGCCAACTTAAGGCACTGGCAGGGAATCTGCAAAGATTCCCTATGGCTTCACACTACAGTGCCATTGGCATTTCATGTGCTACTCTATATATGGTACTGCAGTGTATTATAGCATTACACATATAGTGAATCCTATCTTGACCTTTAATGTGTTAATTTAAAGGGATATTCCAGTTGTGAAGCAAATTTTCAAACATTTCAGATATGAAAGGTGTTTGTGCCATGCTTATGCACACCTGGTTATGGGTATAAATCATGCAGTCATTACTTTTTTATCCTATCCTCAACTTTTGATGTTTCCCTGTTTCACTATTTTCCAAGATGGCCACCACATTCCTGCCAATATGCAGCTTGAAACAATATGTTGCACAATTGCCCTCTCTGTACTTCCTGCCTGTGTGCTCATTAGAGATGAGCGAGTATACTCGCTAAGGCACATTACTCGAGCGAGTAGTGCCTTAGCCGAGTATCTCCCCGCTCGTCTCTAAAGATTCGGGGGCCGGCGCGGGTGACAGGTGAGTTGCGGCGGGGAGCAGTGGGGAGCTGGGGGGAAGGAAGGGAGAGAGAGATCTCCCCTCCGTTCCTACCCACTCTTCCCCGCCGGCCCCCGAATCTTTAGAGACGAGCAGGGAGATACTTGGCTAAGGCACTGCTCGCTCGAGTAATGTGCTTTAGCGAGTATACTCGCTCATCTCTAGTGCTTATCCACTGAGTCTTGCTCTGCTAGTAATCAGCAATTCAGTCCTGAGAGCTGAAGAGGCAAAAAGCTGTCCTTGGTGATTCCTACTGAGCAAGCCCAACTTGCAGAGCTGGAGCCCTACAGGTCGTATCCAGGACTATCTGTGAATAAACACCTCTGAAGTACCAAGAGAAGGGAATGGTATAGAGCGACAGACAGAAAAACCAGAGCAGAACCACATTGTAAACTTTAATAACTTTTGATTGTCATTCATTTGACAACTTTGTATAACCAGAAACCCCCTTTAACTGTATTGTAGTATAATGCTGTAAACCAAGTTCTTACAATACGATCGCTATGTTAAAGGGGTTGTATCACAATTGCAAGTTATTCGCTATCCATTGGATAGGGAATAGCTTGCTGATCACTGGGGGTCTCAACACTGAGATCTCTGCCGAGCTTGAGAATGGGGGTCCCATGTCCCCCATCCTCCTCATTGCCTGGGGTACTGCAGGGTTCTTTTCAAGCGACGCTCACTCGGGTCTTTCCATCAGCCCTCTTGAAATGGATGGAGTGCTGACCGCACATGCTTGGTCATGTCTCCATGAAAACATTTAATAAAAAGTGATTAAAAAGTCATATTTACTCCAAAATAATACTGTCACGTCCGCCGGGCGCACCTAGCCACAGCATGTACACAGGGTAATGTTCACACTAAACGCAAGTATATAACACCACGCATTACGGGACAGTCAGCACCACTCCAGGTAGATGAAAAAGAACCTGTCCCTACCAAACAGGAAAGTGAGGAGTCCCTGACTGCAAGCAGAGTAATTGTCCTGATAAGGACAGCCCGCTGCCTTCCTCTGGGCCTTGACTATCCCTATAGGAACCCCTGGAGAGATGGACTGACACCGCAACGCAAACTACAAAGAAAACAAAAATAACAGAAAGGATAAAGCAGCACTTATCTGTAAAGGGAGCAATCTCCAAGGCTAGAGGATTTCACCGACTCTAATCTCTCCTCTACAGAACTGAAATCAACAGCAAGGGAAAGAGGGCTTGGTAGGAATATAAAGCTCTCCACACCTGCTGATAAGCAGAGCAGCTAGCAATCTCTGCACAACGTGCATTAACCCTTGCCCTGCATAATAACAGGGTGACAGGTCAGACCCTGTGTCGTGGCCACCATGCCACAACGCCGTCATGACTGACAAGCCGCTACATTCCCAAAATCCTATACAAAAATGGCAGCAGAAACATTCAGGTGCGATAAAACAGGTTTTTCTTTCTTTATTCCATCCTCAGTAAGCACGCAACGTTTCGGCCATTACAAACAGCCTTTGTCAAACATGTCACAATCTGATACAACCCCCTTTAAATAGTTTAAAACATGGAAAATGGAGGCATATCATTGGTTGTCAAATCGTTCCTCCTACCACTTAATCATGTGTCAGTTGTCAGCTGTGCAGTAGCTGCTCTTGTGTCCAATCCAGGACATACAAGGATCCAGAGTCCTCCTCCCCGGTTGGGCGCGCCATCACCAGAGCTTCTGCCTCAATCTCCGGCGTCTCAATAGGGGCAGCACGCCTGCGCTTACTTCCTGCTGACGTCATCGCGGTCTCCGCGTTCATTCACTCCCCCTGCAGTCTGTAACCACGTTACTACGTTGTATCCAAGCAATGGCTACACCAATCATAGTGTAGCCCTGTGTATCAAGGGCAGTTATACAGCGTCGCATCATCACGCCACAGTGCCGTATCCTGGCAACTGTTACACCAATCCTATCGCTGTATAATGCACCAGGGACCGTTCCACAGTGCCGCATCGTCATGCTATCGTATCTTATCACCGCAACTCTTATATTAAACACATTACAGTATAGTGTATCAAGGGCAATACCACAATGGCGCTTAGTTTACCTGCATTATATACATGGTAAATCCCAAAACACATCACGTTCTACAAACGTTCTGTTATCTCTATTGTTACTATGCTTGTATAACTAGCTGACATATTCATCCATAGTGTACAGTATATATTGATGTTTAGCCCAATTGATGTCCTAACACTGTACCCACACGGTATACCGCCTTTGACCTAATTGTCACCACTTTCCAGGTTACTATACCCCTAAGGGGAAACCCATCAATATAGTACTAATCATTAAATTTACAATAAATTTCTTTGCATATATTTTATTAGATTCAGATAATGCAAAAACAATCAGAATCAATCAAAATGTAACCGTACAGTATCCACACTGATACGAGTTACACTATGTCAAGCCAAAACTGTATTGATGCTTCGGTGATGCAGCCCCCACCGGGAAAAGAGGAACTCCGATCCTAGAAAAAATAGAGAAACATATTAATACCTATTCCTGTAATGCCGCCTCTCCATTAACCCCTTGAGTGGCAGGTTTCCTACCACCCTGTCAGACCCACCAGGGCAGGTTTTTTAAAATGGTCTAATCATTGAATTTCAACTAATTTTGCAGTTGCGTCTTAAGAGCCATAACTTTTTCATTTTTCCATTGACATGGCCATATAAGGGCTTGTTTTTTGCTGGACAAGTTGTGATTTTTTAAACGGGGGAGGAAAAAAAGAAATGGGGAAAAAAGAAAAAAAGGGGCCATGTCATTAAGGGGTTAAATAATGTATTAACTTCCTTCTCTGGGTCATTACGATGCAT